>NC_042620.1:140983977-141331343 GCF_901001135.1 Rhinatrema bivittatum
GAATTTTTTAAGTGGTATTTGTAGGTCAAGTTGCGTGTGTTGGTTGATAGTTTTGTATATGATGTTAATGGTTTTGTACATGATTCTATAGTGGATCGGAAGCCAATGGAGGTTTTTGAGAATAGGTGAAATGTGGTCAATTTTCCTGGAATTTGTAAGGACTCTGGCTGCAGAGTTCTGAACCATTTGTAAAGGTTTGGTGTAAGAAGCTGGGAGGCCTAATAGTAATGAGTTGCAATAATCTAGTTTGGAAAAGATTATTGCTTGCAAGATTGTTCTGAAGTCCTGAGTGTGAAACAGCGGTTTTATTCTTTTCAGGATATGTAATTTGTAGAAGCAATCTTTGGTGGTTTGGTTAATGAATGTTTTGAGGTTGAGACGATTGTCTAGGATGGCTCCTAAGTCTCTTACGTGGGTTGTTTGAAGGAGTGTGGGTGGTTTAGGAAGTGTGTTATTGTTTTCCGGTGATATGAGCAGGAATTCTGT
This sequence comes from Rhinatrema bivittatum, assembly GCF_901001135.1. Taxonomy (NCBI): domain Eukaryota; kingdom Metazoa; phylum Chordata; class Amphibia; order Gymnophiona; family Rhinatrematidae; genus Rhinatrema; species Rhinatrema bivittatum. The sequence continues at coordinate 140,984,464 of NC_042620.1, forward strand.
TTTCGAAGCATTGAGTACAAGGTTTAGACTGTTGAGGAGAAGTTTAATTTCTAATAGGCAACTGTCCCAGTATTCCATTGTTTTTGAGATTGATTCTTTTATAGGGATTACGATCTGTACGTCGTCTGCAAAAAGGAAATGTTTCAGGCTTAATTTTGTTAGTAGTTGGCAGAGTGGTAGCAGGTAGACATTGAAAAGGGTGGGTGAAAGTGATGATCCTTGCGGCACTCCTCTATTAGAAGGGTGGTATTGGGATTCTTTATTATGAATTTTGACTCTGTATCCTCTGTTTTCTAGAAATGTTTTGAACCAGTTTAGTGTGGCACCTGTTAAACCAATGTTTGCCAGCTGTTTTAGAAGAAGGGCGTGGTTGACGGTGTCAAAGGCCGCCGAGAAGTCAAGGAGGATTAGAAAATATGCTTGGCCTTTATCAATACCAGAGAGTAGGTAGTCCATGAGTGAAATTAGTAGCGTTTCGGTGCTTGCGGCTTTGCGAAAACCATATTGGTTTGGGGACAGAATACTGTGGTCCTCTAGGTAGTTGGATAGTTGGGTGTTTACCAGTTTTTCCATGATTTTAGCTATAAATGGTAGGTTGGAAATAGGGCGGAAGTTGTTGGGATCACATGCATTTAGATTTGGTTTTTTTAGCAGTGGCTTGATTGAGGCAGTTTTTAGGTCATCTGGGTAGATGCCATGTGATAAGGAGCAGTTTATAATATCTGCTAGGGTTTTTGCTATTGTGTCCGGGATAAGAAGAAGCATTTTGGTAGGGATTTGATCAAATGGGTGTGATGACGGTTTCATTCTTTTTAATACATTTTGTATCTCTGTGATTGTGATGGGTTCAAAGGCATTAAGCTGGATGTCTTTATTTTGGGGAAGATATGTGTTATCTGGAGACGTAGTGTTTGGAATCAGCTGATTAAGGAGATCCGATATTTTTTTGTTAAAATGAAGAGCCAATTCGTCTGCTTTAGTCTGGGCTTGTTCGGGTGGTATATCTGGAGTGATAGGTTTAGTGAGGCTGGAAACGAAGGCGAATAGAGCTTTTGAGTCAAAGCTGAGATGATGAACCTTTCGGGCATAGTAGTCTCTTTTGATTTTCAACGTGGTACTTTTGTAAAGATGGAGTGATCGTTTGTAATCAGAGAGTGAGGCTGGTGAAGGGGCTTTGCGCCATTTTCTTTCTTTTTGCCGAAGTAATTGTTTTCTTGCCAGGCAAGAAAGAAAAGCTTTTGTTTTCTTGCCAGGCAAGAAAACAAAAGTAATTGTTTTCTTGCCAGGCAAGAAAGAAAAGCTTTCTTGCCTGGGCCTTTATCCTTGACTGGGAGGATTGAAGAGAATACCTCCTGTGTACCTATTTGCTTTATCCTCTCTCCCAAAGCAATGAACTCACTTTTGTTACCTCGTAGTATCATTCATGCCAACATGGATGAGCAGCTTCTGTTAGTTGTCAGTAGGCTTGAGGATTCTTGGCAATCTCTCCATAATGTTTTAGATTTTGGCACCTGGCAGACAGCACACTTCCTGGGACAACATCTCATCAGCAGATGGATGCCTCCATGCCCTTCAGAAAGAGGTCATCAACAACCACTACCCTCTTCCTCGTAGGTGCAGTAGTTGCTGTGTCCGCAGCTTTGGGGTTTGCATGTCCTGGTTCTTCCCCATCGTGGGATGACATCTCCTCCACCTCCTCTTCCAGGACTGCATACCGGCTCTTCAGTTCAAGGAAATCAGAGCCGTGTTGTAGGATCTAGTAGCCGTAGCAATCTGGATCCAGCTTTCATCTCATAGACCAGTTCTACCTTCCACTCTGCTTGAGTTCTCCATCTTAGATGCCTCGGTAAGCATTTCATCAATGTAGTCCTCATTCTTCCAGATGCTGCTCAGCCTCGCTGCCTTTTCTTTGACTTCTGCCACCTCTTTCCTGAGAAAGTCTATCTGCAGACAGCTTTCACGCTGAACCAGTTCCTCACTCTGGATTAGGACATCTTTCTGGACAGCAGTAGAACTGGTAACAGAAGGGACAAGTTTGGCAATACAATGTTTCCCAGCCCAGGAACTTTTCCGTTGGGTGGAACAATACTTGGCAGCTCTGGTGAAGTCCTGTGTGGCTGGGGTGGACAGCATTCAGGCAGACTTTCTCAGCTGGCAGATGTTAGACCCCAGACAATGGGAGCAAAGGTGATAGCTCTCATTCTTACCAGGTGAGCAGCCCTCAGCTGGATTTGATGGCATTGAGATAGAATGCCAAGGCATGCCGCTTTTTCAGTCACAGGAGAGAGGTCAAGTCAGAGAGACTAGATGCTCAAGTCCTCCGATGGCCAGGGGTATTGTTATACGTCTTCCTCCGTGACCTCTGATAGGAAAAGTGGTATGACATATAAAGAGACACCCAGGGAAGGTGATTCTCATGGCTCCAGAATTTCTGCATTGGCCATGATTTGCGGATCTGGAAGATCTCGTGGTCAACAGTCCCCTAAGACTCGTGCATCTTCAAAGGTTGCTTCATTAGGATCGATCTTCTTGCATCAGGCAAATCACTTTTGTCTTGCAGCCTGACTTTTGAAATGAATCATTACTACAGGCTAGACGACCTTCCTCTTCCATGACTTATGTCAGGGTGTGGAGTGTGTTTGAGGCATGGTGTCTCGGGGAACGACTTGAGCCTATGTGAGCTTCAGTGCCTCACATTTTGGCCTTTTTCCAGAATGGGCTAGTGAAAGGCCTTGCTTATAATGCCCTTAGAGTTCAGGTGGCAGCCTTAGGCCTATTTTCGAGGTAAATGGAGTATCCCTGGCTTCGCATCCGGATGTGGTCCGTTTTTTCTTAGGGGGTGAAGCATTTGCACCTTCTGGTGCGCAGAATGTGTCCTTCATGGAACCTTAACTTAGTCCTACAGGTACTCTGTGAATCTCTGTTCAAGCCGTTGAGACGGATGTCGCTAAAGGATCTTACCCTGAAGGTGATTTTCCTGGTGGCGATTTGTTCAGCCAGAAGGATTTTGGAACTTCAGGCTTTGTCTTGTCTGGATCCTTTTCTTCAGTTTACTGAAGACAAGATGTCATTGCACACGATGCCTTCCTTTTTACCGAAGGTGATCTCTGCCTTTCACCTTAGTCAGATGGTGGACTTCCCAGCATTTCAAAATTTAGATTTGGCGGCTCCGCATGAGAGGGAGCTTCATTTGTTGGATGTCCATCAAGCCAACCATTGCCAGAGATCTGATCGCCTCTTCGTTCTGTTTAGTGGAATGAAGAAAGGGTGTAAGGCTTCTAATGCTACAATTGTTCTGTGGCTGAAGGAGGCAGTTGTTATCAGTGTATATTTGTAAAGGATAACTGATTCCTGAGATGCTGCGTGCACATTCTACTAGGGCGCTGGCTGCCTCCTGGGCAGAGTATCTGCTGGTTTCCCTGCAGGAGATCTGTTGGGCAGCAACTTTGGTCTTCACTACGCACTTTTACCAAACATTACTGACTGGATGTTCGAGTGCTGGAAGAGGAGGGGTTTGGAGAGTATTTGCTGCGAGCTAATCTTTCTCTTTCCCACCCAGTTTGGGCGAACTTGGGTACATCCTATGGATCTGGGGTATGAACAGTAAAGGAAAATTAGTTCTTACATGCTAATTTTTGTTCCTGCAAATACCACAGATCAGTCCAACGCCCTTCCCTATCTGTAAAGACAGAGAAGAGATATCAATGTAAATAGTGGAGAAATTTTGTGGTTCGAGAGTTTTCCAGCCTTGTTGACAAAAGAGCTCCAGTTTGGGGAGTTCAACTTTTTCCCTGCTCAGTTTGCGGGGGGGGGGGGGGGGGGGGGGGGGTGAAGTTAGTTTTTGACTTTGATCTCATCTTGGCATGGGTACAGGCCATGTTGAGGGACTGCAGGTGGCACAACATCTTAAGTAAGTGTCAGTAAATCATTTCTTCTTTGTCTCCATATGTTGGTAGGGATGATCTGGAATGATCTGAGGTATTTCAAGAAAGAAAATTAGCAGATAACCAATTTTCTGTCACACATAAATGACACCAATTTTCAAAGTGGATTTATGCTTACAAGTTTGCTTAAAAATAATTCCACCAAATCCATGCACACACACCAACTGTTTATGCCTATAACATTTTGGATTTTCAAACATGCGTGCAGGTTCAGCCTCCTCCTTAACTCAACTCCACCCCAGGAGTACCTCCTCTCAGTCCTGATAAACTTATGGAGGAACAGGACATACTGGGGTAAGATTACTTGCATATCAGGCAAGCAGTTCTTAAGCCCATTTCTGCAGCCCAAATATTGATTTAGCCATGGAAATGCCTTTGAAAATGACCCTCCATATGTATGGGACAGTGAGAGGCAGAAGACGGGAAAGAACATGAAGAAAGGTTGGAGACAGGTTAGCAAGTTTAGTTGAAAGTGCCATTGAACAGGTAATTGTCAGAGGGAGGAAAGAGGGGAAGCAGTACTAGTACATTTAGTGCATGAAAGACAAAACACACAGGAAGTGGCAGAATCCAATAAAAGCAGTAGGTTTAAAATGCAGCCACCAAGTAGCAGTGTTAACCTTCTACACCGATAGCTTCCCTACTCTTCTAATGCTCTCTGCTTGTCTCACAGTAAGCCTAGTCCCAAAGAGCCACACTTGATGATCTCTTCTCTGTTTGAGCATTATCTTTATTTTGTCCAGTATCTAAAACTTTGTGGGGTAGAAATGCCATGATCGATCTATAGGCCACATGTGGCTCCTGAGCCAAAGATTGAATATTACTACTAAATTTTAGATTGTGTAGGCAAATAAACAAGGGGGAGTCAATAATAAAAGGTGAATGTTTACCGTTTTTAAACTTGATTTTAAATGTATTTCCCTGTACGCACCCAGATCAGTCCAGACAGTGGGTTGAGCCTCCTGTCCAGCAGATGGAGTCAGAGAAAAAACTGAAAGGGCATCCCATTAAGGAGTGTGCTCACCCTGCGCCCCCCAGTATTTCTCTGGTTCCAGCAGATGTGGTCAGACGAGCCTGCGGTTCACTCTCCTTAGTGAATTTTCTATTTCTTCTCTTCAAAGATGTCTTTTCTTCAACATTTACTGGGCCAAGCAAGTATTTTATAAAAAAAAAAGAAAAGTTAAACAGTGTATCTTTTCTCACAGGAAACAGTTTTTGTCTCCTAGCTCTTGTGGAGCCCTAGGGGGGATTTTTCCCCTTGATTACTTCAGCCTAGGGCTCCTTTTTCCCAGTGGCCTTCCCTGCCTAGGGGTGATACTGGTGGTCCAGTCACTCCCCCTCCTTTTCCTGTGGTGACCCCTGAGATGTGCATACCTCGGGTCCCATTGCAGAGAAGTTTGACATTCTTCTGCTGTGTCAGGGCTCAATAAAGCCTGCTAAGTAATTCTTTAAAAAAAAAAAAAAAAAAGCAAAATGACTGATTCAGTTCAGGTCTAATTTTGAGGTGGAAAAGTCTGTTCTTTATGGCACTTTGCCGACCGGCAGGGAAAGAAGCAGCTCACAGCCTTCGCTGGCTCTCGCGCTTCTGTGTAGGCAACACCAACTGCTTTTTTTTTTCTCACGATCCCGATGCCAAGATCAGCGCTTTGCCTGGCCTGCGGGGAGCCTGCTTTGCGGCTCTCCCTTGACGGCCTTTGCTCAGTCTGCTTGCCCTGAGGGGGGGGTCCCTCCATGGCACCTTTTAAATCGACGACCTGAGGTCGGGTCGGCAAGCAGGTTCTAGGCCGTCCTCTTAAAAAAAAAAAAAAAAAAAAAAAAAAAAAATCTGCGGGATCAGCGGCCATTTTGTGCCCAGACCTCGCTGCAGACTCAGAGCCTCAGGGGGGAGGGAGCCGGATTTTACCTATTCTCTGCCTGATTTAAGTCCTATGGATTCTCCTGCTCCTGTTTCTGAAACACCCCCCCCCCCAAGGGGCCCCTCCCCCCCTTGCCTGCAGAGCACTCCCCGGAGTTTGTGCTCCTGTTGCACAGATCTTTTTTGGCCAGCTTGGAGGAACAGGGGGATCCCTCCTCAGGACCCCCGCAGTGAAAATCCCTCGTTTGATTTGCAGCCAGTCCTCTCCGACAATGCTACCACAGTAACTTACATCAACCGCCAGGGAGGCACCAGGAGTCGCCTGGTGGCTCTGGAGGCCAGCAAACTGTTCGCATGGGCGGAGCGCCACCTGGACTGCCTGGCGGCTTCCCACATTGCAGGGAAGGAGAATGTTCAGGCAGATTTTCTCAGTCGTCAACTATCTCGACCCCGGAGAGTGGGAGTTGTCTGAAGAAGCGATGGATCTAGTCTTATGCAAGTGGGGGCGGGGGGGGGGGGGGGTCGTCACTTGGTCTTGATTAGAGATGTGAATCTGAACTGAAATCGGATCCGATTCTGGTTCCGATTCACATCTCTAGTTCTTGATGGCCACCTTAAAGAATGCAAAGGCTCCCAGGTTCTTCAGCCAAAGACGGGACACTGCTCGGAGGGAGTGGATGCGCTGGCCCTACCCTGGCCCAGCGATGTTCTCCTTTACGTGTTCCCATCTTGGCCTCTGGTGGGAAAGGTCCTCAGACGGATAGAGGTTCACAACGGGCCCTTAATTCTCATTGCGCCAGAATGACCCCGCAGACCGTGGTTCGCAGACCTCGTGAATCTCGCGTCGATGGCCTTTTCGTCTCGGTCACCTCCACAATCTCCTCCGACAAGGTCCCATATTTTTCGAGCGGGCAGATCACTTTTGCCTAGCGGCCTGGCTTTTGACCGGCGGCACCTAAGAAGAAGGGGCTATAAGGAGGAAGTGATCTCCACTTTGATGCGCGCACGTAAAACCTCTACATCTCTGGCTTATGTGCGAGTCTGGAGGGTGTTTGAGAATATGTGTGCAGACGCGGGAGTATCGATGCATAGGGCCTCTGTCTCCTTGGTTCTCTCCATCCTTCAGAACGGTCTCTCTGAAGGCTTATCTTTTAATTCTTTGTGTGTTCAGGTTTCCGCCCTCGGTTCCCTCTTAGGGAGGCTCGACAGTTACTTGGTGGCGGCGCATCCGGATGTCATACATTTTCTTAAGGGCGCCAAGCATTTGAATCCACCGGTCCGGGCGACTTGTCCGTCCTGGAGTCTTAATCTGGTTCTTCGTGTCCTCTGTGAGGCGCATTTTGAGCCCCTCCGCCGAGCTACACTCAAGGATCTGACACTTAAGACGGTCTTTCTTGTGGCTATTTGTTCAGCTAGGAGGGTGTCCGAGCTTCAAGCTTTCTCCTGTAGGGAGCCCTTCTTGCGGTCTCGGATTTGGGGGTCTCGCTAAAGATGGTTCCCTCCTTCCTATCAACAGTGGTTTCCTCCTTCCATATAAATCAGTCCGTTGAGCTCCCTGCCTTCTCTCTGGAAGATATTGCTAGTGTGACAGGGGGTGACCTCCGCCGTTTGGATGTTAAGAGAGCTCTTCTGCAATATTTACAGGTTACTAATGACTTCAATATCTATCTATCTTTTTGTCTTATGGAGTGGGCTTCATAAGGGGCAGAAGGCCTCTAAAGCCACCATAGCACATTGGCTAAAGGAAGCCATCGCGTCAGCATATATTTGCGGGGGTCAGCAGGTCCCAGAGAGTCTGAAAGCCCATTTTCTGCATTCGCAGGCTAACTCGTGGGCGGAGAGCCAGCTGGTTTCTCCACAGGAAATTTGCAGAGCAGCCACTTGGAAGTCGTTGCATATTTTTGCTCGGCATTACTGTCTTGACGTAGCGGTGCCAGTGCTTGGTTCTTTTGGCAGACAGGTACTCAGAACGGGACTTTTGCGGTCCCACCCTAGTTAGGGAACTTTTGGTACATCCCACTGTCTGGACTGATCTGGGTACGTACAGGGAAAGGAAAATTGGTTCTTACCTGCTAATTTTCGTTCCTGTAGTACGATGGATCAGTCCAGACTCCCTCCCGGTATCCTGTTCTTAAGTCTGCTCGTTGTCTTCTTTTCAGCTGTGTAGAATGTCTCTTCCTTACAGAACTATTATATATGAAGGACCTTAAGGCACCGGACGTTTATACCTTTTAGACAAGAGCTGGTTTTTTGCACTGTTTCTAGTTTTTGAATTGTTATCCTTTTTGGATCAGTTACTTGTTTGACCTCCATCGGGTTCATTTCCCGGTTTGGTTATCTGCTTTGTTAATGTTTATACTGAGGGGCGCAGGATGAGCAGACGCCTTATATGGGATGCCCTTTCAGTTTTTTCTCTGGCTCCATCTGCTGGACAAGAGGCTCAACCCACTGTCTGGACTGATCAGTGGTACTACAGAAACGAAAATTAGCAGGTAAGAACCAATTTTCCTTTATATTCCATCTTTTGTGAATGCGCAGCCATTTCAGAGAGGATTATATTCAGGTATAGCAGGTATTTCCATGGCCACAGAGGACTTTAAATCTGAGTTTGTGCCTGAGGCAACTGAGGGTGAAGGTCTCAAGGAGTGTCAGCAGGATTTGAACCCTGGCTTCCTTGGTTCACAGCCTGCTGCTGTAGCCACTAAGCTGTTCCTCCACATACTGTACTTAAATTAACCTTATTTATTGATTCCCCCTTGTATATAGAAATCAGTTCTGTGCTTCCTAGAGTAAAATGCAAGTCCCCAAGTGGCACCTCTCTGTCTAGTATGTAACTCCTTCATATGCATCTGTCAAAGTCTCTGTTGGCCAATTTGGCTGGTGGGTTGTGCCCTTTCTGCTGCTCACATATCTTCAGTATGGCAGATGCACACTAACTGCCAAAGTTTCCACTACGTACTAAGATTGTTTGTAGTCTGTTTTATGTATTTAGTACATAACAAGGAAATTGTGTAACAAATCTAGAGTGGCACTTTAAAAAAAAAAAAACAAAAAAAAAAACACTTGAGGATTGGATTTTTTTTTTCTTTTTTTTTTATGAAATGCTTACCGTTTGGTGTTCTTTACTTACCAATAGGGCAGAGTACTGGTTGGAGCTGTGAGTTTGTTGGCAGTTATCATAGTTACCAGGCCACTAACTGCTGCTTCTCCGAGGATGGCTCTCTGCTCGCTGTTAGCTTCCAAGAGACCATCACCATATGGGAGTCGGACACCTGGGACCTAAAGTGTACCTTCTGCCAGCCTCCTGGAAAAATACGGTATCTAACATCCCATTCCTTATCTCACCTTTTAACCAGTTTGCAAGTATAACTTTCTTCACAACCTGTTATACATTTTTAGAGGCTCTCGGGTAATATGTAGGATATTACATATATATAATAAAAGTACAAGGTTTTTTTTCTTTATTTTTCTTTATTTTGTAATTACCGGTAACTTTGAGCATCTTGTTCCTTTGGTATTGTGACTCTTACTATCAGAACTTAATTCATTTGAGAGATTTTTTTTTTTTTTTTAGTGTGGAAGGTGGGATTTAACGGGTACCCCACTCTCTGCGTTTCTCTGACCTGCAGGATAGTTCCCCTGGCTTCCTCCACTCATGGGTTTAGGTTCCTTTTGAGCTTCTTAGTAAAAATAAACTTGGCATGGCAAAATAAATAAGCTTCTGCTAAATAGCAAAGAAATTGTTGCGAGACTGTGCATAAAAGAGTTGCTAACCATGTCTTTGAGAGAGAGAAATGGCATGTGTTCTGCTGGTGTTTTGAGAAAAAAATGTCTGAGCCTGCTGCCACAGATGCTGTGGTGTGAATGGGCCTTGAGGTGATAATTCTGAACAGATAATCAAATAAAAACACCTATTTGGTAGCAAAGCTACATGATGGTTTGCAATGAAAAAAGTAGGAAGTGGTGCGAAATGCTGTGGCAGGCTATCTTCCATTTTCTCAGAGTCAAGATAATTCAACAAAAAAGACCTATGCACTAAGCCTTCTATCAAAGACACAAAATGGTAAAAATCCTTTTAGCATATTGAGATCTAAGAGGCCACTATTAAAAAAAAAATGCTGAGATCCTAAATTTAGGAATTATGTTAGGTGCCTGTATATCCAGACTTAGAATCATAAGTGTTCAGCTGAAAATTTAACTATATTTAAAATCCTAAAACTTAGGGCCTAAATGTGAGCCTGCTGTTAATTTGCCTAGATTTAGGGGCATGTTAGGGAACATGATGCTGAAAATCCATGCTAGGCACTTAACCTCTTTTTGTTATGTTTTATTTTTTTTCCTACCCTAAATCCACCACCTTAGCCACCCACTTTCTAGGCTCTTAAATTTAGGGACCTAGTGAAACTTTTCAAAGAGGCCAATTTAGTCCCTAATTCAGGTTTCATGATACCTTTACAAAGCAGGACCCTGTGAATGAGATTGTCCCTTGTACCTCAAATTTAAATTTTGCATTTCTTGGCATCCAGAAAGAAAGATGAGACCGGTCGTCTTAGTTGAAGGGAATCCTTTATTGGTTTATAAAATTAAAGTCACAAACTGAATATATGCCCGACTCAGGCTGAGTTTCACCCTATACAGGGCTGCATTAGGGGCTGTAAGAAAGTCATAAATTACAATATTAATCCATAATAGAAGCACAATCGATGTTATATCAAAATAATAAAACTAATATATTAATCACACATTTTCTAAAATAAATATACATATATATAAAAAAGGCACAAGTAACTACATAAGTACATAAAAGTATATATAAGGAGAGGAAGAGAATAAATAGATTAAATATCACTCACTCCAAGGGAATAGTGGGGGAAAAAACATATACAATGTGCTATCTTGCTGAAATGGAATATAGGAAAAATAGTTTCTCCGATGGCTGCTGAATACTGCTTATAATATATTCATCACTGTGTTGTTTCTCCTGGAAACTGGAGCAAATCATGAATGTATGATTATTTCTCACTGAAATAGAGGGATGACTAATGGACTAGTCAAAAACGAAATTGTATGCCACCTTTCAAAGTATAGGGCGAAACTCAGCCTGAGTCGGGCATATATTCAGTTTGTAATTTTATAAACCAATAAAGGATTCCCTTCATCTAAGACGACTGGTCTCATCTTACCATTTCTTGCCTTCTGGCAATACAAAATCGTCTTCTGCTTTGTTTTCTTGGACTGCCTTTCTTAGCATCCAGACAGATGAATCCAGAACCAGTTGATTATGCAACTCTCTACCAGCAGATGGAGACAGAGCAAAGCTTACATCAAAGTATATATATCCCTGCAGTGACATCGGCCCACCAATATTCCTGTTTCCCTGTACGTACCAGGATCAGTCCAGACCGCTGAGATTATGCCTCCCTTCCAGCAGATGGAGTCGGAGAAACAAACTAAAAAGCACCCCTCTTAATCCGGTGTGCCACCTGTGATCCTTCAGGATTTCTGTGACTCCAGCAGATGAGGGTGGCAGAACCTGCGGTCCTGATCCTGTAAAAGAAATAATTATACTACTATTTACAAATTGGAAAGTATGGGGTTCTTGGGCCCCTAGTTGCCTCTGGCTAGTTCAACTGGTTTATTTAAAAAAAAGAAAGAAGGAACTCCGGGCAATTTGGCTCTCGGGAAAATCCCTGCCTTACCTACCACCGCGGCCTCCCCTCCAGCAGATGGAGACAGAGAAATTTTGGCGGAGTTTGTCCTATACCCCAAGGTGCCACCTACAGACTGCCAGTATTTCTCGTCTCCAGCAGATGGTGGAGATGCAAAATCCTACAGTCTTAGTTTAAAAAAAAAAAAAGTAGAAGCTTTAGGTTTTTGACTCAGTTTCATCTGTGGGTATAGTTTAAAAAAAAAAAAAAGTAATAGAAAGGACTTTAAAATAAATTTCTTCAAGCTCAAGACAGCCTCCCAGGGGTTGGCAGGTTCTGAGAGGACCATCCCCCTTGGTAGCTGAGGCAATTGGAGTGGGTGTCGAGGACCCTGTTTACCACGCCTTCCCCTAGTGCTTTGGGGTGATACTGGGGAGCCCAGATCACTCATCCCAGGAGGCACCGGACCAGACGCTGACAGGTTGTGTAAAAAAATAAATAAATAAAAATCTTAAATTTACTGCAGAGCTTCTGTCTGGGCTGTGCTCTCTGTTGATTTTTTTTTGTCCAGAGCTCTTTTGCTAGGGGTGGGCTGCGTTGACATTTCTTTTTTCCTCTCTTGCCATTTTTGCTGCTGCGGACAGCTGCTTCAATGCTGCGTGGTGCAGCCTGTAAAGCATGTGGAGATGCACGTGTCTCCAGGGAAGGCCTTTGCTCCGCCTGCCTCCCCGGGGAGGGAAGGAATCTCCGGAGCCACCGAAATCTCAAAGAATAAGCCGCGCCACGAGACGGAGAGCCTCTGCCAGCCGCAGCACAGCGTTCTGGGCCCCTTTTTGGCCACTTTTCGAGCGGCTGAGCATGCCATGGGGGGGGGGAGGGAACCCCCTCCCCCATTATCTCCATGTCCATCAGTCCGCGCTGGGGGCGATCCGTCGGATTTTTCATTTGATGTGGCTGAGGACAGTCCTGAGGGGGCATCTGATTCCTCTTCATCCTCCTTTTCCTCGGACTTCATTATGCTATTGCAAAGCGGCAAAGAAAAGTTCTGGTTCCCTGACAGCAACGTCAGGCCCCTCTGCTAAGCGGCCTAGACCCCCTGAAAAACTGGACATGCTGAGACTGCAGCTCCCTCTTCGGACTGCGCTGTCTTGTCCGCGGGACGATTCTTCGTCTGATTCTGAACCGGATGATCAGGGCTTGGGGGACAAGCCCCCGAAGGGGGACTGATCTGGATGACAGCCCTGAAAATGCAATGCTGCAGGCTATGGTGGGAGATGACCCTAAGGTAGTCCATCTCTTCAGGAGGGATAAATTGGGACCGCTCATCCTGGCAATTCTGGAGGAGTTGGGTATTGAGACTCTGCAGGAAGATTCCCAGATGGGGAATATTGATCCTGTTATGTTGGGTTTTTGGGGACCAACCAGATCCTTCCCTTTTCATCTCTTTCACTGACTTGCTGTTTCATGAATGGGACACCCCGGATTTGGGATTGAAGATCAGCAAAACGATGGATAAGCTGTATCCGTTATCAGAGGAAGCTCTCTACCTTCTTCGAGTCCCCAAGGTGGATTCGCAGTGTCCATCCAAGTGACTGGAGCAACAGCGCTTCGAGATCTCCAAGATCGCAAGCTAGAGGTTCAGCTCAGGAAAACATTTGAGGTCTCCGCGCTGGGTGTACGGGCTGCCATATGCAGCAGCTTCTCTTTGCAGGCAAGCCTTCGATTGGTACAACAATTACAGAGTGTATCATCTCTCTTGGAAGAGGAGGCCACTCAAGCGGGTCATTTGGAAGCCACTGTGGCCTACATTGTGGATGCCCTGTATGACCTCCTCCATACATCCGACCGTTCTATGGTGTCTGCTGTCTCAGCTCGCAGATTGCTCTGGCTGAGGAACTGGTCTGTTGATGTCTCCTCCAAAGCTCAGTTGGGCTCTTTACCATTTAAAGGCAAGTTGCTCTTCGGAAAGGACTTGGAGGATCTGATCCACTCCTTAGGGAAGAACAAGGTCCATCGTCTGCCAGAGGATAAATCCAAGACGAGAGTTTCCTTTACTCCTCTGTCCCGCTTCAAGGGGAATCGGAGATTTCGTTCTTCTAGATAGTCAGGGTCCTCGGCCCGACAGTCTTCCAGCCCGCAACAGTCCTGGTTACAGTCCTGGTTGCAGTCCTTTCGAGGCTGTCGCTTTGGCAGACCTGGGTCAAGCCAGTCTTTTAGGAGCTCCTAAGTCCTCACAATGAGATGAGGCCAGCCCCATTCCTCTGTTCCAGTTGTGGGAGGCAAACTTTTGCAATTCTACGAGGAGTGGACCAAGCTGATGTCTGACCAGTGGGTCCTCAGTGTAATAAAGAACGACTACGGTTTAGATTTTGTTCAGCACCTGCGAGACCACTTTCTCATCTCCCCATGCTCGTACGTGGAAAAGCGTCGGGCGGTGCAGGGCACATTGCAACGCCTTATCCAACTCGGAGCCATCATTCAAGTGCTTCCCGCTGAACAGTGGAAAGGCCGCTACTCCATTTACTTTGTGATGCCAAAGAAAGAGGGCACTTTTCGGCCCATCCTCAGTTTGAAGAGTCAACAGATGCCTTTGAGTACCTTGGTTTTGCATGGAAACCCTGAGATCAGTCATTGTGTCGGTGCACAAGGGGGAATTCCTAGTGTCTCTGGATCTCACCGAAGTGTAGTTACACATCGGTAACCAGCCCAATCACCAGAAGTTCCTGAGATTTTCGATCCTGGGAGAGCATTTTCAGTTTTGGGCTCTGCCATTCGGTCTTGCCACGGCACCCAGGACCTTTACCAAGGTCATGATTGTGGTAGTAGCACAGCTCCGGAAGGTCGCTTGATTCATCCTTATCTGGATGATTGGTTGATCTGAGCGAAGTCAGAAGCTCTCTGCCATGTGGCGATTCACCTAGTTATTCAGCTGCTGCAATCACTAGGTTGGGTGATCATCCTAGCCAAAAGTCATCTGGTTCCCTCCCAGTCCTTGGAATTCCTGGGAGCCTTGTTCGATACGAGCCAGGGGAGAGTTTTTTTGGTGGGGGAGCGCATTATCAAACTACAGGGAAAAGTGCGATTTTTGTTGTCCAGACAGCCCCCCCCAGAGTTTGGTTCAATGACTTCAACTCTGAAATTGGTCCCATGGGCATTTGCTCATATATGAGACCTCTACAGTCAGCTTTGCTATCCCGTTGGAACCCGGTGTCAGAAGAGTTTCATCTTCCTCTTCCTCTTACAGAATGTGCTCGTTCCAGTCTCAATTGATGACCCCTCTCGGACAATTTGACCTGCTGTGTCCCTCTGGAATTTCCCGTTTGGACGGTGGTGACCACAGATGCCAGTCTCTCGGGCTGGGGAACAGTTTGTCAGGACAAATCAGTGCAAGGTCTGTGGTCAGTGGAGGAATCCCAATGGTCAATCAATCGTTTGGAGACCAGGGCGGTTTGTTTAGCATTGCAGGCTTTTCAACCACTCTTGCGGGGCAAGTTGGACAGGGTTCTGTCCGACAATGCGACAGCAGTGACTTATATCAATCGCTAGGGAGGAACCAAGAGCCAACCGGCAGCGATCGAGGCTCAGCAATTGATGCATTGGGTGGAACAGCATTTAGCCAGGATTGCTGCCGCTCACATTGTGGGAGTAGACAATGTTCAGGCCGATTTTCCTCAGTCAACACAGACTCGATCCCGGGGAGTGGGAGCTATCCGCGGAAGCTTTTCACCGCATATGCGTCAAGTGGTCGCGGCCAAATATGGACCTGATGGCGACGTTTTGGAACACCAAGGCCCCTCACTTCTTCAGTTGATGCAGAGAACCGGGAGCAGAAGGCATGGACGCCCTGGTTCTTCCTTGGCCGATGTCGATACTGTATGTGTTCCCACCCTGGCCCCTCATCGGCAGGTGCTGCGTCAAATAGAGTCTCACCTGGCGGAGGTAATCCTAGTGGTTCCAGAGTGGCCGAGATGTCTGTGGTTTGCAGATCTCGTCGGGCTAATGGTGGACGGGCTCCCGAGACTTCTACATCAAGGTCCCGTTCGTTTGGAAGAGGTAGATCGCTTTTGTCTAATGGCATGGCTTTTGAGAGGAAACGTCTTATGAGCAAAGGTTATTCGGATGCAGTGTTGGCTACCCCTTTGCGATCTCAGAAAACCTCTACCTCCCTAGCCTACGTCAGGGTGTGGGGCGTTTTTTGAATCATGGTGCGTCGAGCATAAGGTAGATCCTACTTGGGTCCTGGTACAGGATATTTTATCATTCTTACAGGCGGGCTTAGCCAAAGGTTTATCCTGCAGCTCTCTCAGGGTCCAGGCAGCGGCTCTCTGTTTCCGTGGTAAAGTCCATGGGGGTATCCTTGTCTGCGCATCCAGATGTTGCTCATTTTCTTCGGGGAGCAAAGCATTTGCGTCCACCTTTTAGAGATCCTTGCCCGTCATGGAACTTGAACCTGGTACTTAAAGCTTTGTGTGAGGCACCTTTTGAGCCGCTGAAGAGAGCAACGTTAAAAGATCTGACTTTGAAGGTAGTTTTCCTCGTGACTATTTCCTCGGCGCGCAGAGTTTCGGAGCTTCAGGAGCTATCTTGCAGGGAGCCCTTTTTGAGAATTACGGATACGGGAGTTTCCTTGCGGATGGTGCCTTCCTTTCTTCCGAAGGTGGTATCCTCCTTTCATTTGAATCAGTCTGTTGAACTTCCGTCTTTTCCTACTTTAGACCGGTCTGATCCACAGTCTCGAGACCTGAGAAAGCTTGATGTATGCCGGGTTCTGTTGCGCTACTTAGAGGTTACCAACAGTTTCCATATGTCGGATCATCTTTTTGTATTGTGGAGTGGTCCTAAAAGAGGACATAAGGCAGCTAGAGCCACGATTGTCCGCTGGTTGAAAGAGGCTATTGAATCAGCGTACCTTCTTTGTGGTCGGCCACTCCCGGTCGGTCTTTGAGCGCATTCTACCCGGTCGCAGGCGGCCTCATGGGCGGAGTGCCAACAAGTATCTCCACAGGAGATTTGTAGAGCGGCCACTTGGAAGTCACTTCACACCTTTGCTACCAGTTGGATGTGCAGGCGCCTGGTTCTGGGGGATTTGGTGAAGAGGTGATCCGAGCGGGGCTCTCCGGGTCCCTCCCCATGTAGAAGAGCTCTGGTACATCCCAGGAGTCTGGACTGATACGGGTACGTAGAGGGAAAGGAAAATTGGTTCTTACCTGCTAATTTTCGTTAACTGTAGTTCCACGGATCAGTCCAGAGTCCTGCCTAGTTCAACATACAGATATGGGAGAGTCCGCTCGTTCGGTTATTGAATCTCATTACTCTGCAGATAAGTACTTTTAAGAGTTTTAAAATTTTTCATTGAACTTGTGCTAAGTTATCACGGGCTCTATTGCCATTTGGGGTTAGTGAGCCTGGTTCCTGTGGGAGTACATCCTGACGGTTATGAATGGTAGTTAGTTAAGTTGGGTTTTGATTCATTCTGCTTTGATACAATGTAATACTGGCAGTCTGTAAGTGGCACCTTGGGGTATAGGACAGTGTCTGCCAAAACATCTGTCTCCATCTGCTGGAGGAGAGGCAAAACCCAGGAGTCTGGACTGATCCGTGGTACTGAAGAAACAGCAAGGAAGGCTGTCTAAAAAAGCCGTGAGGGCGACAAAACAGGATTAGCAGCCAGATGTCCAAATAGTATCCTTTATTGGGTAGTAACACGAGTAAATGAACAATACCCAACTCTGGCCGAGTTTCGCCCTCTTACATTGGGGCTACGTCAGGGGCTACAACATACAATAACACATACATGTAAATCATAAAAATCATAAAAACATGACTAAAACGCACATTAAAAATGGTAACATAAAAATGTGGTGTAAAAGTGAATTATTACAAAACATGTAGTTATGAAATGAAGACCAAATATTATGACTTTACCTCAGCTTGAATCGTGTTATGATGAAAATCCAAGTTTTAAAAAAGACTATACAACAAAGGTCTGTAATTTACAATGTAATACTGGCAGTCTGTAAGTGGCACCTTGGGGTATAGGACAGTGTCTGCCAAAACATCTGTCTCCATCTGCTGGAGGAGAGGCAAAACCCAGGAGTCTGGACTGATCCGTGGTACTACAGGAATGAAAATTAGCAAGTACGAACCAATTTTCCTTTAATGGACTTCTCCAAGAACTTATCCAAACCTTTTTAAAACCCTGCTGCACTAACTGCACTTACCACATCTTCTAGCAACAAATTCCAGAGCTTAATTGTACATTAAGTGAAAAAGAATTGTCTCCAATTTAGTTTTAAATGTGCTACTTGCTAACTTCATGGAGTGCCCCCTAGTACTTTTATTATCCGAAAGAGTAAACAACTGATTCACATGTACCTGTTCTAGACCTCTCATGATTTTAAAGACCTCTATCATAGAAACATAGAAAATGACGGCAGAAAAAGACCAATCGGCCCATCTAGTCTGCCCAGCAAGCTTCCACACTTATTTTCCCATACTTATCTGTTTCATCAACCTTGCTGGTAACTGTTTGATTCAAATTTCCTGCCATCCCCTTTCATTGATGCAGAGAGCAATGTTGGAGTTGCATCAAAGGTGAGCATAAGGCTTATGGTTAAGGATAGTAATCGCCGCATCCAGCAAGTTACCCTGATGCTTGTTTACCCAGACTGCACAGATCGATGCTTTGTTGGATGTTGTCTGAATTAAAATCCTTTTTTCTTCATTTCCCCCTACCATTGAAGCAGAGAGCAACGCTGTATATGCTTTCAAAGTGATGTATTAGGCTTAATTGGTTTAAGGTAGTAACCGCCGTAATAAGCAAGCTACCCCCACGCTTATTTGTTTACCCAGATTATGAAGTTCAGTCCTTTTCGGTTGTAGTCTGAATGCAAATCCTGTTAAAACTAAATCTTTCTCTCCCAACATGGGGTTAGAACCCATGAGCGAGAGATTAAAGGTCTCGCGCTTTATAATTTGAGCTATTCAGGCTTGCCGTGAAAGAATGAGACAGCTGGTCACCCTGTCCAAGGACCTGCAATCATGCGCCAACAGCCCACATTTGCATTGTGAGGTTTAGAGAGGGTGGGGAGGAACACAGCTGGAAAACTACCGGTCACCTCAACGGCTCAGCAACTAAAATGTGGTACACGGTGCCTAGCACTGTCTCATGCTCAGGAGGGGACTGCCCTAGGCAGCTCAGGCTTCTCCCCAAGTGTCCGCTGGGCCACACAGAGAAGCCCCCTGCCACTGGGGCCACATGGAGGACCAAAGCCGCTGGAGTGTGAAGCGAAAAAAGAAAAATAGATTAAATGATCTGGAAAGGAATTCGAGTGAGGTTATCAAATCTGCAGATGATACAAAATTATTCAGAGTAATTAAATCACAAGCAGACTGTGATACATTGCAGGAGGACCTTGCAAGATTGGGCATCCATATGTCAGATGAAATTTAATGTGGGCAAGTGCAAGGTGTTGCATATAGGGAAAAGTAACCCTTGCTGTAGTTACATGATGTTAGGTTCATACATTTTGCCCTGCTTTAGAGGCATTGTACATAACTTGGTAATCCATATTTGGTGCACATAATTTAATGTGCTTATAGTACATGTGGCCCATATAAGCTTAATTGATCTTTCCAAAGATTTCTGTGATGATGATTGTTTATTTGTTGCATGGCTGGTTTGCAGCTCAGTAACTTTCTTTGGATATGTTTTTCTTTTAGGGGTCTTTGCTTTGGGAGGTTAAGTTGTTCCAAGTATCTTCTTGCTACAACCGATAACGGGTTTTTATGCTGTTGGAACCTGCTCACTTCTGAATGTAAGTTTGGTTTGTTTGTTCAAATATACTTGTAAAGGATTCAACTGAACCTTGCCTGTCTCCGGTTTAAGAACACAAAAGGGCCTTTTTGATTTGTTGTGGTAATGTATTTAGCTGTACTCTGTGGAGGCAGCTCAAATGTCAAGAGATAAATATTGCTTCCATTTCAGTTCTTTCTTTCAGCAGTTTAGGATCCTTGACCTATATCTTTCAGTGATTCTTAGCCACAGGAAAAGGAGAGGACATGCACGTAATGGAGTCTGAAACTTCCTTGAAAAGGCAGTAAAATGTGCTTGTTTTTAAGATTTTGCTGGGATTAAGCTGTAGGCAGCATTGACTACCCTAAAAAAAAAAATAATTTGATGGGCAAACTAGGTGGTTCATTTTAGTCTTTATCTGCCATCATTTATTATGTTACTATAAGCGATGGTGTGTGTTATGTTTCAAAGGTTACCTTTTCTATCATGGCACTGTTCTTTATAGCAGAAAGTCCTGGCTAAATAAAGCTATAAAGCTCTTTGAAACTCCTGACATACTCGAGGCCTTCATATTTCACACAGGACCTTAAGTGAAAACAAATGCCACAAAGGAAGAGGTGCTCAGATGAATCATTTACTCCAAAGACGCAGCATCTCCTGTATTGTCACAATATTAGCACATGCATCTACTGAGCATTAGTGATCACAAAATGTCAGAGTACCTGGAAAGCCAACAGTGTTATGTACCAGTATGTCACGCAGTCAGTAACTTAGAGCATTCAATCAGCTGTGTACAAATAATAAGCAATTAGCTTTCTCATTCAAATGCAGGTTTTTGTAGACAAAAGAAGAACACATCTGTAATAAGTCTTCATATAAGAATAGGCGGTACATGTTTAGTACAGCTGTAGATTTCTTGAAAAATCTGCTCACTTGGGGTCACTGAATTTTCCCCACAAGCAAGGCAGCAAGGCTTGGGAGAACATAGAGAGGGCTGTAGTAGGCAGGTGCGAAGGGGAGAACTGTTGGAGTAGAGAAGAGCGAGAGGGATAGAAAGGAAAAGGGAAGGGGTTGGAGACTAGATCAGAAGAGGACTGCATGGAGATATGAAAAAACTGAGGTGTGCAGACCGACCAGGGAAAAATACACTACTTATGCACTCCTGCCCCCCTCAACACAAATTATTGGGTTGAAGCAACAGTGGGAGTATATCATGTGTGCTGTGGCCCTACCGTATAAGTACTTGAGAAAGTTTTAAAACCCTAACTTTAGAAATTAGACAAATGGATGTCTAACTTTTATGAAACAAACTCAGTAAAATCGAGTTTTGCATTCATTCCTTCTGGTTGCATAAATCCCCAACCACATTTGTTCTTTCCAGCTTTGGAACTATCAATATCCTCCACCTCTTGTATTAGATTTTTAGCTTGGATCAAATGTAATGCGGGAGTTGAGCTTAGGGGATAGTCCCTTTGTGATCTTTTGGTTGAGACTGAGATCCTATATATTATGGAGCATTAATGCCCTGTCGCACAAATGAGCTGGAAATACCCAGCTGTTTGGACCCTGACCAAAAACAAAATTGATTTTCAGATGGTCCACAACCAAGAATTGAGACATGTCATGAATGTCCTTGTCCTGCAGAGGTAATTTTTGTTATTTTTCAAATTCCAAATAAGCCTATCAAGACAGAAATTCTTAAGAGAGAAAAACAGAAACCAAACATAAGAGCAGGAAAGAAATACTATACAAAATGTTCAAAAGAAATAAACCAGCCCCAATATACACAATCCGCCATTTCTATCACAGCTACTTCATTTAGACTACAAATAACACACAAAAGCAGCAAACGTTTGCTGCTTTTGCGTGTTATTTGTCAGGCCAGTCCGTCATAGATGGGTTATGCATGCCAAGCAGCAGATGGAGATAGGGCTCAGAGCTCACTGATATCACTCCTCATATTCCTCTGCACTGACATCAGTCTGCCAGTATTCTCTGTCTCTAGCAGATAGTGGACATGCATCACATACTGTGAACTGGCCGAGTTAGGCTGGATGATCAGAAATAAGAAAATCAGCTGCCAAGGTGAACGGATTCTTATCACTCTCTTAGTTGAGCTTCATGAAATTGCTCTAATGCTCCGGAGGTCACGGATGTAGGTGACTCCCTCAGGGCAGCATGACAGCACTCCCACCAATATCAAAGGTCTATCTACTGGTGAAACCTTGAGTGGATGAATTATTAGTTCTTTAAAAGGATAAGTGACTCAAGTAGTTCATTTTTTTTTCATTTCCTTTGTTCTACAGCTTGACAAAGATTTGTTTAATAGGTTATCACTACAGAAACTGCTAAAATTAGGTTACACCCAGATATTACATGAGGAACTCAGGATCAGAGAAAAATATTTTTGTACTTTAAAGCAGAATGTGCTTGCCTTAGATGGTGGCATTTTTGCATTACCCAGCTTAAGTGCAGGATGAAGTTTAAGGACTTGCTAGAGACACAAAGTTCCTGGATGTAATAAATGACTGCTTCATGGAGCAATTGGATCAGGAACCAACAAGAGAGGGGGCTATTTTAGATTTAATTCTTAGTGGAATGCAGGATTTGGTGAGAGAAGTAACTATGGTGGGGCCACTTGGCAACAGTGATCATAAAATGATCAAATTTAAACTAATAACTGGAAGGGGGACAATAAGTAAATCTGCAGCTCTAACACTAAATTTTAAAAAGGGAAACTTTTATAAAATGAGGAAAATAGTTAGAAAAAAACTGAAAGGTGCAGCTGCAAAGGTTAAAGTGTTCAACAGGCATGGACATTGTTTAAAAATACAATCCCTGAGGCGCAGTCCATATGTATTCCACACATTAAGAAAGGTGGAAGGAAGGCAAAACGATTACAGTTATGGTTAAAAGGTGAGGTGAAAGAAGCTATTTTAGCCAAAAAAAATCCTTCAAAAATTGGATGAAGGATGCATCTGAAGAAAATAGGATAAAACATAAACATTGTCAAGTTAAGTGTAAAACATTGATAAGACAGGCGAAGAGAGAATTTTGAAATGAAGTTGGCCATAGAGACAAAAACTCATAACTTTTTAAAATATATCCGAAGCAAGAAACCTGTGAGGGAGTCGGTTGGACTATTAGATGACCGAGGGGTTAAAGGGGCTCTTAGGGAAGATAAGGCCATTGCAGAAAGACTAAATGAATTCTTTGCTTCCGTGTTTACTAATGAGGATGTTGGGGAGATACCAGTTCCGAAGACTGTTTTCAGGGGTGATGAGTCAGACGAACTGAACGAAATCACTGTGAACCTGGAAGATGTAGTAGGACAGATTGACAAACTAAAGAGTAGCAAATCATCTGAACCAGATGGTATGCATCCTAGGGTACTGAAGGAACTCAAAAATGAAATTTCTGATCTATTAAAATTTGTAACCCTATCATTAAAATCATCCATTGTACCTGAAGACTGGAGGGTGGCCAATGTAACCCCAATATTTAAAAAAAAAAGCTCCAGGGGCGATCCAGGTAACTATATACCAGTGAGCCTGACTTCAGTGCCGGGAAACATAGTGGAAACTACTCTCAAGATCAAAATCTACTTCACTTTTTTGAAGGAGTTAATAAACATGTGGATAAAGGTGAACCGGTAGATGTAGTGTACTTGGATTTTCAGAAGGCATTTGACAGAGTTCCTCATGAGAGGCTTCTAGGAAAAATAAAAAGTCATGGGATAGGTGGCAATGTCCTTTCGTGGATTACAAACTGGCTAAAAGACAGGAAACAGAGTAGGATTAAATGGACAATTTTCTCAGTGGAAGGGAGTGGGCAGTGGAGTGCCTCAGGGATCTGTATTGGGACCCTTACTTTTCAATATATTTATAAATGATCTGGAAAGAAATACGACAAGTGAGGTAATCAAATTTGCGGATGATTCAAAACTGTTCAGAGTAGTTAAATCACAAGCAGATTGTGATAAATTGGAGGAAGACCTTGTGAGGCTGAAAAATTGGGCATCCAAATAGCAGATGAAATTTAATGTGGATAAGTGCAAGGTGATGCATATAGGGAGGAAAAAAAAAACCCATGCTATAGTTATACAATGTTAGGTTCCATATTAGGTGCTACTACCCAAGAAAGAGATCTAGGCGTTATAGTGGATAACACATTGAAATCGTCGGTTCAGTGTGCTGCGGCAGTCAAAAAAGCAAATAGAATGTTGGGAATTATTAGAAAGGGAATGGTGAATAAAACGGAAAATGTCATCATGCCTCTGTATCGCTCCATGGTGAGACTGCACCTTGAATACTGTGTACAATTCTGGTCGCCGCATCTCAAAAAAATATAATTGCAATGGACAAGGTACAGAGAAGGGCTACCAAAATATGGGGAATGGAACAGTTCCCCTATAAGGAAAGACTAAAGAGGTTAGGACTTTTCAGCTTGGAAAAGAGACGGCTGAGGGGGGATATGATAGAGGTGTTTAAAATCATGAGAGGTCTAGAACGGGTAGATGTGAATCGGTTTTTTACTCTTTCGGATAATGGAAAGACTAGGGGGCACTCCATGAAGTTAGCATATGGCACATTTAAAACTAATTGGAGAAAGTTCTTTTTCACTCAACGCACAATTAAACTCTGGAATTTGTTGCCAGAAGATGTGGTTAGTGCAGTTAGTATAGCTGTGTTTAAAAAAGGATTGGATAAGTTCTTGGAGGAGAAGTCCATTACCTGCTACTAATTAAGTTGACTTAGATAATAACCACCGCTATTACTAGCAATGGTAAAATGGAATAGACTTAGTTTTTGGGTACTTGCCAGGTTCTTATGGCCTGGATTGGCCACTGTTGGAAACAGGATGCTGGGTTTGATGGACCCTTTGTCTGACCCAGTATGGCATGTTCTTAATGGAACACAGTCAACATGGATTTACCCAAAGGAAGTCTTGCCTAACAGATCTGCTTCATTTTTTTCAAGGGGTTAATAAACATGAGGATAAAGGTTATCCGGTAGATGTAGTATATCTGAATTTTCAGAAGGTGTTTGACAAAGTCCCTCATGAGAGGCTTCTATGAAAACTAAAAAGTCATGGGATAGGAGGCGATGTCCTTTCGTGGGTTACAAACTGGTTAAAAGACAGGAAACAGAGTAGGATTAAATGGTCAATTTTCTCAGTGGAAAAGGGTAAACAGTGGTGTGCCTCAGGGATCTGTACTTGGACCGGTGCTTTTCAATATATATATAAATGATCTGGAAAGGAATATGACAAGTGAGCTTATGAAATTTGAGATGATACAAAATTATTCAGAGTAGTTTAATCACAAGTGGATTGTGATACATTACAGGAGAACCTCGCAAGACTGGAAGATTGGGCATCCAAATGGCAGATGAAATTTAATGTGGACAAGTGCAAGGTGTTGCACATAGGGAAAAATAACCCTTGCTGTAGTTACACGATATTAGGTTCCATATTAGGATCTACCACCCAGGAAAAAGATCTAGGCAATCCTAGTGGATAATACTTTAAAATCGTCGGCTCAGTGTGCTGCAGCAGTCAAAAAAGCAAACAAAATGTTAGGAATTATTAGGAAGGGACTGGTTAATAAAATGGAAAATATCATAATGCCTCTATATCGCTCCATGGTGAGACCGCACCTTGAATACTGTGTACAATTCTGGTCGCCGCATCTCAAAAAAGATATAGTTGCGATGGAGAAGGTTCAGAAAAGGGCAACCAAAATGATAAAGGGGATGGAACAGCTCCGCAATGAGGAAAGGCTGAAGAGCTTAGGGCTGTTCAGCTTGGAGAAGAGACGGCTGAGGGGGGGATATGATAGAGGTCTTCAAGATCATGAGAGGTCTTGAACGAGTAGATGTGAATCGGTTTACACTTTCGAATAATAGAAGGACTAGGGGGCATTCCATGAAGTTAGCAAGTAGCACATTTAAGACTAATCGGTGAAAATTCTTTTTCATTCAACACACAAAGAACATAAGAATATAAGAAAATGCCTTACTAGGTCAGACCAAGGGTCCATCAAGCCCAGCATCCTGTTTCCAACAGTGGCCAATCCAGGCCATAAGAGCCTGGCAAGTACCCAAAAACTAAGTCTATTCCATGTTACCATTGCTAATGCAGTGGCTGTTCTCTAAGTGAACTTAATAGCAGGTAATGGACTTCTCCTCCAAGAACTTATCCAATCCTTTTTTTAAACACAGCTATATTTATTTATTTTATTTATTTAAAAGTATTTATATACCGTTTTTCAAAACAAGGTTTTTTTGTCAAAACGGTTTACATTGTAAAATGAAAAATAAAATAAAATAAATAGAGTTAAAAATTAAAGATAAAATTAAATAAAAATACAATAATTGGTATATACCTCATGGTAACAAAAAATCTAAATTAAATAATAAAAAGTAAAAGTGGAGCTGGGCCGTAAGAGATGTTTTATGGAAGGGAAAAAAGGTAGGAGAAAATGAATGGGGGGGAGGGAAGGCGTAGGTGAAAACAGGGTGATGTTAAAGATGTGGAAGAAATTATTAGGTTGCTAAATGTTGATTATTTAACGTAGTGTATTGTGGATGAATATTAAATGCTAATTGAAATAAATATGTTTTTAGTGTCTTCTTAAATTGTTGGGTATTGGATATTGAACGAAGTAAATTGGGTATTGAGTTCCAAATGGTGGGTCCTGCTACAGAAAATGCTCTTCTAGTAATATCAAGTCTGGCCTGTCGTGGGGAGGGGATGTCTAATAAGTTTTGAGTTAATGATCTTAAATGACGGGTGGGTTTATATATACGGAGTAATGAGCAAAGCCATGTGGAAGATGAGTTATGTAGTAAGCTATGAATAACAGTAAGAACTTTGTATTTTATTCTATATTTTATTGGTAACCAATGTAAGGATTGAAGGATGGGTGTAATATGTTTTCGAATGGGAGTACCTGACAGAATACGAGCAGCACTGTTTTGAACAATTTGCAGAGGATGAATTATAGAATCGGAAAGTCCTAAATAGAGAGCGTTGCAGTAGTCTAGACCAGAGAAGATTAGAGATTGTAGAATAGTTCGAAAATCCTGATAAAAGAGAAGAGGACGGAGACGTTTTAAGAGTTGTAATTTGTAGAAAGATTTTTTTGTTAACGATGAAATATGTTGTTTCATGGATAGATCTGAGTTTATGATGACTCCTAGGTTTGTGGCGTGTTGTGTAATAGGAATAGATGTTCCATTTATGGACCAATGTGAAGGTGGACCAATAGAAGTCTCTGAGATAGAGGTTAAATGAACTATTTCAGTCTTAGATGGATTCAGTTTTAAGCGATTATGGGACAACCAGGAATTAATAGTGGATAAGTAAAGAGAAACCATATTTAGAGTATTAGACCAAGATGTTTTGTAGGGAACTAGGAATTGTATGTCATCTGCGTAGATTTTAAATTGTAGACCGAGTGAAGAAAGAATGTGACAAAGAGGTAGAAGATAAATATTGAACAGTATAGGTGATAGTGATGAACCTTGGGGAACACCAGATGGAATTGTGTAAGCATTAGAGGAGTGATGATTAATGTTAACTTGTTGAGGACGATCTGTAAGAAAAGATATGAACCAATTTAGAACTGTACCTGTTATACCAATAGATTTAAGACCATCCTCTGGAATTTGTTGCCAGAGGATGTGGTTAGTGCAGTTAGTGTAGCTGGGTTCAAAAAAGGTTTGGATAAGTTCTTGGAGGAGAAGTCCATTAATGGCTATTAATTTTACTTAAGGAATAGCCACTGTTATTAATTGCATCAGTAGCATGGGATCTTCTTAGTGTTTGGGTAATTGCCAGGTTCTTGTGGCCTGGTTTTGGCCTCTGTTGGAAACAGGATGCTGGGCTTGATGGACCCTTGGTCTGACCCAGCATGGCAATTTCTTATGTTCTTATAATGCATACCTCCCGTCTAAGAGCCTAAGCTCCCCCGCGTGAGGCATAGAGGAATCCAAATCCGTAAAAGCTAGAAGCCCCACTGTCTAACTAAGATGGAACACCGAGACTACCTCAGGCAGAAAAGAAGGCACCATGCATAAAGATACGTCCAAATCCAACATCTGTAAGAAGGGATCTCAACATGACAGCTCCTGGAGCTCTGAAATTCTCCTGGCTGAACAAATAGCCACCAAGAAAACTATCTTATTTATTTATTTAGTTCGGTTGCTTATATACTGCAAAATCATAGTAAGAATAAATCCTTAACCGTAGCTCTCCTTAGTGGTTCAAACCGAGCCTCACGCAATCCTCTAAGGCAGTGGTTCTCAACCCTGTCCTGGGGACCCTCCCAGCCAGTCGGGTTTTCAGGATATCCACAATGAATATGCATGAGAGAAAATTTGCATACACTGCCTCCATAACATGCAAATTTTCTCTCATGCATATTCATTGTGGATATCCTGAAAACCCGACTGGCTGGGGGGGTCCCCAGGACAGGGTTGAGAACCACTGCTCTAAGGACTAGATTCAGATTCCAAGATATATTTTAATGTATATATATTTCTTACCTATTTTATGTTACATTGTGTTTTTACTATGTATGTTTTGATATGTAAACCGCTTAGGCCTACCTACATTGAGTTGTTTATAAAAGTTGTAAAAGAAATAAATATTCTGCACCTGAGGACACAAGTTCTTAGCTCCCCGAAGGAACCATAGAACATCCGGATGTGCAGACAGAGGATATCCTTGCACCTTACCCCAGACACAACCCAATGTTGCTACCTGGACTTTCAGAGAGTTAGGTTCTGGTCAAGGGACCAGCCTTTTTCTGTTGAGAAACCAAAATATGCAACACCATAGCCTGAACAGGCTGAGGCTGCACTCCATCAACAGCAGACCAGGACTCAAAGATTCTCAAACTTTGCACATACGTCAAGAATGTAGAAAGTTGCCTAGCCTGCAGTAAGGTGGAAATAACCACTTTAGAATATCCCCTCCATCTGTCGTCTCCTCTCAGAAGCGAAGCCGCGAAGCGAGAGAGAAGTGAGCTGCTGACCAAAAACATTTGGGCCCTGGTGGAAAAAAGTCAACCAACGTCCCAACTTCAGGGTCCCATCTGTGGCCATGTGGATCAGATCTGGGAAGCATGGTTGAGGTGGCCACTCTGGAGCTACCTGGATCACGATGCCCAGATGTTTCTCTATCCGCTGTAATCCCTTGTTCACCAGAGGTCACAGGAGGGAAGACAAGAATCCTTCGAGTCCATGGCAGCACCAGAGCTCCGATTCCTTCCCTGCCATGTTCTGTTCAGTGACCGTAAAACCACAACGCCTTAGTGTTCTCTTTGGTAGGATACCCCTATCTTCTGTGAATGAGACACATTGCTGGCTCCAACGGCTCCCATTCCCCGGGGTCTAACTTTTCTCCAACTGAGAAAATCCACCTGAACGTTATTCACTCCAGTGATGTGAGATGCTGCCAGCCACTCCAAGTGCTCCTCTGCCCAGAGAATCAACTCCTGGGGCCCTCAAGCTACTGCCTGATTTTTGGTTCCGCCTTGACAGTTGATGTCGGCTACTGTCGTCGCATTGTCTAATAGGATCTGTACTGGATGTCTAGGTAACCTTGGCAGACAGTCAAGCAACGCGAAATGCCCATTCTAGTCTCTAACCAATTGATAGACCATGAGGCCTCCTGGCTCTGTGCAGACTGATTGATAGACCACTGGCTTTTCTTCTCTGTCTCCATCTGCTGGCAGGGAGGCAAAACCCAGGAGTCTGGACTGATCTGGTTACGTACAGGGAACTGCTGTTTATGCACAAGCTGGGTTAGCAGAGGAGGATGCAAGACATTTTACTGCCCAGAAGAAAGCCCAGTTATGTTTTCCTTCCTTGGTCATCTGCTTAACTTTACCACTTTGTGATGCTATACTGTTTTAGTATGTAGTAGGCTATTTTATAACGTTTCATTTTGGTTTCCTCAGGATAGATTTGGCAGTCTGACCCCCTAGTCTTATTCGTACAGCAGGATCTCAAAAATAAATGCTTCTGTTTTCTCAGCTGTCCGGCACCTGGTCAGAAGTTTTGTTAATTTGTGTAAATTGCTGAGTCTGACCTGCGTAATTCTCCTGTATCAACAATTGCAGTATTGATGGCTCAAGTTTTCATTTTGACCCACCTGAGAAAGCTAAATGTTGTAAGCCAGAATCTCACTTGATTTATTTAATTTAAAAAAATTAGTATGCTGAAGCTTCCAAATGAGCATTTCATAACAGATACTCAATATCTCCCAATTTATGCTGTTTCCCATGTTTTTCTTGTTCAATCCCTATGCTTTGATGTAGTGGCTCCCCTTTGAAATTGATTCTTTCATATATTTTTAATATATATTTTATTTTTATTTTTTTTTTAAGTGGAGTGGAGCACTAGTCTCAATATCATTATTCTACAACCAGACCCACTGTCGGAAAACATCGCTGCCATCTCATGGCTGTCTGAAGACTCTGACTGTGAGTACAAAGATCTCTTGTAAGGCACTCAAAGCTATGGCCCTGGAAACCATTCCCAAACACTATTCCCCCCCCCCCCCCCCCCCCCCCACAGCAGGCGGATATATTTCAAATATGGAATTTGTTCATTTCCAAACGTTTCCAGCATTGTCACCCAGAAAATGACTTTGGACAGAAATAGATGAAGCCAGTCCTTGAATGACGTCATTCAGCCTTTTTGCAATATGTAGAAGGACTGTAAACTAAAAAAAAAAAAAAAAAATTACTTCTTGCTACCTCTACTTTAAGGGCCCGTTATTTGATAGCACATTTAGTGCTGGATAAGTAGGACTTCTCCAGCTATCTAGTGGTCTGCTGAAAATCAGTGGCCGCTGGATAGCCAGATAAGTGACCTTCAGCAGACGGCTAGATAGCCAGATAAGGCCTTCTTATCCAGCCATCTTTTAGCCTGCCAGTTTGTGGGTGGGAAGTAGGCAAATCTGGGTGGAGCTATGCATCCGGCATAAGTTAGATCAGCCATAGAGCTGATCTGACTTAGCCGGATGTAACTTATTCGGCTAAGTAGCACCTTGACTGTGGATATTCAACAACATGGCTATATTGCTGAATATCCCTTGTAACTTAGCCAGATATGACTTATCTGGCTAAGTACTTGTTCGTCCCACTTGTCTGGACTGATCCGTGGTACTTCAGTAGCAAAAATTAGCAGGTAAGAATCAGTTTTCCTTTACTTTCCGGGCCAGCACTGAATATCGGGCCCAGAGGTGGTATTTATAAGGTTGCCAGTACAACAGCTCCCTGTATATGAAAATACAAGGGTAACTAGAAGCTTCCAAGCTCAAATTTTGGAGGGTTCAACTTCAAGGTAAAATATTTTCTGGTATATAGTAAAACTGGATTTTTTAAATCTAGTGTTTGGGTTGGGGTTTTTTTTGTGTTGTTTTTTTTATAACTGTACTTCCATTTTAGTTCTGTTTTCTAAAAACAGAAATAAAGGGGAGTTTTGCATGCATAGTATTTTACCATAAATTGGTTTCTAACATTTGAGGCTTAGAGTTTCTAATAATGCTTGGTGGTAAGACATGGGAGGGGGTCTGGGTGTTAAAATAAACATGGAATGATATAAGAATAAAAAAAATAAAATACGTGGAATGCGCTGCCAGCCAAAAGAGTGGAGGCCAGCATTGTAAAGGAATTCAAATATGTTTGGGGTAGATACAGAGCCCAGTGGTAGAAAATGAGGTTGGGTGGGTAAAAGATATGGGGGGAACAAGTGTTTAAGTATGGGATTTTATATAATTATGTACCCAAAGTGGTAGAGAGCCAGAGGGGGAAGGTAAATGGACAGACTGGATGGGTCAGTTGGTCCTTATCTGCCACTGTCTACTGTGTTACAATGTAAACCTACCGCATTCCGATGGAGGATCAGCCAAGTGGCCCTTACGGGCTTGCACAATTTCTTCTGAACTGCTGGAAACTAAAAGTTTGAAGAGGTAAATCAGACTGGAAACAGCTTTACTGTTGGCAAATGTCCGGGCAGCTACATGATGATTAGTAAGAATCAGAAAGGAAATGAAGTTTGGTTTAGAGAGTTAGGACTTTGGAGCAAAAGAGCAACATTAAACAAGTGATTTAAAAAATCTGTTGTGGATATCCATATGTCAAGCATCCTGTTTCTAGAATGGCATCATAGTTTAACTGGTGCTCCTTGCCATAGGGGAAACCATGACATTTGCTTGTGGAGGAGCACAGGGCAGGGATGTATGAGGGTAGGGTGCAGAATCTGAAAAAAATGCTGGCTATGTAAAAGCATTAGTATTCTGATGCTAATAATGTGCCTCGCAAAGACAAGAGCTCATAAGTTTCTCCTCTTCCACTTCACATATGCACCTCCTACTCCCCTACAATAGCATGAACTGGTAGAAGTCCAGGAACTAAAGAGTATAACAGCTAGGGTGACGCCTACAAAAATGCAAAATTTATCTGATAAAATTATCATGTTATTATGTTGCAGTGTTTGTATTTAAACCCAATGAGCCAAGACCATTCTATGTTCAGAAGAATGTTTGCAGAGGGAAAGTTCAGTGGGCCGTTTTTGTTCCAAGAGATGTCCCAGATTCACTCAGCTCAGAAAGGCACCAGTGGCTCAACAGATCTCAGCTGTACTTCCTGACTGAGACACAGGTTAGAGAAAGGGAACTATTGTATTATCCTAATGAAGTAAACTGTTGCATAACTGATGATCTGTTTTGAATTTTTTCTGATGTGGTTTGTTTCTATGGACTGCATATTGATACCACACTGTAATGTCATCTGTGTTGCAGCCTTTTTCCCTTTTTTTTTTTTTTTTTGGGAAGGACTGAAGCTTGTTTATATAGTTTAAGTGGTTCTTAGGACCGACCAGTTTGATTTTCAGGATACCCACAATTAATATGTATGCAAATATTTCTCATACATATGGATATCCTGAGAACCCAACCATCTTGGGATTGGGAACTGCTGGTTTAATTCTTTTAGAAATACATTAGAATCTGGTGCTCAGTCTGGGCAGTGTTTTCTCTCAGCGCTTAAATACGAGTTTGATTTTACTCTGTCATTTTAAATATTCTATGGTGTTAGTCACACTGAGGGCCTTTTCATGCTTCAGATTGTGAGATACTCATTTCCAGGAAAACGCTTTAATATTTTATTTATTTATTTGATTTTATATACCGACATTCGTAGGAAATATCACATCGGTTTACAATATAAGTCAAATACACAATTAAAATACAAATAGAATACAATATTATAATCATAAATCATAAAATACCTAAAATTCATAGTAAAACATCTAAATCACAATAAAAGTACAATAAAAGTAGTTATAAAATCATAAAACAAAATGTATGATGTCTGTGATTAGAATTAAGAAAATGCTGTTGAAAGAGCCAGGTTTTAACACCTTTCTTAAATGTTCTGATATTAGATTCGAGTCTTAAATTTTGTGGTAAGGAGTTCCATAATTGAGGCCCAGCGATTGATAAAGCTCTTTCTCTCACGGTGTTTAGATGTGCTGACTTGGGAGATGGGATAGGTAATGTTCCGTTACTTGCTGATCTTGTGGTTCTTTGTGGGGTATGAAAATGTAAGGCAGCAGTAAAGCCATTCAACTTTATCGTTAGAGTGTCTTATGAATTAATGATAAGAGTTTTGAATTGGGTCCGTTGTGAGATAGGAAGCCAGTGTAATTTTTTAGAATAGGAGTTATATGTTCAGATTTCCTAGTATTAGTTAATATTCTAGCAGCAGAAGTTGGAGGGGTCTGGTGGTTGAAGCAGGGAGGCCTAATAATAATGCATTACAGTAATCCGTTGAGAAAATGAGTGCTTGAAGGACTGTTCTAAAATCATGTTTGTGAAGTAGTGGTCTTAGTCTTTTAAGGACATGCAGTTTAAAGTAGCCATCTTTAATTATATTATTTATCCACCTTTTTAAGTTTATTTCGCTGTCAAGGATAATTCCAAGATCTTTGAGTTTGTGTGAAATTGAATATCAGTTAGGTATTGTTTTTACTTCTACTTCAATTTGTTTATTTAGTTTGTGACATAGTACCAGAAGTTCTGTTTTGTTCGTGTTTAGAGAGAGACTCATTTGCGCTAATAGTCTATTTATTGTGGCAAGATAAATTTCCCAAAGTTTTAATGTAGATTCGATAGCTTTTTATTTTTTTAATTCTACTTTTTTTTTTTTTTAGTATCCAGAGATGCCTGTTAGTAGATTGCTATTTTTCCAAAGCACTACTTTTTTGCAGTACATGAAAGACTTATTTATGTTTCACTGAATTTGTGTGATTCCAAAGCAGTTTGCTTTATATTTTCTGAGTTTGGTCATCGTTCTGTCATTTAAAGAAGGCTTTTGAGGTTCATCCATTTAATGTCAACCAAGTTCTAATGTATGGTGATGAAATATAATGTTAAAAGGAGAAAAAAAAGAAGAAAACATTTTACTTACAAAGGTTTTCTCTTTATCTGTGAGGATTTTTCCCCCTGGTGCATGACACCTATTGGCCCTCTAATAACAGCCTCCTTCCTTCCCCCCAAAAAGCGGAGGCTATCGGAGAGAGCACACAGCTCTCTGATAAGCTAAGGAGGATGCAATACATTCCTGATAAGGAAACAAGTGTTCCTGTTCATCCCTTAGATCAGTCCAGACTCCTGGGTTTTGCCTTCCTGCCAGCAGATGGAGACAGAGAAGAAAAGCTTTGCTGACACTGCTACTTAACCTAGGGTGCCACCTGCAGTCCCTCAGTATTTCTCTGTCTCCAGCAGATGATAGAGGTGTAAAACCTGCAGTCTGGAGCTGATAAAAAAAAATTCTTGCTCCCTGGGATGTTAGACTTTATCAGGGGCCATCCCCCAGGTAGAGTGGCTGAACAAGGGATTAGGGACTCTTGCTTGGTTCAGCCCGAAGAGCATGGAGATGAATACAGCCAGTGGTCTGGCTCCCTTCTGATCTGCCATGCAGTCTGCACTCTTGGACCCAGAACCCTGGCACCAAGGGGGGGAAGTATTGGCTTCTGAATCTCTTAACACCAGTATTTCTTCACAATAAATATGTCGGGTGGCTACTTGGAAGTCGTTGCACACTTTCTCTAGACATTTCTGGTTTGATGTCCGAGATCCAGACTCTGAGGGGTTTGGAGGGGGTGTATTGTGAGCGGGGCTATCATATTCCCATCAAATATAGGGGAGCTGGGGTACATCTGAGGAGTCTGGACTAATCTGGGGTATGAACAGGGGTATGTTAATTTTCATTCCTGGAATACCACAGATCGGTTCAGAACCGTGCCCATTCAATAAAGCCCGCTCATCATGGCAGTATGTAAATGATGCAGAGTGGTTTGTTTAGTGACATGATCTTCTACTTAATATTGTTGGAACTGGTTTTACATGGAGGCTGTGCTTCCCTTCTGCTCGTTGAGGAGGGTTGAGAGCCTCCGTTATTGTTAGAGTTATTCTCGGCTTGGGTACAGGTCATACTAAGGGACTGCAGGTGGCACTCTAGGTTAAGTAGCAGTGTCGGTAAAGCTTTTCTTCTCTATCTCCATCTGCTGGCAGGAAGGCAAAATCCTGTATATTGATATAAGCCACTGCCAGTCCGAGTATCGAATTGTGAGCCCCTAGGTATTCCAAGGATTGGGATGGCATTAGATGGCTACGTTCACAAGTAGTAGTGTAGATATCCAGGCAATACATATACAATTAGTGCATAGAGAAAGTAGGCAGCCACAAAACACGCTGTTTCAAAGAGTCAAATCTAATTGATATTTTTATTCGGAATAGGTGCTACAGCAACAATTCAAACAATGTGCAGTCTCCCTACATGGGACCGTGTTTGCCAGGGCTGTGTTGGGAGGGACATCTCCAGGAACAACCTTATCTAAATAAGCAAGGAAAACAGTGTTACAATCACAGAAACAGCAACCCTCACATAGAAATTTTAATTTATAAGTATCTAAGAAAACCTACCAATTTAAAGAGAGGAAAATACACAAGGGCAAAGATATCATATCATATATTTCATTTCATTTCATAAAATTTATTGATCGCCTAACACAAAGTAGGCCTAGGCAATGAAAAAAATACATACATAGTAAAAACAGTAATGAACATACACTTCAGACAAAAGTTTTTCACACAAACTGGAGAAAAGTACTACCACATACTGGTATCTATATCCCTAGATCGTTATTTATTCGTCAGTTGACATTAACAAGAACTCATAGCAATTACTCTACTCACATTATTCTCATTTTTCTAATAACCATGTTCTCACATTCTTTTCTCTGATAACTGAATTACACATACTTCAGGCTGTTACATATTATAAGCACGGTGGAGTAAAAGAAGAAAATTAAAAATGAAACAGTATTCAAAACAGATTTTACAGTATTCAAAGCAGTTTATAGAAGGAGCCCCAGTAGGACAAGAGTGTAGGCAAACACAAACGGAAATGCAGTAAGAGCACCTACTGAATTAAAAGTAGTCAAAGATATTGTCCGTGGCACAGCTCAGGAGTTTACATAAGAATTGTTTCGGTAGATGTGAGTGTTTGAAGGTGCTTAAAAGTGCTTAAAACTGCACCAAAACAGGCTGCAGGATCCTGAGCTAATCAGAACTGCAAAAAATTGGGCATGTGAACAGATTAAGGCATAAACATGGGACAAATCAGTGAGACTTGAAAAGTTCAGAAAGCTTAAAAGACAAGTGAGAACAGAAGGAGATGTGAAAGTAAAAACTAGACGGAACTCACTCAGATTATAAAGACTGATGTATATGTATGTAGGGGCTACTTAATAAAAGGACATCCATTCAGTGTCGCGATTTAAGCCCCAGGGAGCCAGTGACTGCACATGTCAGGCTTGTTGAAAAATCCCCACAGCAGCTAGGGGGGCTTAACGGGGAAAAAAAACCACATCAGATATATCATGCCCCTTATTTTCCCAGTGGTCCACCAGAAGTGCCTCAAGTCTGCCAGCACATAGGCATGCCCGGTATTCAAAAATGTGTGTCTTCAGTAAGCAGGCGGTCTTGCCAACATACAGTAGTAAGCACGGACACATAATGACATATATAACTCCTTTGGACAAACTATCTGCATGGTGTGTTAAGGGATATTCCTTGCCTGTATCTGGGTTTGTGAAAACCGAAATTGTAAGAGAATGCAGGCAAGCTGAGCAGTGCCTGCAAGGAAAATGCCCATTTTGAGAATTGGGAGGAGGACCCTGGGGGAGATGTATCCCTGAAGAGAGATAAAGACGTCACACAAGTTCCTGCCTCTTCGAAAGGCAAAATGAGGAGTACCATTAAATACTGAGTGGGACTGTAAAACTGCCCGATGTCGCCTGATTATCTTACATACCTGGTGGAATCCGACTTGAGAATGGGAGAACACAAGTAAGTTGTGAGGAATTATCAGTGGGCTGAGGGAGGAATAGTAAATTACGATTCATGTAGAGGGCTTTCTTGTATGCTTTTTCTTATGATCTGCCAAGGATGGCCTCTGGCTAGAAACAGAGAGGCCAGAACTCAGGTTTGTG
Organism: Rhinatrema bivittatum; assembly: GCF_901001135.1. Taxonomy (NCBI): domain Eukaryota; kingdom Metazoa; phylum Chordata; class Amphibia; order Gymnophiona; family Rhinatrematidae; genus Rhinatrema; species Rhinatrema bivittatum. The sequence continues at coordinate 141,021,279 of NC_042620.1, forward strand.
TGATGTACTCAATACGTGAGGAGTAGACTCTACCGAGCCTGAAAAACTGGTTCACGGAATGTTGTCTTAGTGTGTGTGGGTGGTGGCTAGTCTAAGTGTATTTCAGTAGTGGGTTTTCGAAATAGTGCAGTCTCAAACATACCATTCTCAACAGTAATCATTATGTCCAGAAAAGAAATCTGAGTATGATGTATGTTGAAATCAAATGTGAGATGAAGGTTTTGGGGATTCAGCCAATCCCAGAACCTAAAACAATTGCACATTGTTCCCTGTCCAAACAAGTAGTACATTTGCAGCCACAGAGGAATAAAATACCAAAAAGCTGAAGTATAAATATATTCTGTCTCAAAATTAGATACATACAAACACACAATGGAGATGGCCATAGTGGCCCCCGTTACTGTACCTTTCACTTGTTGATAAAACTAGCTGGAGAAACAGAAAAAATTCTTGTAGTGCCAGCCAGGTCAATGACACAAGAAAGGATGTTGGAATGCGTGAATGGGCTGGATGTAAATTTAAGGATAGAGATGGCATCTTCTTGAGGGATACTGGAGTAAAGTGACATGTTTCTGTGATTGTAACACTTTTCCTTGCTCATTTAGATAAAGTTGTTCCTGTACGTGTCCCCGGCAAAACACGGTCCGTGTCAAGGGTCTGCACATTGTTTGAATTGTTGCCTTGTACCCTGAATAAAAAGACCACTTTGATTTGAACCTTCGAAACAGCCTGAGTTTTGACTACATACTTTCCGTTTGCACTCTTTTTGCTAGGTTCACCACCCAATCCAGAGCCTTCAACCTCTCTAGGACCCGTTGTATGCCAGCTGACAGAGGTCCGCTGAATTTGCCAGAATGAGCCAGTTGTTCAGATATGGGTGCCCCAGCACTCTTTCCTTCCGCATATGTTCACCACCATCACTTTGGTGAACATATGCGGTGTTGTCTCCAAACGAAAAGGAAGGGTGCAAAAGTGAAAATGGTCTCCCAGAATTGTAAACCGCAGGAACTTCTAATGCTCCTGCCTGATTGGGATATGTAGGTCTAGTGATGCCAGGAAATGTCCCTTGCGAACTGTTACTATGACTAAATGCAGGGTCTCCATACAAAAACATGGTACGTCGAGGGCTGCATTGACCTTCTTTAAATCCACAATCAATCTGAACGTCCCTTCCTTTTTCAGGACCACAAAATAAATGGGATACTGACCCTTTTCCCTGATCTTCTCGGGGAACCAGCACCATCGCTCTTAGCAGTCGCAAGTGGTCCACTGTGTCACAAACTGCTACCTGTTTGGCACTAGTAGCGCAATGGGAGGTGATGAAGGCTTCCCATACCAGGCGCGTAAATTCTAACACGTCTTTCATCTTGACCCCCACAGCTATGCTGACCCCTTCAAAACTTGAGGAATCAGAGGCAATAACTCCTCTTTCCTGAACAGACTCTCTGAAACAGAGGTTCTATTATCTGCATTGTCCCTCAGAGACGACTCCTTAGTACTCGGTCATCCTCCAATGCATTTGTTTTTTGGGGGGGGTTTGTTTTGTTTTGGTTTTTTTACATAATTCCAGATTCCTCCCTGCCCCCACAGCACCGCCAGCACCTCAAAGGAAAGCAGAGGAACAGTCCCGCAGCACTATGGAGCCGTCTCCCCTACAGGCTGATATGCCACTGAAACCCCCTCACTGAGCTCCGCCAGAAGACCAGTGCTGTCACAGATTCCTGCAGCTGTTTAATTATTATTACTCTTTACTGGCTGAGAATAAAAGAGATACAACAGCCAATACTTCCCTGTGGAGCTGGAGTTCAGGGTCCAGGAGTGTAGGCCACATGGCAGATCAGAAGGGAGCCAGACCATTGTCTGTATCTGCCTCCACTCTCTCTTCAGGGCTGCCCATGTGGCAGACGAGAAAGGAAGCCAGACAACTGACTGTATCCATCTCCATGTTCTTCGGGCTGAACCAAGCAAGGGTCCCCTTGTTCAGCCACTCTACCTGGGGGGTGGCCCCTGATAAAGTCTAACACCTCAGGGAGCAAGAATTATTATTATTATTATTTTATTTTATTTTTTAAGCAGGCTGCAGGTTTTACACCTCTACCATCTGCTGGAGACAGATAAATACTGAGGGACTGCAAGTGGCACACTAGGTTAAGTAGCTGTGTAAGTAAAGCTTTTCTTCTCTGCCTCCGTCTGCTGGCAGGGATGCAAAACCCAGGAGTCAGGACTGATCTGGGGTATGAACAGGAACGAAAATTAGCAGTTAAGAACCAATTTTCCTTTCCTTTGGCACACCTCAGCCCAAGAATTGAAAAGAAAATATTTTACTTAAATTTGTTTTTGTGGAGATATATGGCACAGTTCGCATTATATTTTAAAGCTATACCTCTGCTAAGGAAGCGAAAGATTTCTACTCTATCAGCTTTTCAGCCATCAGATTTAAAATGCTTTTTTATGCAGAATTAAGTTGAACTTGATGCGTGAGAGTGGATGCGGCTGTCTGTTTCATATGATTTTTGGTACGGTTAGGAAGTAACTTGTTTTACTTGGTGTTTTATCAGATAGCTGTGAACTCTTTTTTTTTTTTTTAATACATACAACTTAACTTCCAGCCAGCTTTATTTAATCTTATACTATGAATGCATTATTCTGTCTCTTAGGATCTGATGACATTCAGCACCCAGACCCCTGAAGAAAGGCTCAAGTCACTGAGCAAACAGGTAACATTATGTCTGGTGCTATAGATTCTGCAGTCAGTGTATACAGAAGAGTCTGTAATTTACTAGCTCAGACTGACTTTACAGCTGAGAAAATCAATGTAGCAATAAAAAGTAGTCAGCTGATGGTAGCCTGCTGTCAGAGATCCCATCATTGCAGGTAAAATCACTTGGTTGCCTCATTTTTCTGCATGCACAAATAATACATCTTTAAACAATTTGGGAATTGATCCTGGGCTACAGCCTTGATTTCTATGTCCTGGACAACGCTTGTGAGGCATATTTTCAGAGTGGTCATGCTTTTGTGTCCTAGTGAAATGAGACTGGAGAATGTAATACAGTTCAGGCACCTCCAGTTTCATAAACATGACGGTGGCACATGAAGCTTGAGAGTGACAATCCTGTCCGGCTCTGCACGGGTGTGATTCATAGGGAGAAAGAAGGAAAAAAAAAGAAAGGGATTATTTAAAAAAAAAAAAAAGTATTTTCTTATTTTGTTTCATTGTCAGAAAAGAAAGTGCACATGTAGAATCTATTCGATCACTCACACAGAGATGGTAATTTTCAAATGAGGGCGCCCAGGGACGCGGCTATTTTATAAGATTGCGCACGTTTTTTAAAATAGCCTGGGTGTGCGCACTTGCCTGGCCAATTTTAAATTTGTGCACACCCAGCCACATGAAGTTGGGTTTCAACCAAGTCAGGGAATTTTATAACCGGCGCATGTCCACGCCATGACCAGTTTCACCAGTTTGCCCAGTCTAGAGCTAGGTCCTCCAGATCCCCCTGGATTAATAACCTGTACGCCCCGCAGTTAGTCCAGACCCCTCAAACCCTTCTGTGATGCCTGGAAATACTTTCATTTAGACTTGCACCTCATCAATAGCAGAAGTAAAGTTACACAGCACTGACCCTGGGCACGTGCCCGGGTGCTTAAGTATTTATGTGCGCCTCTCTTGGCCCTGCTCTGACCCAGACCCACGCCCCTTTTTGAATTTGCGTGAGATATTTGTGCAGCGGGAGATGCGTGCGCATCTGGGAGGCTTATAATTTGGTCGGCACACACATCCCCTAATTAATGCACATGCCAGGCTTTTCAAATTCACCCTAGAGCAGGGGTGGGCAGTTCCGGTCCTCGAGGGCCACAAACCAGTCTGGTTTTCAGGATATCCCTAATGAATATGCATGAGAGACATTTGCATGCACTCTGCCTCCGTTGTATGCAAATCTATGTCATGCATATTCATTAGGATATCCTAAAATCTCGACAGGTTTGTGGCCCTCGAGGACTGGAATTGCCCATGCCTGCCCTAGAGTGTGCTACCGAGTCAGAAAGTGTTTTTAGTGGACAGTCTCTTGGCAAACTCCTCCTGTGGCTACTTTGCTGAATGCTGTGAGCTATTATTTTGTCACTCAAGCAGCCTCTCTAGGAAATAAACTGTATTCCTCCAGATGTGTTTAAAACAGGAAGAGTCTAAGGGGGTTTTTTTTGCATTCCATGCATACAAATTGAGAGAGAACATTTAATACATTATCCCCTTATGTCTCATTTCTTTTTTCACTGTGTATGTTTATGGCAGTAGCCTTTTTGACTGTGGACTCGCCTGGGCTTAGCTTCCATCTGTAGCCCAGAGTGGAGACCTGAAGGTGCTGACAGTTATTGGGCATCATTTTGGGATAATAGTTGGTTAAGCCCTTGCTGCAGCAGATTACAGCACCAGATAACTGGCAGTGATGAACATTTGAATGTCCCAGGCAGAGACTGAAGGCATCTTCTGGCAGTAGAGCCCAATGACAAGGGAGCTATTGTTAGAAAATGAAATTTTAAAGCATGTTTTATAAACTTTTGTTTGAATGTTTTATTCATTTATTTATTTATTTATTTATTTATTTATTTATTTTAAATATAAGCAATGAAAATATATTTCTATTGTGAAATGCGACCTGCTGGATCTTGTCACCGATGGCCTGATAAAAACGCTTTGTTTTCTAGTAATAATTAATCATAACCAATTTTGATTTAAAAGATGTCAATAGTACTTTACCTGCAGTTTAAAAATGTAGAAAGTTTATACATTATTTTAACAGTAATGAGTAGCTTGACTGAACATTACAGCATTTTGCATAAACTTTCTCCCATTTAGGTCGTCGCCTCTTATAACGTGAAGATACGATGAAGTAACTATTAGAAAGAAAGGAAAAGTGACAGACAATTTATCGTCTTTTCTTTTTTCAAACTCGTTCCTTTCAGCTAGCAGTAGAAGAAAGCCTTCCTGTTACACCTTTCTATGTACTTCTGGGAAAACATCGACAGCAGCAGAAGGAAGTGTTGGATGCAGATTTGGGGAAGGCATCTGCCCACAGTCTGCCAGCAGCAGGCAGCCTTACGATCAAAGAGGCAGGTGTTGAAAGGGGCTCTCACACAGTAAACCTGAGACAAAAAAAAAAGAGCATAAACATGAATTAACACTTTGCCGGTTTTTCCTCCTTTCAGCTGCTTCATACGCCAGCTCATGTTCTGCCGCCTGCCGCCTCCTTGTGTTCCATCTTCATTAATTCGCTGCTGATTCCCAAAGAAAACAAGAGGTAAGAATGTATTCTTTACAGCTTCTGGGCCAAATTCAGTACCTGATCATTAAGATCTTAGGCCTCCTATGTTTTGTTTGTGAAGAGAACTGTTACTGTTTGGCAAGCAAATCAACAGACTCCTCTGTGGTTAGAAAATCCATGTGGTGTTAACATTACTTTTGGAAAGTAGCCTGCCTAAGGTTCTTCAAAATAATTTGTTACTGATTACATGTAGATTACTTTAGTGGCAAACGTTGTTGAATCTTCCTGAGGTGGAAACAGAAAAGCAGCATGCCTCTGTAAATTTTACTGCAAGCACCCCCGAGCATTAGATGACTCGGCATATATATTTTTTAAATAAATAGAATCTTAATTAAATCTAAGTTCATGAGAAATGTTTTTAGAAGAAAATTAGTATAGTGCATGGAAACTTCCTGTGGTTTCTTTAACTCAGGAAGAATGTTAGCTCTGCATTTTGTGACGTTAGTGTGCCCAGTTTCTCCTCCGTGTACCTGTTTTGTTTTGTTTTTTGGGGGGGGGGGGGGGGTTAAATTGTGCACTGATATAACTATGCTATATGTAAATGCTATGACACTTGCAATTCCAGCTTGCTATAAGAATTTTCATTAGGTCTCTAGAAGACTTTTAAACATGAGGCTACAAGTAATCCAAAATGCAGTTGCCAGAATCGTGTTGAGGTGTCCTAGACCAACTTTCTCTCTGGCTTTTCTTACTTCATTACACTGGCTCCGGATTGTTTTCTAAGCCCAGTTAAGATTTTGTGTTGCACATTTACAGTTTGATTTAATAAAAGGTTCGGGAGAGCTGGCGCTCCGAGTTGAGCACCTGCTCTCCTGACGCACGCCCAGGCACCTCTCCTGGGCACGCAATTCTGTATTTAAATTAGGCCGCATGCTAATAAGGAGGCGCTAGGGACAATAGCGCGTCCCTAGCGCCTCCTTATTAGCGGAGGAGTCGGCTGTCGGCGGGTCCAACAACCGACACTCATTCCCTGTATGTACCCAGATCAATCCAGACCGTGGGTTATGCCTCCCTTCCAGCAGATGGAGACAGAGAAAAACTTGAAGGGCACCCTCACTTAACCTGGTGTGCCTCCTGCATCCCTTCAGTATTTCTCTCCAGCAGATGGAGGTGTGCAAACCCTGCAGTCTTGCCCTGTTTCTGGGGTTTAGGCTATTCCCCTTTAAAAAAAAAAAAAAAAAAGACAGGAGCTAGCTTTATAGTTGTGAATCAAGCAGACAAAAAAAAAAGGGGGGGGGGAGTGATTTCCCAGTCCTCCCAGGGGGCTGTCAGATCCTGCAGGATCATCCCCTCTGGTTGCAGGTTTTGGAGCTGGGGTTGGTTACCCCCGCTGGGCTCCAGCCAGGTAAGGAGCTGGGGAAGTGATTACCGGTGGTCTGGTCCCTCTCTTACCCCATGGCAATCTCCCGAATTAAAAAAAAAAAAAACCCGAGCAGCATGTAAAGTTTGTTTTTTGGTCGGCTCCACTTTTTTTTCACCGCGTTTTTACTTTATTTTTGCCGCGATTTACTGTTTTTCAAGTCTCCACGATGCCGCAGCCATCTTTCTGTGTGGCTTGCGGAGAGTCGTCCTCGAGGCTCTCCCGGGCAGGTACTTGCTCCCGCTGCCTTCCTGGCGGGGAAGGCAGCTTTTTTTTCTGTATCAGCAGCATCAGCAAAGCCCCGAGGGGCTCCAAAAAGGTCTACTCTGCAGGAGCCTCGGGCCGACCCGTTCCCTCTCAGCGCGGGAACGGCAGCCATTTTGAATACATTTGCTGAGGCTCAGCAAGGGCTATGGGGGCAGGGGAACTTCCCCCAGCATTGTCTCCGGTCCCTGCCAGTCCAGATGATCCTTCTGATCAGGACAAGGATTTTTTCCAGGGGGATCCTGATTCCCCAGGTGGGGAGGGGGGTGACTGTTCTAATTCTTTTTCTTTAGATTTTGTCTTCCTCATGCATAAAGCTTTCTTGGCTTCCAGGTCTCCGCAGAGTGGGGCTTTGCCGGTGAGACCTCCGCAGGGACATCCCCCTAAGGTTGCCAAGCGCACGGATGTTTCAGGCGATTCAGCCCCTCCAGAGGTTCTGGGTAGTGGGGCTGCAGACGCAGTAGCCTCTCCTTGCCCCCTGGCTGGTGGGGCATCGGAAGAGGAGCAGGGGAAACAGGCTCCATTGGATGGGGATGATCCGAAAGTGATCCATCTGTTCCAAAGAGAGGAATTGGACCTCTCATTCCTTCAGTCCTCACAGAGCTTGGAGTGGAGATCCCTCTGCGTGCTCCGCCGCAGGATTCGGTGGATCTGGTCCTCGTAGGGTTGCGAGCGCCGACCCGAGCTTTCCCCTTTCATCCCATGCTTCAGCAGCTGATGACCAGGGAGTGGGACGCTCCAGATGGTGGCTTGTGGGTTGGTCGGGCTATGGATAAGCTTTATCCATTTCTTGATGAATCTCTGGAGCTCCTGCGGTCCCCTAAGGTCGACGCTTCAGTTTTGGCTGTTATCAAGCGGACCACGATTCTGGTCGCAGGATCGGCGGCTCTCAGGGATCTTCAAGATTGGATGCTGGAAGTCCTGCTGAAGCACATCTTTGAGGTTTCGGCCCTAGGTATTCGAGCGGCAGTATGTAGCAGTTACATGCTGTGGGCGAGCCTGTACTGGGTCCAGCAGTTGCTGATGTCTAGAGATCTTCCTCCAGGGTTGTCAGAGCAAGCAGAACGTTTGGAGGCTGCAGTGGCATATGGCTCAGATGCACTGTATGACCTCCTCTCTCACCATGTCAACGGCAAGGTGTCTTCTGTGGTTGCGCAACTGGTCAGCGGATGTCATCCATGGCTCAGCTTAGGGCTCTTCCGTTTAAAAGGGGGTTTTCTGTTTGGTGATTTGGAGAAGTTGATAAAGTCCCTGGGTGAAAACAAAGTTCACAAGTTGCCAGAGGACAGACCGAGAGCTTCCAGAGGTTTTCCATCATCCCGTTCTCGTTTTCAGGGACAGCATAGGTTTCGGCAGAACCAGCAACAATCGGCGGGCCAACGACAGCCTTTGGCCAGAGCCCAATCCTGGAACTCTTCCTTTTGAGGCTGCAGATCATCCCGGGAGGGAGGTTCTTCCTCATCTCTTGCCTCCAAGACCACAGTGAGATAGGGCCGGCCCATCCCTCGAGTTGAGTCGCCTGTCCCGGTTTTACGAGGCATGGGCCAGAATTACTTCCGATCAGTGGGTGCTAAACATAATAGAACAAGGCTATGCTTTGGAATTTGCTCGACCTCTCAAAGATTTCTTTCTAATATCCCCCTGCGGAGCACAGGGCAAACGGCAGATTGTTCGTCAGATTCTAGAACGACTACTGGCTCTCGGAGAGGTGAAACCGGTCCCTCCGGAACACTGGAGGAGGGGGAGGTACTCCATCTACTTTGTAGTCCCCAAAGAAGGAGGGATCCTTCCGACCAATTTTGGATCTCAAGAAGGTAAACAAGTCTCTCAAGGTGCTGCATTTTCGTATGGAAACTCTGCGCTCTGTCATTGCGGCGGTCCGCAAGGGCGAGTTTTTGGCCTCTCTGGATCTGATGGAGGCACACTTGCACATTCCCATTCGCGAAGATCAACAAAAGTTTCTTCGCGTCATAGTCTGGGAACATATTACCAATTCTGCGCCCTGCCGTTCGGTCTCGCTACTGCACCCCATACATTCACTGAGGGCCTTCTCATTCATCCCTACCTGGACGATTGGCTCATCAGAGCAAAGTCGAGGGAGCGCTATGTGGAAGCTATTCACAAGGTGGCCATTCTCTTGGAATCGCTTGGCCTGGTGATCAATCAGGCGAAGAGCAACTTTGTTCCTTCTCAGACATTGGATTTTCTGGGAGCCCGGTTCGATACCACCGTCGGGAAAGTTTTTCTCCCGCCGGATCGCATGCACAAATTAATGGAGCAAGTTCGTCGCTTGTTGTCGCTCCCGCAGCCCATGGCCTGGGACTACCTTCAGGTCCTCGACTCAATGGCATCTCCTCTGGAGGTGGTTCCCTGGGCTTTTTGCTCATATGAGACCATTATAACGAGCGCTGCTTTCCAGGTGAGATCCCAAGTTGGAAGAGTTCCGGTTCCCTCTGCCACTCACCAATCACCCCAGGTCCAGTGTTGGGTGGTGGCTTTGCCCACACAACTTGTCTCGAGAGGTGGATCTGGAAGTTCTGAACTGGATAGTGATGACCACGGATGCCAGTCTCTCTGGCTGGGGAGCTGTCTGCCAGTATTATTCAGTACAGGGCAGCTGGTCCCATGAGGAATCCGGTTGGTCGATCAATCGTCTGGAAACCAAAGCGGTCCGTCTGGCTTTGCAATGCTTTCTCCCATGCCTATGCAATCAGGCAGTTCGCATCCTGTCCGACAATTCAACGACGGTGGCCAAATCAACCGTCAAGGAGGCACCAGAAACCAAGCCATAGCAGATGAGGCGGAGCTGCTCATGGCTTGGGCGGAACAAACTCTTGCGCTACTAGCGGCATCTCACATCGCAGGGAAGGACAACATACAAGCGGATTTCCTAAGTCAGAAGTGCATAGATCCAGAGAGTGGGAACTTTGGGACCAAGCAATGGATCTAATTCCCCGCAGGTGAGGGAGGGCCCATATGGACTTGATGGTGACACGAGACAATGCCAAGGTTCCGCACGTCTTCAGTCGCAGATGGGATCACGGCGCAGAGGGAGTCAATGCTCTGGTACTTCCCTGGCCAGCCTCAGTTCTCCTGTACGTGTTCCCTCCTTGGCCGCTGGAGGGCAAAGTTCTTCGCAGGATAGAAGTTCACTTGGGGAGTGTGATTCTAGTGGCTCCGGAATGGCCCCGACATCCGTGGTTCATGGATCTAGTCAATCTGGCGGTAGACGGGCCCATACGACTCTGACATCTTTCACATCTTCTTCGTCAGGGTCCTATATTTTTCGACCAGGCTTGTCTAGCGACCTGGCTTTTGAAAGGAGGAGATTGAGGAAGAAAAGGGTACTTGGAGGAGGTTATCACTACGCTGCTGCAAGCCAGAAAATAGTCTACTTCTCTCTTATGTCAGAGTGTGGAGAGTCTTTGAGACATGGTGTTGTGAGTGAAAGATTCTTCCCAGACACGCTACTATTGCTCAGATGTTAAGTTTTTTACAAAATGGATTAGCCAAGAGCTTGTCTTTTAATTTCCTCCGGGTACAGGTAGCGGCCCTAGGCACTCTGGCAGCTCGGTAGCATCACATCCGGATGTGGTGCGTTTCCTCAGAGGAGTAAGGCACTTAAATCCCCCTGTCTGTCTTATATGTCCATCCTGGAGTCTTAATGTGGTACTTCGCATCTTGTGCGATCGGCCATTTGAACCCATTAAAAAGGCAACGTTAAAGGACCTCATGTTGAAAACTGTGTTTTTGGTGGCTATCTGCTCAGCTCGCAGAGTTTGAGTTACAGGAACCCTTTTTGAGAATTTCTGACTTGGGAGTTTCTCTTCAAACAGTCCCATCTTTTTTGCCAAATGTGGTCTCCTCTTTTCATTTAAGTCAGTCAGTTGATCTTCTGGCCTTTCCCAATTTGTTGGAAGAAGTCCCGAATGCAAGAGAACTTCGTCATTTAGATGTTCGATCTTTGTTACGCTATTTGGAAATCACGAATTCTTTCAGACTATCCGATCATTTATTTGTCCTTTGGAGCAATCCCAGAAGAGGTCAGAAAGCTTCTAAGACAGGGGTCGGGAACCCATGGCTCGCGAGCCAGATATGGCTCTTTTGAGGGCTGCATCTGGCTCGCAGACACGTGTCGCCATACTTCGCGGTTCCCCGCTGACCCAGCTGCTCCCCGGTCCTCCGCCGCCCGGGCTTAAAATGCTGTCAGCCCGGGCGGAACGCGGCAGGACAGCTGGAGTCAGCGGCACCGGCGTGCTCTCTTCTCCTCCCCCCCCCCCCCCCCCCCGCGGCCCGGAAGAGGAAGTGGAGAGCATCGGGTGCCTGCGCGGGAAGAAGAGACCACACTAGCGTGGTCTCTTCTTCCGCGCAGGCACCCGATGCTCACCACTTCCTCTTCCGGGCCGCGGGGGGGAGGAGAAGAGAGCACGCCGACTGGAGTCATCCGGGTGCCTGCGCGGGAGTCATCGGGTGTCAGCCGGGTGCCAGCGCTGGAGTCATCGGGTGCCTGCGCGGGTCTTCCCGCGCAGGCACCCGATGCTCTCCACTTCCTCTTCCGGGCCGCGGGAAGAAGAGAGCACGCCGGTGCTCTCTTCTTCCCGCGGCCCGGAAGAGGAAGTGGAGAGCATCGGGTGCCTGCGCGGGAAGAAGACTGCAGCGCGGCTCGGAGGAAAATGAAAATCTTCAACCGCGGCCGATGGGACTCCGCCTTCGCCTCCGCGAGGGCTGAAAATGAAGGAGGTTAGCGTTGGGAGGTGGCTGCTGCTGCCGCGAGTTCCCGGGGGGGGAGAGAGAGTGAATGAGCGAGCAAGCATGTGTGTTTGAGATCCTGTGTGTGTGAGTGAGAGATTGCATGTATGTGAATGATTGAGAGCCTGTATATGTGAAAGAGAGTATGTCTGTGATTGAGATCCTGCCTGTGAGAGAGAGAGCATGAATGTAAGTTTACCATTGGGAACCTGTATGTGTAAGTTTGTAATTGAAAACCTGTTTGTTTGAAAGAGTATGTGTGTATGATTGAGATCCTTTGTGTGTGAGAGAGATCATGTGTATGTATGATTAAGAGCCTGTGTGTATAAGTAAGAGAGAGATCATGTGTGTCTGTCTGATTGACAGCTGGTTTAGGTGATGGAGCATGTGAGTATGTGATTGAGAGCCTGTGTGTAAATGAGAGAAAGAGAGGACATGTTTGTAAGCATGTGAATGAGAGTCTGTGTGTGAGAGAAAAAGACAGCATGTATTTATGTGATTGAAAGCCTGTGTGTGTGTGTAAGCGTGAAAAGATAGACAGCATGTGTGTAAATGTGTAATTAAGAGCCTATATAAGTGAGAGAGAAAAAACATTTGTATATGTGAGTGACTGAGAGCATGTGTGTATAGGTGTGTCATTGAGAGCCAGTGTGAGAGAGAGCGCTGGTATGTGACAGAGAGGAGAAAGTTCCAAGCAAACCACCCCACCTCCTGCTAATTCAGAACAATCTCAGGACACCTGGATATCAAACGTTCCCAGGTATGCAGAGCAAAAAAATTTTTGTATCCTTATTATTTTTCATTACTGGATCTTTGTGTCTGCTATTTTGAAATATTTTGTTGGTATCTGGAAATGTTTTATATGAGTTTTTAATTATTGGATATTCCACTCATCAGCTGTTTCGAAATATGTTCTTTTTGTTAGTACAGTTTTACTGCTGATGATTTTATATTTCTTGATTTGTTTTATAAGGATGTGTGATGTTTCTTTTTTCCTTTGTTACACTGCATACAGAGACTCTGGCTTGTTGCAGTTTCCAATTCAGTTTTTGTCTGCATGCTTCTTGTTATGCGTTTTGGTCTCTTTATTCTATGTTAGGTGAGGGACAGCACGTGATTCAGGTGAGGTTTTCTGCTGGCGTGTAGTTTCTGTGTAGGACTCTATAGCAGCCTGACTTGGTCCGTTTTCCTAATAGGAGATGTATTGGTGTCTTAAGGCCTGGTGTAATATTTTCAGAGACTTATTGTACTTTAAAAGTGTGATCTTACATAAAATGCACACATTTACTTGTATTTAGTTTTAAACATATTGTATGGCTCTCATGGAATTACATTTTAAAATATGTGGCGTTTATGGCTCTCTCAGCCAAAAAGGTTCCTGACCCCTGTTCTAAGACAACAATTGCACGCTGGTTGAGAGAAGCCATTTCGTCCGCGTACATTTGTAAAGGTCGACCCATTCCTGAGGGTCTGAAAGCCCATTCTATTCGCTCTCAAGAGGCTTCTTGGGCCGAATGCCAGTTAATGTCGCCCCAGGAGATTTGTAGAGCTGCTACTTGGAAGACGCTCCACACATTTGCTCGCTACTACCGCTTGGACGTTCAGGCTCCAGAAAGCTGCAATTTTGGAAGTGGTGTATTGCGCGTGGGACTCGCAAGGTCCCACCCGGTTTAGGGAAGCTTTGGTACATCCCAAGGTCTGGACTGATCCGGGTACATACAGGGAAAAGAAAATTGGTTCTTACCTGATAATTTTCGTTCCTGTAGTACCACGAATCAGTCCAGACACCCGCCCCAGGATTAGGAGTGGGTGGCATTGGGTGTCGGTATTTCAAGAGTCCGCGTGCGCATATCCAGTTTATTTTATTGCAGCATACTAAGAGAGAACGCTACAGGTTGTTTTTTTCAATGTTATACATTTATTATTGCAGTTCTGTTATTGCTTGATTCATTGCTAGTATGGTTATTTATTACTCTGCTTGGTTAATCTATATACTGAAGGGGTGCAGGAGGCACACCAGGTTAAGTGAGGGTGCCCTTCAAGTTTTTCTCTGTCTCCATCTGCTGGAAGGGAGGCATAACCCACAGTCTGGACTGATCCATGGTACTACAGGAATGAAAATTATCAGGTAAGAACCAATTTTCTTATTTTACCGGCATCTGTTTTCGAACCTGCTGTCAGCCACGGGTTAGGAAAACAGATACTGGCAAAATTTAGCGACAGTTTTCGAACCCGCCAACTGGTGTGGGCAGAAATTTTTTTTTTTTTTTTTTTTTTGTGCCTCTGACTTAATATCGCTAGGATATTGTGGAAGGATGTACAGAAAAGCAATTTTTTTCTGCTTTTTTTGTACACTTTTCCTTGTGCTTTCATAGTTAACGCCTGCCTTTGGGCAGGCGTTAATTTCTGAGAGTTAAATGTGCAGCTTGGCCACACATTTTACTTTCAGAATTCTGGGCGAATAACTAATAGGCTCATTGACATGCATTTACATGTGATGCGCACTATTAGTTTCGGGAGGGGGGGGGTGTTGGCCGTGTGTTTTCCACGAGCTATTACCCCTTACAGTATAAGTGGTAATAGGGGCGCGTCGAAAATGTGCATCTAAACGGATGTTAAATGGTGCGCGCGGCCTGTTAGTGTTGAGGGGCAATAAACCACTTTAATCACTAGCAGGTCAATACAGTAAAGTGCGGCCACAGTTACCCCGCTCCTAACCTGCTTTCTACTCACTTTCCGGCCGCGTTAGCCCTTCCTGCGATACACAATCCCCTTTAACCGATTCTTACCGCCTCTTTAAATCACCGGGTAACCCCTTCCGCCCGCGGCATGTATATTAGATGTAAACGATCGAATTAGCTATTCCCTCCCATACAGTAACGCGCGCCCAGACTATCGCTTTTTTACCCTGCCGTTTTGCCGCGCGTTTAACCTGCTAACTTACCGCCTACCCTTACCCCTGCATTAGAGGCAGGGGTAAGGGTAAAAGCGGAAAAAATCTAAAAAAGCCAAAAAAAAAAAAAGTAGCAACGAAGTGGACGGTTCTCCTACGCTCGGGATTGCCAGTCCTCTCTCCCCTCCTCCCAAGCAAGGCGCGTAAAGCAGCCTTGCTTCGGGAGGAGGGGAGAGAGGACTGGCAGTGTAAAGCAACGACTTACTTTTTTCGCAGCCCTCCTCCAGAGACGGACATCGGCGGAGACGGATCGCGGCTCCCCTGCCTCCCGGAGGCGAAGATGGTTGCCTGCACGGGCAAAAGCGGCCCCTGTGCATGCAAATGGGCCGCTCAAGGCGTGACGTTGGCATCACGCCTTGAGCGGCCCAATTGCACGCACAGGGGCCGCTTTTGCCCGTGCAGGCAACCATCTTCGCCTCCGGGAGGCAGGGGAGCCGCGATCCGTCTCCGCCGATGTCTGTCTCTGGAGGAGGGCTGCGAAAAAAGTAAGTCGTTGCTTTACACTGCCAGTCCTCTCTCCCCTCCTCCCGAAGCAAGGCTGCTTTACGCGCCTTGCTTGGGAGGAGGGGAGAGAGGACTGGCAATCCCGAGCGTAGGAGAACCGTCCACTTCGTTGCTACTTTTTTTTTTTTTTTGGCTTTTTCGATTTACACTGCCAGTCCTCTCTCCCCTCCTCCCGAAGCAAGGCTGCTTTACGCGCCTTGCTTCGGGAGGAGGGGAGAGAGGACTGGCAATCCCGAGCGTAGGAGAACCGTCCACTTCCTGGTACCTGTCATTTCAAATGTCATTTGAAATGACAGATAGCGTGTCCGTGAAGCGTTAGGCCAGCGCACCCAGGATACTGTATAGCGCTCTATACAGTAAAATGGGTTGCGCGGGCCAGACGCTTCTTGGACGCGGCTTGCATTTGCAAGCAATTTAAATACAGTATGGAGCGGTAGGTGAGCCGGACTGTGCGTGCGGCAACCGCGGGTGCGCCCGGCACTAACGCAGCTCTTCCTACCGCTCCTTACTGTATCGGCCTGTTAATAAATTGAACTGGTATTGCTTTACTTGTGGTTTGCAGTCTAGTCAAGGGATCTTACTCAGAGTGCCCTCCTTTAGGAAGGTGCAGAGTGCCCAGGTCAGAGCAAGGGCCTTTTCCATAGTGGCTCCTCATGAGTTTAGGCAAGAATTGAATTACCTCGTATTTTGTAAAACAGTGAAGACTTAGCTAAGGAGGGAGCTCTAGGATTACCTTGGGATTTTGTGCCTTTTTGTTTGGTTTTTACATATATTGTTTTAACGGTGAGATTTGCTGCTTTATTTAGGGAGACGTGTGTTTATGTTCTTGTTGGCTGTTGCATCCTGTTTTGTTTTTGTTTTTTTTATTTGCTGTCAATTACTTGGGATGCTCATTCAGAACCGAAGACAGTATAGAAGTATTTTAAATAAATCTCTTAAACTTCTCTGAACAAATAAAGGATCTTCGTAGGCTTTTACCCAATCTTAAATTCATTTCATTCTTCTTTTGACTCATATCTGCTTGAACTTCACTTTCTCCGTGCAGTCCTCTGATTCCCTGTCTATTTTGAAAATAAACTGAAAACACACCTTATCCTCCACTTCCCCCAACCCCCAATCTGAAACTCCCTCCATGCATCCATCACTGCATGATTATGGAATGCCTCCCTTCCTTTTCACATAGCAGTGCTTAAACTTTGTGTGGGGTTTTTGGATAAAAGTGCCCCAGATGATTGCTAGCCATTTGCTCCAAGGTCAGAATGTTTAGCTTTCTCAACTGATGTGTGGATGTCTACAGTCTCTGCTGATCTTAGTACAAGCAAATTCCCTGTAAATAAGACTACCATCCAGACAGTTCAAGAGACATTTTGTCCTGTTATGGGATCAAAAATGTCAGTCTCTTTAGCAATATCTAATTCCAGTTGTCTAAGAACTTTTGGAATGATTGCCTCTTGCTTTCCCTACAATTTAATCTTGATGTTTTATTTTGCTTTACATCCATTCTAGCTGGTTACATCCAGAACATTTGTAAGTGATTTATAATATTCAGCTCTTTTTCTTTTTTAAACCAGTCAGAGGATTTTGCCATGAACATTGATTGGGAGAGAAAGAAACTTTATTTTTGATATGCAGGCCTATCTTACCTCTGCATTGCTTTGCTGTAATATTCCCATTTTTGTTGTTTTTATAGCATTGAAGAAGTTCCTGATGAAGTGAAAATGATGAGTGATGATGATGAAGAGAGAGATTCTGAAGAAGAAGTAGATTCTGCTGGCATGAATCAGGAAACAACTAACCTCAGCTATGCTTTAGATGAAATATCTCCCAAGTTGTCAAAGTCTCAAGAGAAGGAACTCAGAAGAATAAGAAAAACAGATTATAGCTGGGTCTTAGCTTTGTAGAACTATCAGACATTTTGTACTCTATATTTTTATATTGCGTTCTCTTATCCAAATGTCCCATCTTAAAAAAAAAAAAAAAAAGAAAGAAAAAGCCATGTGAACACATTTTGTTTGTACCAGAAATGTCTGTCTTGGATATGCAAGAGGAGAAGTTGGTTGTAGGTGTTTCCCCCTCCAAAAAAGAGCCTGCTGAGTAAAGATAAGAATATCTTTGCTCAAAGTCTCACCAGCCTAGTTAAGTGGGCCTTAAACTAGGTTCATCAAAGAATGGTGACAAAAGCCCACTGGTAAGCAGGACACAGAAACTGAAGTGAAGTCTGTGGAAGGGGGAGTGTCCTGTATTAACAGGTGGTAACTTTAAACCACCAGCTGGAAATTGTAAGAGCATGGATTAGGAATAGCAAGGAGGCTTAAGTCAGGTAGAGTTGGAATTCCTAGACAGGAACAGATAGGAAACAAGAGAGAGGAAAAACAACTTGGAAAGTCATGTTTATAAATGCTCATAGTCTCTCAGTGGTGTTCAAACCAGTCCTTAGGACCACCCTAGCCAGTTAGTTTTTAAGATATACCAAATGAATGTGCATGGAAAAGATTTGCATACATTAGCAGTGCATTAGGTATATTCTGAAAACCCAACTAGCTGAAGGGGAGAGGGGGCTGTACACTGGTTTGAGCACCACTGGTTTACTCTATTTCAGTGCTTCTCATCCCACTCTTCTGAGCACACCTAGCCAGTCAGATTTTCAGGAAATCCAGTGAACATGCATGGCATAGATTTGCATGCACTGCTATCTCATGCATATTCATTGTAGATATTCTGAAAATCTGACTGGTTTGAGCACTGCTCTTGTCTAATAAATCATTGACCTAGCAGCACCCATGATCAAAGAGGACATTGATGTGGCTTCAGTCACAGAATCATTGTTCAGTGATAATCAAAACTGGAAAGTGAATATACCAGAATATGCTCTCTTCAGAAAGGACAGGATAGGTTACCAAAAAAAAGGTGGTGGGGAGGGTGGGGCGGTGGCAAGGAGCAGCTCTTTATATTAAGCACAAAATAAACACCTGCGTTGTGGATTTTCTTGATGGAAACCTAAGGGATCTAACATCTATGTAAGTAAATTATAGGCCAACATCGCAAGGGGACAAACTAGATATAGGCATCCTAGAAACCATCCAAAGAAGAAAAATCTGAGTTAATGTCCTTTTTTGATAAGGGGGTGGAGATGGCCGGAAACATTTTTACTTAGTAGGCAGATAGCCAAATAATTTATTTGGGGGTTGTATATCCCATGTCATTTATTCAACTATAATATATACAACTTGTCCCTTGATAAACAAAAATAGTTATATTATAAGAAACGTATCCAACTTTTATCTATTCAATATGCAAAGAAACATTTCCAGTATTTTATATTTTATATTATGTAATTTCCTAGTGTGTAGCCAGATGGACTCAGGACCAATGGTATTGTGCTCTCCTGATAGCAGATGGGAGACGGAGTCAGATTTCAAAGCTGACGTCAGCCTACATATACCCGTGCAGCGTGCTTAGCTTTTCAGTATTTCTCCGTCTCCATAGCAGATGTGGACACTATCCCAAACAGAATAGTGTAACAGTTACAGCAAGAAAGAGAAAATTTACCTCAATAGAACCCCGCTTCTCCTGCAGTGAAACCTAAGGGTCCTTCCCCTCAGTCGAGACTTTCCTGAGGTGAGTTTTGGTATCCCTCAGAAGTGAGCCTTGGACCGACGGCCAATCCGGCGTGGACATAGCCCCCAGGGTGGCTGAAAGGCAGCGGGTGCAGATTTGAGTATGGCGGTGAAGGTATTTCCCTCTCCCCTCGCAGCTGGAGACCTTCCGATGCACAAGTGGTAAGCGCCGAGACCAGGTAAGAAGGAAACTTTTAATTCAGGTTTCCGGTCTCCAGAGCTCGGATCTCAGTACCGACTCTGCTCCCGGCGAGTTAAAAGGGAGCACCGATCGGGTTGAGCAGCCTTGATTAGGCTAGGCCCTGATCCGGTGCAAGGGTCCACACATGTGGAGACCCTTGGGGGGGGGGGTGCCATCTTACACGTGGGGGTCGTCGACGCCATCTTCCCTTCCCCTCAGCAGTACGCGCAGGACAATCCAGCAGCCGATGCACGTAACTTATGCGCATCCCATAGAGTTGCGCGCATAGCTGCTCGTGCAGCGGTGCGCACAACTAGGAGCCCCGCACACACTGGAGCGCACTCCATGCGCATATCTGCGGCGTGCACAAATCCGCACTGTGTGCATAACTACGGCCACGCACAATTCTCTTGCGCAGTGAAGATAATTTGTGGCCCGGGCATAGATTGAATGGCACCGGCGTCCAAGAAGGCCAGAAGGCACTCTCTTTGTACAGCCTGCCATATAAGAGCCGAGCAGCCTGAACAGGAGTCCTGCCTGTGTCAGCTTTGTGAAGAAGCCCAGGGGGGACCAAAGCCTGGTCCTTCACTGTTTGAGGACTAGTCTGGAACCACTACATACGATAGCTCGCCTTTGTACAGGCGCAATCAGCCACAGCTGTAACATAGGCTCAACCCCTGCCGGAAGCACAAAATCCTCCCGGCCTTACTCAAATGTCTCGCCTAACTAAGAGTCTCCCTGACAGGGACCCAGATACCTCAGATGATGATGACTGCTCCCTGGAAGAAGGAGAAATCCCTCCAGGCCTGGAACCATACTGAACCATGCTTCATTTCTTCCACAAGGATGAATTACCAGCCCTTGTTTCTCAGACTCTGAAGACTCTGGGTATTCCAGGCATGGACCCCATGGCGGAAACAAAGAAGAACCCCATCTTGGTGTCCCTTCGTAAAGCATGCTACTTCCCGATGATGGAAGCCATCCAGGAACTGATTGACCTGGAGTGGGATGCTCCGGAGGCCAGCTTTAAAGGAGGTTGGGCCTTGGAAGCCTTGTACCCTCTGGAACCAGCAGCTAAGGAACATCTGCGCTTTCCAAAAGTAGACGCCATGGTCTGCGCTGTCTCAAAGCGAACAACCATTCCCGTTGAGTGAGGGGCTGCATTGAAGGACACTCAGGACAGAAGATTGGAATCCATCCTTAAACAGGCCTTCAACACAACAGACTGCAGATTGCCTCTTGCTGCGCATTGGTGGTTCGTTTCTGTTTGCTTCTCTCTCAAGAGAGAGAGGCAAGTAACTCCGGAACGTATACTGGTGAGACCATGGAACCTGCAGCAGCCTTCCTGACGGACGCAAGCTCAGACCTAGTGCGTACCTCAGCCAGAAGACAGTTATGGCTGTGAAATTGGTCCGCTGACACGACCTCTAAAGTGAATCTCATGAGAATGCCCTTTAAAGGATCTCTCCTATTCAGAAGCAAACTGGAAAAGTTAGCCAGTAAGTGGGGCGAATCAACATTGCCTCAGCTACCGGAAGACATGGGTAAACGATCCCAGCGCCCCTCGCCCAGAAGATCCAGGAGCAGAGGTTCTCAACACTTTAGACCCTACAGGAACTCACAGTTCCAAGTACCCCGTCCTTCCGGAAGGCCCCAGTCCTTTCGGAACCGACAGACCAAGAGAGGAACAGGCCCGGGAGCAGGCTCTGTATTTCGAGGAGTTTTCTATTTGGGGTTTTTTTTGGTTGGACCAAGCAGTTCACTGACTTCCCTACTGGAGTTATATTGGTCTCCAGTTCAAGGGTATCCAACCCTGGAGTTTTTCAGTTCGCCCTGGTATGGGAAAATGTTTTCTAATCTTGGCTTGGATACAGATCAATACTGAGGGACTGCAGGTAGCACTCTCGTTTATGTAGCAGTGCCTCAAAGCTTTTCTTTCTGCTTCCATCTGCTGGTAGGGATGCATAAACCCACTTATCTGGACTGATCTTTGGTATTACAGGAATGAAAATTAGCATGTAAGAACCAATTTTCCTTTCTTACAAATTTGCAAAACTTAGCCAAATCACCCCCTCTTATTTTACAAAATAACCTTTCAATTTAACGTTGAATAAATTCTCAAAAGTCTACTAACTCACTATATATTATAAAGTTTAAAGAGGCTCAGCAGACCGATGTGTTTTTTAACCCATCAGAAAGCAGCGGGTAGAACATCTAAATGCATGCATCATTCCTTTGTATATGGAACAGTTCTTCATTCAAGCACAGAAAGTAACATTCCCTTTTAGCCTGCTAGACCAGTTCACCTGCATGCATTTTGCTAACAACCAGCAGATGGAGGTAGACTAAGAGGTTTGCTGATTTTTTTTTTTTCTATAAAGGCCCATGCTGACCTCAGCCTGCCAGAATTCTCTGTCTCCAGCAGATACTAGTAGGTGAGTAATCCCTCCTGTGAGCTGAAGCCTGGTTAGGCTGGATGAAGAAGGAATCTAAATTTGGACATGGCAACTCCAGAGGTCCAATTTTGGAATTGGGCTACCAGTTTTTCAGGTCTGTGGTGTCTCCCCCTCTTCTCTTGTTCTAGGTACCCCTCTTCCTTGAGCTTTTCTTCCCCAACATTCAGGCCGATACAATACAGTGCTCTCCGGCAGAGCACACTGTTAACCCGCCAAGCCACACATTTTACTTTCAGAAATTAGCGCCTACCCAAAGGTAGGTGTTAATTTCTCTCGGCACCGGGAAAATGTACAGCAGGTCCCAAAAGTAAAAAATAATTTAAAATCAGCCCGTGGCTCATGGATTGAAAACCGGATGCTCAATTTTGCTGGCATCTGGTTTCCAAACCCGTGGTTGTTAGCGGGTCCGAGAACCAATGCCGGCAAAATTGAGCGTCTGCTGTCAAACCCGCTGACAGCCGCTGCTCCTGTTAAAAAGGAGGCGCTAGGGACGCGCTAGTGTCCCTAGCGCCTCCTTTTACCGCGGGCCCTAATTTGAATAATTTTATTTACTGTATTGCGCGCACAGGACATTGGCCTGTGCGCGCGCTGGGAGAGCGGGCGCTCTCCTGCATTTCTGTTTCGGCCTGATCGGGGGAAAGAAATAAAAGGGAGTTTTATTCATTTTTGCTTGCTTCTCTGCCAGCTATTTCTGCACTTGGTAAAGTTAAACAAAAAAAAAGGAAAAGAGGATGAAGCAGCTTTTCTTGTCCTTCTGCCTATCAGTCAAGAAGATGTGGGTATGTCTCGTTCATCCAGCATCTGGAGAGATTTGGGCTTTTTTGTTTTTGTTTGTTTTTTTACTGACACTCCTCCTGACACTCCTATATATGTCATCAGTAGAATCAATCATACCAATGTTCTCTGCCTCCAGCCACTGGATGGATGGTTAGTCAAGACACCCCAAAGAAGTATTTTTTTTTTTCACAAGGAGAAATATTCCTTAAATAGCCTTTGTGCTGCTTTCAACAGCGCTATTAAATTTATGGCCAAGCACCTGTGGATCTGTCTCCTGTAGAGTAGTGAGCCTATCAGCCAGAGTCAGCTCCCTAATTTCCACTTTGAGGTATTAGGTTGAGTCTATCTGATATGCTATCTTCAAGAACCTATTTACAAGCTCCTATATGAAAACAGAGCATTTTTTATTTAACTGCATTGGTTGATCAATACAGCTGTTACTTCTTGTTTGTAAGGTAGTGACTGTCCTAGCTCAGGTTGGCCTTGGAACACCACTACCTTTAGTTGTTACATTTCCTGTGCAGCCATTTTAAAACCTGGGCAGTTGCTGTAATCCTAGAATAAATAAAAGGTTCAGGAAACTCCTCAAAAATAGCCCTCACTTCAAGGAAGTCGGCTGCAGAGCCATGGAAGGCCTCTCAGCCGGTGCATTCAAAAACCACTTCAGTAGCATCAGTTCCTCTGCACAGAGAGACCATTGAGGCAGGTTGCTTAGTGGTTATGAAAGACGTGGTGGCTATTTTGCAGCTATCACGAGACTCAGCAGAAGCTAAAAGAGGTGCTCCTCTATTCTTAGATCCACTGTGTTTATCTCTAGAGGGGTTTGTTTTTTTTTGTTTTTTGAAGCTTACCTGATGGGGAATTTTTAAAATTCCTATACTAGGCTTTCCGTGCTCTAAAGGCTGACCCAGAGAATGTTTCTAGTCAATCTAAATTTCCTTAGACTATGTCAGCAAAGAGGAGGAAGACAGACATGGAGGAACTCGACATGAATTCCGTGGCATCTGAATATTCTCCCTATTTAGCAGAATAAGAGTTTCTTTGAAAGTTATAGAATCTCTTGAAGGAGAGGTATGTTCTGGAGAAGAGGAGGATTCTCTTCATCTGTTCCATAAGGAGGAGATGTCTGCTATGATCTCCCAGGTACCTTTGGCATTAAGGCTGTCTGAATAGAAGATTGCAAAGTCTCCAGTATGGGATCTAATTCTGAGAGGTTCCCAAAAGGTTGTACTACCTTCCCACTCCATGTGGAGATTGAAAGCAAGCTTTATGCCGAATGGGAAGCTCTGAGATGGGGATATAGGCAACCTAGAATTTTTAGTCATCTATATCTCTTCCCACCAGAATCACAGGAACGTCTGATTAAGTTGCCTAGGGTGAATGCTATGATTGTGGCAGTATCTAGAAAAACCATAGTCCCCTTAGAGGGGGGAGTTGCATAATGGGATGCCCATGATAGGAAAATCGAATTAGTCCTAAAGAATGTATTTACAGCAAATTAGTTCATGCTTCAGGCAGCTATATGTACTAGTTTCATGGCAAGAGCCATTATTTCGCTGGATCCAACAGCTTTCAGATGAGGAAGTGTTAGGCTGTGTTAGATTCACAGCTTATCTTTCAAATGGATTGTGTGATGTGATATCATTTATTTATTTATTTATGGTTTTTTTATGTACCGGTGTTTAGTTTAATCAACCATCACATTGGTTTACACACATACCATTAAAATTCATGAGGGCATATAAAAAACATATACCTCAATACATACGTGTAACAATTGAATAAGCAATAGTTTGTCTAACATTAGAAAATTATTATAACATTAACAATAAAAACACTTAACCAAAAATAGATCTTCTGTGCATAGCATCTGCATAATGATACTCTTATTAATTTCTTAGTTTGGGTTAGTATTGTAAGCCTGATTAAAAAGCCATGTTTTCAATGGTTTTCTAAAGGCTTTTACGTTGGACTCGAGTCTTATTTGTTCAGGCAGGGAGTTACACAGCTTGGGCCCGGCAAATGACAGGGATGAGATAGATAGCAATCCCTTATTTGCTGACCTCAAATTCCTGGATGGTGTATGAATTCTTATAGATGCTGTTAACCACTCAATTTCTTTTCCATATATAGCTTTATGGAGTATACATAACGATTTATATTGTATTTTTTGTTCTATGGGGAGCCACTGTAAATTTATCAGTATGGGAGTGATGTGATCTTGTTTCCGTGAACCAGTCAACTCGGGCAGCAGAGTTCTGTAATATCTGAAGCGGTCTAATTGTTGAAGCAGGTAGTCCTAACAGTAAAGCATTACAGTAATCTAATCCATTGAAGATAAGGGCTTGCAAAATCGTTCTAAAGTTGTTTGTCTAATAATGGCTTAAGTTTCCTTAAAGTGAGTAATTTGAAATAACAGTCTTTTATTTTGGATGCGATGTGGGTATTAAAGTTCAGTTCTGGATTGAGAAGAATTCCAAGGTCTCTAATTATTTATTTATTTATTTATTTAAGAGCTTTTATATACCGGTATTCATAGCTACATCATATCGGTTTACATGGGAACATAACGAAATACATGGAACAGGGAAAATAGCAACTTGGAAGGGTTGTCAACTGAGAAAAGAAAGCTGAGCAGGAACATTGTAGCAGTTATTTTTATTTATTTATTTATTTATTTAAGGTTTTTATATACCGGCAATCATGACAACATATCTTGCTGGTTTACATAAAACAGGGGTGCAGTATATACATCAAACTGGAACTGTGTGTCAGAAGGTGCAGTTACATATAACAGGGGTAGCAGAACTGGGAGAAGGAGGAAGAGAAAGGATAGAATAGTAGCGGTTAAACAATATACAAATTAAGTGCTATATACAATGCATGGTTGAAGGCTGGTAGTTTTGAGGAGGTGATAGTGGGGTCGTTAGATTGTGTCCGGGAACGCTTGCTTGAAAAGCCAAGTCTTAAGTTTGTTTCAAAAAGTTAGGAGGCAGGGCTCCTGTCTGAGATCTGAAGGAATGGAGTTCCAAATGAGGGGACCAGCTGTGGAAGTGGCACGATCTCTTAGGGTAGCGTGTCTGGTCGTTTTCGCAGGGGGTGCTAGGAGTGAGCCTCTGTAAGCGTCTCTGGTTGGTCTTGACGAGTTGTAAATTTGGATTGGGATTTGCAGATCAAGGGTGGTGAGTTGATGTATTGTTTTGTATATGATGGATATGGCTTTGTACAAAATTCGGAAGTGTACGGGTAGCCAGTGAAGCTCTTTCAGTATGGGCGATATATGATCTCTTCTCCTGGCGCCTGTCAGTAGTCTGGCTGCTGAGTTTTGAACCATCTGCAACGGTTTGGAGTAGGATGAAGGAAGACCTAGCAATAGAGAATTGCAATAATCTAGTTTCGAGAAAATGATTGCTTGGATGATCGTTCTGAAGTCGTGAGCATGGAAAAGGGGTCTAATTCTTTTTAGTACCTGGAGTTTGAAGAAACAGTCTTTGGTTGTTTTGTTGATGTGAGCCTTGAAGTTCAGCCGGTTGTCTATGATCACTCCTAAGTCTCTAACTTGTGTGGTGGGTAGGTTGGTAGGAAGATTATTGTTAGGAATGCTATTCTCAGGCGAGATGAGTAGGATTTCAGTCTTGGAGGAATTTAGGATGAGGTTTAGGTTGTTGAGTAGTTGTTTGATTTTTTGATGGCACGATTCCCAGTATTCAAGAGTTTTAGAGTATGTGTCCTTGATGGGGATGATAATTTGAATATCATCTGCGTATAGAAAATACTTTAGGTTGAGGTTGGTGAGAAGATGGCAAAGAGGAAGAAGGTAAATATTGAAGAGAGTTGGGGATAGTGATGAACCTTGTGGGACTCCTATGGTAGAGTCAAATCTTGAAGATTCCTTGTTTTGTAGTTTAACTTTGTAACCTCTGTTGTTGAGAGAGGTTTTGAACCATGATAGTAATAGATTATTATAATGGCTCTATAGGTATAATATAATATACAGTAAAAGATTAGGGGATATTCTATACTAGTTTAAGATCTTTAGGATGCATGTTTAAGGAGATACTGTACATTTTTAAGATACTGTACATTCCATACATGTATAAGATACTTATGATACATGTTTAAGGAAAAGACTATACAAGTTAAAGATACATGGCTTATATATTTAGGACAATGGTTTATGAAACATATATATATTTCTCAGGGGGGGGCTGAGGAGTCTTTCCAGAGGGTAAGCGGTTGGGGTTATTGTGGAAAGGCTTTTTTGAAGCGCCATGTCCTGTACGGAAATCATTTTGGTGGAGGGTTTTAGTTTTTTGAGGATATGAAGTTTGAAGAAGCCCTCTTTTATGGTTGTTAAGAAATTTTGTTAAGCTTAGTTGGCTGTCAGTTGTGACGCTGAGGTCTCGAACATTTTGCGAGAAAGATATGGTGTGGGGGGTGGAGTTACTGATGGGTGCAGATACTAAGTTGTGATGAGCGGAGATGATGAGGAACTCTGTTTTTGAAGTGTTTAGGGCCAGGTGTAGGCTAGAGAGGAGGAGGTTGATGGCAGTGAGGCAATTTTCCCAGGTTTTGAGGGCTTTGGGGAGGGATTCTTGTATGGGGATGAGTATCTGGACATCATCCGCATATATGAAGTGGGTGAGGCCTAGGTCAGAGAGGAGTTGGCAAAGGGGGGTAGTAAGTAAATATTGAAGAGGGTGGATGAGAGAGAGGAACCTTGGGGGACGCCTTGTGTTAGCTTGATGGGTGTGGATTCAGTATTTCCAATGGTAACTTTGTAGGATCTGTTTTCGAGGTAGGATTTAAACCAGAGTAAGGTTGTACCAGTGATGCCGATTTCAGTAAGGCGGTTAATTAGGATGTTGTGGCTTATGTTATCAAAGGCGGCTGACATGTCGAGGAGGGCGAGAATATAGGAGTGACCTCTGTCTATGCCCTTGAGGAGTGTGTCTGTGAGAGAGATTAGGAGGGTTTCCATACTGAAGAACTTAGGGAAACCGAAATGGGAAGGGAATAAGATGCTATGGTTTTCTAAGTGATCTGTGAGTTGGGTGTTGACAACTTTTTCCATGATTTTTGCAAGGAGGGGGAGATTTGAGATGGGCCTATAGTTGGAGGGATCGAGATTGGGTTTTTTAAGGATAGGCTTGACTATGGCCTGAGGGACTTTGCCATGAGAGAGTGAGCAGTTGATTATCTCTGCTATGGGAGTGGCAATTGTGTCAGGGATGGTTAGGAGGGATTTGGGGAGGATGGTGTCAGTGGGTGTGATGAGGGGTTTGTTTTTTTAAGGATAGTTTCAATTTCCAAGGGGGAGGTGTGGTCAAGTGTATCTAGGATGGTGTTAGGGGTTTTTGGGAGGATGTTTGAGTGGGGGTAGAGGTGGGGAATCGTAAGAGGATTTTTTCAACTTTATTGTTATAGAAGTGGGTGAATTCGTCACATTTGTTTTTGGATTCTTCATCGGAGATGGGGGGGGGGAAGGGATTTCGTGAGGTTGGCTACATAAGAGAATAGAGCTTTGGGGTTATATTGGTAGCCGTGGATTTTGATTGCATAATAGTCGCGTTTCGTTTTGAGGATAGAGGCTCGGTAGGAATGTAGGGAGAGTTTGTATGAGGCCAAATGGTTGGAAGAGGGGTCTTTGCGCCATAGTCTTTCTTTCGCTGTAGGGGTGTGTTTGTTTTTTTAGTTCCGGAGTGTACCAGGGTTTCTTGGCGTTGTGTGAATGATTTATCTCTCTGGTGAAAGAGGGGCAGAGTTTGTTATCTTATTAGTGATGATGTTCCAGGTGGAGAGGGCTAATTCAGGGCTTGATGGATTAATTTGGACATTCTCTATTATTAATTTGTCTGAGTTGTTGTTTACTGTTGTTTTCCTTTCTAATATGATTACCTGTTTTTTCAAGATTTAAACATAATTTCATTTGTGTCAGCAACTGGTTAATTATTTTGATGTACATTGATGTTAGTTGAAAAGCTTTTTCAAGAGTGTCTGTGGTTAAGTCCTTAGCACTCGTTGTTGGGGCAAGAAGACTGCTGTGGCTTCAAAAGTGGGCAGCAAATACAGGGTCCAAGTTGTGCCTGAGTAGATTGCCCTTTAGAGACAAATTTCTATTTGGGAAGAAGTTAGATAAATTAGTGAAAGGTCTAGGTGAATCAAAGGTTCATAGGTTACCAGAGGACAGGACAAGATCGACTTACAGCACTTTTTGGGGGCATAGTCAATATGGAGGTGATAGAAGACCATGTACAAACGCCCCCTCGGTCTTCCACCTTGAAGCAGTTTTCACAATGAAGTACAGGGGATTCAGACCTTGGATACCCCTCTTAGGGGCTGACTTCAGGGGTTTTCCAAGGAGTGGATCCATATTATATCATAGGTATTCCCTGCAATTCTTATACCCAGCAAGAGATTAGTATATACAATCCCTAGAAAAGCTGCAGGTGATTCACTTAACTCAAGTTTTTTAAATTACAAGCTATTTGCCCAGAAACTATAGACAAACAACAAACAGGTTGTTGTTCAGTTTTAGTCATCCTCAAAAATGATGGCTCTTTCAGGCCGATATTAGATCTGAAAGGCGTGAACAAGGGTTTGTATGTTCCTCACTTCCATATGGAGATACTCAGGTCAGTAGTCTCTGTAAGGGAAGGAAAGTATCTCGCATATCTAGATCTCAAGGAGGCTTATTTTCATATCCCTATGAGAGAGTACTTTCAAAGAGCTCTGCTTTTGTGTTCTTGAAAAGCATTACTAATTCAGAGCTCTGCCTTTTGGTTTAGCAACATCTCCAAGAACATTTGCAAAACTAATGATAGTGGTAGCTGCTTTCCTAAGAAAATGAGATCATGGTTCACCCATATCTCGACAATTGGCTAATCAGAGGCAAGTTGTATTTGGAAAGTTTGGCAGCAACAGAATATGTAGTCTCTTTACTCCAAAGTTTGGGGTGAATAATCAACTTCCGAACAAGTCAATTGACTCTAATTCCAGAGTGGGAGTTTTTTGGAGCTGTTTTCAATACTCACATAGGTCTGGTTTCCTTAATGCCAAAGAGAATTTTAAAGACTGTATCTGTAGAGCTTTTCTCAAAAGAGAAGGCACCATCAGCATGGGCATACATACAATGGCCTGAACTCTAGATGTAGTTCCTTGGGCAAGGGCTCACATGTGATCTCTTCAGTAGGCATTGTAATCTCAAAGGAAGGCTCAGAACCAAAGTTAAAAGGTTCATCTCCTGTTATCTCAAGATGCACAGAAAAATCTAATTTGGTGGTCCAATACTTTAAATTTAAAGAAGCCGACATCATTAGAAGGTCCAGAGTGGATTTTTATAACCATGGATGCCAGCCTGAGTGATTGGGGGGGGGGGGGCTCATTGCCAAGATCACTATGGCCAGGACCAGTGGTTTCAGGAGGAGACATAATACTTAATAAAAGGAAAAGCAGTAAGAAAACTGAGCAGCAATGCCACAGTGGTGGCTTACATAAACAAGCAAGGCGGAATCTGCACTCGAAGTATTGCGGAGGAGGTGGATCTTCTTTTTCTTTGGGTAGAGAAGAATCTACATCGGATATTTATCCACCCTGCATGTTGCTGGTCACGAGAATGTTCAGGCAGATTGCTTGAGTTGGCATTTCTTAGATCCAGAAGAATGGAAACTGAGCCACTGGGCATTCTAAAGGATAGTGCAAAGATGGGGGATTCCTTAGGTAGATTTAATGGCAGCATAGCAAAATTCAAAAGCTTTGGTATTCTACAGAGAAAGGAATACGGCAACACCGCCATAAATGCCCTAGTTCAGTGCTGGCCAAAAGGGATCATGCTGTATGCATTTCCACCATGGCCATTGATAGGTTGTGTGATGATAAAAATAGAGAAGGAAGGAGTATACATGGTCTTGGTAGTTCCAGATTAGCCAAGAAGATCTTGGTATGCGGCTTTAAAGAGACTGGTAATAGGCCATCCTTTATATCTTCCATCTGTTCGGGGTCGTCTACACCAGGGCCCAATAGAAATGGGCAATCCTTCACACTCTTATGGCATGGCTCTTGAGAGGGCAAAATTAGTCAAAAAGGGCTACTTGCCGGTAGTAATTAGGACAGTGTTAAATTCTAAAAAAAACTTCTACTTCAGTGTCCTATATAAAGGTTTGGTGATGTTTTGAAGCCTATTGTAAGGAGTTTGTGTTCCCCTTGGTGATCGCAGATTAGTGACATTATGTCCTTTTTTGCGAAGGGGACTTGATAAGAGCTTGGCCTTAAATTGACTGAAGGTACAAATAGCAATTTTCTTTTTTAGAGGCAGAGTCAAGAGGCCATCCTTGGCTTTCCATAAGGATATTATGCTTTTTCTACAGGGTGTCAAGCACTTGCATAATTCAGTTCAGGCCAGAGTTTCCTCAATGGAGTTTGAATTTGGTACTAAATGTCTTAACAGAGACTCTGTTTAAGCCTTTGAAGCAAGCAATCCTAAAAGATCTAACTCTGAAGACTGTCGTCTTAGTTTTAATACTTTCTGCAAGAAAAATGTGTTAGTCATGTTGACCTCCCTTTTTGCAATTTAATAAGGATTCTGTAATTTTAAAGCCAGTACCCTCATTTTTGCCAAAGGTGGTCGGAGGTCCAAAAAAAAGGAAAGGCTACATCCAAAGCAACTAAAACTAAATGGATTAAAGAAGCTATTTCTTCAGCTTATTTATTACAGGGTAAGCAAACACCAAAGGTATTAAAAGGCACATTCAACCAGAGTGCAAGCTACCTCATGAGTGGAAATAAGTGGAGAAAAGCAATTAATATTGGTAAGGTGGCCACATGGACTATCCTAAATCCTTTTGTAATTACAGGTTGGACATTCTTGCCAAACAGGGTCCATCATTTGGTGTTACTGTACTAAAAGCAAATATCCAATCTCACCTCCCACCCCCGAATTTAGTATTCTCTCCCTTTTCCTCAAGTGATAGCTCTAGCTCTCCCTTGACAAGTCCCACCCTATCAAACAGAAACCTCCATAGGAACTGGTTCCCTCTGTAAGCCTAACGTCATGGCTTGTTCCTTTTAGGTTTAGGCACTAGCAAGACTTCTACAAACACCACTGGTCTACTGCTGTTTATATGGTTTAAATATTCCCCTCCCAAAAAAAAAAAAAAAGTCCAAGTGCTTGCTGCCCTACCTCCTTTGCATGTAGTTATGTAGCAAAAAAAAAAAAAAAAACTTGGCAAAAGCCAACTAGTCTGACATACAACTACACTGAATCCCCAATCATGCCAACAAAAGCAGGCATAAAACTTGCGGTTCCCTCCCCATCTCTTGTGTACAGCCCCAAAAGAAAATTGCAAGCACCTATGTAACAAACAAAAACCTGGTGCAGTATCTTCCTCTTTATAAATGTCTGAGTTCACTGAAGTAACCAAGTCATAATAAGCAAGTTAAGTGGGTGTTCCTGCACATTTTTCCCACCAGTAGTATAATGCTATTGGAAATTTGAACCTCCAGCCAAAATCCTTTTTGGGTGCAGGTCTCAGCAGCTGCTTTCTCTCTGACTTTTCAGCATTTGGAAGCTTTCTACCCTAGTCACCAGCTGGAGCCTACCTCCTTTGATTTCATGCTGAGATATCCATGAACTCTGAACTGGCCTGTGCCTGCTCTATTTCATTCTCCATGGGTTCTAAAGCTCCCCTTGAAAAGGGAATCAGTCTGTCATTTGGGGGGTAATCCCATCCTTTTCCAGCCAACCGTCCTCCCAGTCAGGGTCTTGGCTTTGAGTCTGCTTCAGAGTCTTGTCTCCCAGCTTGCCCTGGTCTGGGGTATCTTGGGAACTGTAGTTTCTAGCTATTTTCTTTCCAGTCTGGGCTCTAAGAGCATTCCTTGCTGTTTGAGGGATCTGAGTAGGGCCAGAAGGAATCTCTCCACTACACACACATGTACACACAACCTTTTTAAGGTCCCTGCTCACTGCCCTTTTTGCTGCTTTTCTTCACTCTGGACATTGTGTCTGCATTAGTATATTTTCTTGCTCTATGAGAGAGAATAGTTATAGGGCTGGAGTGCCAAGTAACAGCAAGTTAATCTGCTGCTAAAATTAGTTTGATATAGCCATTTGAGGGGTGTAGGGCCGGTTACTAATTGGCACCTCTGGCCTGCTACGTAGTAATGCAGGGCCTTCATGGCCCATTTCACCACCAAATATTCTTTTTTAATAGTCAAATATTTTCTGTTCCTCCCCTTGGAATATCTGAGACCATACAGTGCCTAGACCCACCCAAGGCATCTGTAATATAAACTCCTGCCCAAACAGCTCTTAGGACAAGGCCCACACCCGAGGTGTCTGTTTGTAATATAAGCTCCTGCCCAAAGTTTGTGCCCCATTGGATAGAGGCTTGACATATTGCCTCCTTTAGGTCCATAAATGTTGTGTCCTGGGATTCCTACCCAGGAAATTTGGTTTGTGCTGTCATTTAAGAGCTCTGTGAGTGGTTTAGCTTGTTCAGGAAAATGAAGTATGAAGTGCTGGTAATACCTCATTAAGCTGAAGAATGCCCTAATATTATTCTTATTGAGGGTGGGGTAGTTCCAGACTGTGGCTACCTTGTCCAGCATGGTCCTTAGTGTTCCCTGACCCAGGTCTTGGACTTCCTCTTCTGCTAATTGACACTATTTGGTTTAGCGGTTAAGCCGGCCTCCCATACTGACATCAATGCAACTTCTACCTGCCTCATGAGTTTTCCAGTCTGTGGAGTAGATCACCATGTCATCCAAACAGTCTGCAGTATATTACTGGTGGGGACATAACACTATGTTCATCATTCTTTGAAAGCTTAGGGCTGCCCCATGCAAGCCAAATGGCATTCTCTTAAAATGGTATAGCCAGGGCCGGTGCAAGGGGATTAGGTGCCTTAGAACATAAGAAATTGCCA
The DNA here is from genome assembly GCF_901001135.1 of Rhinatrema bivittatum. Taxonomy (NCBI): domain Eukaryota; kingdom Metazoa; phylum Chordata; class Amphibia; order Gymnophiona; family Rhinatrematidae; genus Rhinatrema; species Rhinatrema bivittatum. The sequence goes on from NC_042620.1 coordinate 141,054,386, forward strand.
TGCTGGGTCAGACCAAGGGACCATCAAGCCCAGCATCCTGTTTCCAACAGAGTCCAAACCAGGCCACAAGAACCTGGCAATTACCCAAACACTAAGAAGATCCCATGCTACTGATGCAATTAATAGTAGTAGCTATTCCCTAAGTAAACTTGATTAATAGTCGTTAATGGACTTCTCCAAGAACTTATCCAAACCTTTTTTGAACCCAGCTACACTAACTGCACTAACCACATCCTCTGGCAACAAATTCCAGAGCTTTATTGTGCATTGAGTGAAAAAGAATTTTCTCTGATTAGTCTTAAATGTGCTACTTGCTAACTTCATGGAATGCCCCCTAGTCCTTCTATTATTCAAAAGGGTAAATAACCGATTCACATCTACTCGTTCAAGACCTCGCATGATCTTAAAGATCTTGTACCTGCCCCCAGTCCAGGCTCCAGCCCCAACCTCACTCAGACAGGCCCCCTCTCTTACACACATTACTTATGTTCCTTGTCTCATTCACACATTTCTCTGCCATGAGCAGGATGGGTGCTGCTCATAGCCCACCAAGTCTCTACTCAGCCATGAATGGGATGGGCTCCGCTCGCAACACCACATGGCGCTTTTTGCCTCCCCTAATGGCTGGTGCCCTATGCGACTGCCTAGTTCGCCTATTGAGATGCACCGGCCCTGGGTATAGCCCCCCACAGGGTGGTGGAGGTGGACTTTTGGGAACAGAGATCCAGGTGAAACTGCCAGTAACCCTTGGTTAAATCTAAAGTAGCGATGTAGCAATCTTTTCCCAGCCTCTTTTCAGCTTGTTTGAGGCATAGAAATTGGACTGAGAAATTGAGGTAACCTGCCTGAAATCTATGCAGAAATGCAATGTTCCATCAGACTTTGGACCAAGACTATGGGGCTAGCCCATGGCCTATAAGATTTCTCGATGACTCCCAAGCGGAGCCTATCATCCACCTGCCTATCTACCTCTTCCTATCTGGCCTCTGGTAACCTGTAGGAGCACTGCCTAATTACTTTGCCTGGGGGGTAATGATACTTTGGTCATCCCCTGGACAAGAGGAAAACAATTCCTGGTTCTGGTCTACAAGGGCTTGTATTTGCTCCTGCTGAGCCTTACAGACCCTGGGCCAGAGGCATTTCCCCCTTCTCTTGTATCTCTGTTTCTTGAGTTCCTAGATCACATTCATCTATTTTCTGTTTTGAGGCAAAGACATGAGTCGATCAAGGCTTTAGCATGTTGATAGGGTAGATCTGGGAATGCCTGGGTCCTAGATGTACTTTTTAATCTAGGGGTCCGACCTGTCGAATTACAGTACTGGGTTCCCATCATTTGGCTAGCAAATTGGAGATTGTAAGAATGAGGGAGGGAGGAAAAGGGGCAAGGTAGGGAATATAAGGTTAAGTCCTATCTTGGTTCAAGGACCAAGAAGATCTGGTCCTCCACTCCTTTTGGGGGAGCTGTTGGGACTCCTGAATCTTGAGACTTAGTGGCTCAGGTACAAGTGTATTCCTATGCCTTGAGTGCCCAATAGGGGTCAGACCTATGGGCTTGGTATATTATTGCTGTTGCTTTCTGATTGGATAGACAGGGCCCAGCCTAGTGGAAGGATTCAGTACTTCTGTCCCTCCCTTGGGTTCATTTTCTCTCATAACTTGGTGGTGGTCAGTGATCCTCCTGTGGTCTGGTTCATTTTTATGATTTCCTTCCTTGGACTTCTGTTGCTGTTTTCTTATTATGTCCTCTGCTTGGTCTGTAAGGTACAGTGATATTAAACTTACCTTAATACACTTCTCAACTTTGAGAAACTTCCAGTAGAAAAGGAGCAGCAGTGGTCTTCCTCATGTGGATCCTGTCCTGTGGTTGGTCATGTCCTGGCCAGGACCAGTGACAGAACCTGCCAGAAGCTATTGTTTAAAGAAAATAATAAAAGGGACAGAAGGTTTGTTTTCCTTGCTCTCCCCGCTTCTGTTGTACTCTGTTGTGATCCTTGTTGTCACTGGGATACTTGATTTCAGTTTGGAATAAACTAAGTTTTGTATCTTGAAATTTTGTTTTGGAACTTATGGAAAATTGGAAAACTAATCTTGATTTTTGTGTCCATTCTACCCCATTCTTTCTTCCTTTTAACTGTGCGCACCTCAAGACAAACTTTGATTCTAAAGTAATTGAAGGCTTTTAAATTGAGCTCTGTGTATTTTTCTTTTGCCCCATATCTGGCTGATTCTTGTCAGCTGTTGCCAATTACCCTCCTTGCATCAGCAAAGATAGTGTTTAGCATTTTCTACTTGCCCTGCCTGGTGCTTCCCCCCCCCCCCCCCCCCCCACCTTTTCTTTTAAGGTAAAAGAAGAAGGAGGGTAAGGAAGAAGAACTGTCTCATTGATACCATCGTATTTCAAAGATTCTAGCCTCCATATTCAAAGCTTAACAGCATAAGAGTTATCCAGCTAACTTGCAAGAGATATTCAGCAGCATAGCTGTGCTGCTGAATATCCCCATAGAAAATCACTACTTAGCCAGATAATCATATCTCGCTAAGTTTAGACTTGCAATTGAGCAGGTCTAACTTATCCATCTACCATGGGCGCTTAAGTCCAAATATCGGCACTTATCTGGCTACGCTAGACAGATAAGTAGCTCCTCCCTGATCTGCCCATTAGATATCCAGCTAACTACTTATCTGGCCAAGTAGTGCAGTTTTGTTGTATATCTTTTTTATTTTTCTTTTGAAAAAGATGCTGTATTAATATCTTTTTTTTCTCTCTCTCCTTTTGTCAGCTAGCAGAACTTGATCCTGCAGTGACCTACATTGCAGATTTTTTTTCCCCCTGTGATAATCCTTACTACCTTGTATTTACAGTCGTCTTGTTCTAGATTGTGGATCCAGCCCTGTTGGTCGCCAGCACCTGAGGGCTCAATCTGAAGGGAAGGTGGCTTATGCAGGCAGGGAAATGCTTGCTTGTGCTCTTGTTGGAACCTACCAGACTTGTTTTGCTGCATAGTGATTGCATCTAGATTTGAGGTCATACCTCCAGGCTGATTTGTTACATCAAGTTTTAGCCAAATGAACAAGGAGCATAGTCTTACTTCATTAATTTTTTCCTTATGACTTTAATCAGTGCCAGTTTGGAAAGTCTGAAATGAACTGTAGTACTTCTCTGTCAAATTTGGCCACTCAGAATCCTCACATTTCTCCCTCTCCCAAGGTGTACCCCAAGGCTCTTCCCTCTCTTCCATGCTATTTAACATATACCTCATCCCCCTCTGTCATCACCTAACTGATCTTGGACTTAAATTCTACATTTACGCTGATGACATCCAAATCATCATCCCCTTCCACGCACAATAACTACCACACTAAGCTTTTGGGAGAAATGCCTCTCCTCCATCAACACCTTACTCACATCCATGCAACTCGCCCTCAACTCTGCTAAAACCAAGCTACTCCTCATACATAACCACCAAACCTTTAAGCTGGACACACCCACTGACCCCCTGACTATTTCTCTCCTCTTGCAACCCTCTGTACGGAATTTAGGTGTCCTACTCGATCCTCATCTGAACCTCAAAAACCACATCACCTCTGTCATTAAGGGAGGTTTTTACAAACTCATGGTCTTAAAAAAGCTCAAGCCCCTTCTCCACACCCACGACCTCAAAACTGTTATTCAAGCCACATTAACATCTAAGCTAGATTACTTCAATTCCCTGTATCTTGGCCTTCCTTCCTCCTCTATCAGACCCCTCCAGATACTGCAAAATGCCACAGCAAGGATCATTAGCAATACATACAAATCAGATCATATTACCCCTATCCTTAAAAACCTTCACTGGCTCCCTATCTCCTCCCGCATCTTGTTCAAAACCATCACCATTATACACAGTTATCTACAACCACAACTCCTGGCTTAATGAACCCCTCCAACCCACACAATCCTCACGCCCGACCAGAACAATTCATAAATGTACCCTGCTAGTTCCCTCTCTCAAGAAAGCCCACCTCTCGGCTACTAGGAATCACACCTTCTCAATTGCCGGCCCTAAGCTCTGGAATGATCTACCGCCCAACCTTCGTATGGAACCATGCCCCTTCAGATTTAGAAAACAGCTAAAAACATGGCTCTTTCATCAAGCCTTCCCGGATTAACATTCTTGACCCCTCGACATTTCCATTAACACCCCCCCCCTTCCTGTAACATTCATAACCCCTTTTATATTTTGTATAATTGCCACCACCTCACACCGATCTCCGGCTCCATTTGTATATTATGCACTCTTACACCTTTAACCTTGTTACAGTTCTTCTCGCCTTCTCTCCTTTCTATCTAATTTTGGGGTCACCCCCTCCCCTCCCCCTGTTATTTGTATTTTCTGCCTTTTGTTATTATGTAAACCGATATGATGTGTATTTTAATGTCGGTATAGAAAAGCTGTTAAATAAATAAAAAATAAAGATAGCTGCTAAGGAACTAGAACAGTGGGACTGTGTTCTCTGCTCAAGAGAAATGCTGCTACTGCCCTTGTTTGTGTGGTTTGCCAGAATCCTTATTTGAACATAAGTACTGCAAAATTTGTGCCTGTGGCAGACACTGTGTTGTAGTAACAAAAGGTGTGCCTGTACCTACAGTGCTTATATTTGCTAAAGCTGCCACTCATCCAGCTGGCTTTGGTGAACAGATTCAGTGGATCTACAGTGTCAAATGGAGAAAATACAGAGAAATGTGTAGCACGGCTAATTCCAAACACATTAACATTTGTAGACATAAGATATGCCATACTGGGTCAGACCAAGGGTCCGTCAAGCCCAGTCTCCTGTTGCCTACAATGGCCAATCCAGATCACATGTACCTGGCAAGTACCCATTTATTAAATAAATCTCAAGCTACTATTCCTTACTAATTAATAGTTTATGGATTGTTTTCTCTAGGAACTTATCCAAACCTTTTTTAAATTTGCTTACTACCCAAACCAAATAAGCCTGATACTTCACTTTCAATGCATATCCAGCATAGCTCTCTGCTTCAATGGCAGGGGGGAATGAAGATAAGAGGATTTACATTCAGACAACAGCCAACATTGCATAGTCTGGGTAAACAAATAAGCGTGGGGGTAGCTTGCTTATTGCGGCGGTTACTACCCCTAACCAATTAAACTTGATACTTCACTTAAATGCACCTCCAGCACTGCTCTCTACATCAATGGTGGGGTGGAAGGCAACTAGAACCAAAATGTTACTAATAAGGGCCAAGAGTAACAGGTAAGTATGAGAAAAAAATGTGTGAAACTTGCTGGGAAGAATGGATGGGCCATTTGGTCATCTTCTGCCGTCATTTCTATGTTTGTTATGACTGTCACTGCCCAACGTCTCCACTCCGCCCTCCTTGGCGACTCCTCCTGCGGTTGATGGACGTCTGCCTGCCGTCCTCTCCGGCATCCCTGGTCCGGCTTGGACGCTGCATCCCGCCATGTTGTTCAGCTGCCATAGGGCGCGCGGGCCGCGCAGCCCTGCTTCTTATTCTTTCTTTGGCACGAACCTCAGGGGCGTCCCCCTGTGATGATGTCACGCATCCCGGATCCAAAAGCCTACTCTGCTAGCTATTCGAGTTAGCAAGGGACTCCTTACGGATGGGATTCACTCTCCATACCTAGCTACTCTGCCTCTCCTTAATTGGACTTACTCTATCGGGGTACCCGCTCCTCGGGAGCCTCTCTCTTTTCTTCCAGGTCGCTGTCTGGAACCGGTACTCGCTCCTCGAGGACCCATGTTCCCGGACTCGCTGCCTGAGCTCACTTCTGCTTGGAAGAAACTGCTGCCTACACCATCAGTGAGTTACCATCTATATTCTCTCAGAGCTGTTCCCTGGAACCAGGTACTTGCTCCTCGAGGGCCTGACTCTATTCCAGTTTCTGTGTTACCTTCTGGGAGAAACCGCTGTGCTAGTAATCAACCAACAAGGCTCTATACCAGAACCCTGTGTATTCTTCACTGTACTCATCTCAGTTTCTCTCCGCTACAGCACAGCTAGTGAGGGATCACGCTTCCTGTTTCCTGAGGGAATACATGCCCAGCTGGGCTTCATCTCTACTCACTACTGTCACCTCTGGTGGCTTTTCAACTCTGTTTAATAAAAGATAGTTTGGTATTGTGTGTCCTAAAGCTGAGCCTGACCTGTGGCCCCTCATGGCACTTCTCCCCTGTGGCCATGGTCATCTGCCACAGGGTCCAAGAGTCCACCCAAAGCCTTACAAACAATAACAGTTTCTATGTGATACATTACAGGAGGACTTTGCAAGACTGGAAGATTGGGTATCCAAATGGCAAATTAAATTTAACATGGACAAGTGCAAGGTGTTGTGTATATAGGGAAAAATAACCCTTGCTGTAGTTACATGGTTAGGTTTCATATTAGGAGCTACCACCCAGGAAAAAGATCTAGGCATCATAGTGTATATAATACTTTGAAATCATCAGCTCAGTGTGCTGCAGCAGTCAAAAAAGCAAACAATGTTAGGAATTATGAGGAAAGGGAATGGTTAATAAAACAGAAAATGTCATAATGCCTCTGTATCGCTAAAAGGTGAAACCGCACCTTGAATATTGTGTACAATTCTGATCACCGCATCTCAAAAAAAAGATATAGTTGCGGTGGAGAAGGTACAGAGAAGGTCAACCAAAATAATAAAGGGAATGGAACAGCTCCCCTATGCGAAAATGCTGAAGAGGTTAGAGCTGTTCAGCTTGGAGAAGAGACAGCTGGGATATGATAGAGGTCTTTAAGATCATGAGAGGTCTTGAGCACGTAGAGGTAAATCGGTTATTTACACTTTCGGATAATAGAAGGACCAGAGGGCATTCCATGAAGTTAGCAAGTAGCACATTTAAAACTAATTGGAGAAAATTCTTTTTCACTCAATGCACAATTAAGCTCTGGAATTTGTTGCCAGAGGATGTGGTTAGTGCAGTTAGTATAGCTGGGTTCAAAAAAGGTTTGGATAAGTTCTTGGAGGATAAATCCATTAACTGCTATTAATCAAGTTTACTTAGGGAATAGCCACTGCTATTAATTGTATCAGTAGCATGGGATCTTCTTGGTGTTTGGGTACTTGCCAGGTTCTTATGGCCTGGATTGGCCACTGTTGGAAACAGGATGCTTCCAACAGTGGCCAATCCTGTTGGAAGGATGGCCAATCCTTCCAACAGCATGGCATCCTGTTGGAAACAGGATGCCATGCTGGGTCAGACCCTTGGTCTGACCCAGCATGGCAATTTCTTATTTTCTTATTGGGAGTTCTGTAGGTTCTCTTTTGTGAGGAGGGAGAAAGGTTAGAAGTTGGCAGAGGCTCACTACAGATAGACCAGCTAGTGGAGGGTCTTCCTGAGTGGTGAAATTGAGTAGAGGGATAAATTAGACCTTAGAGGATGGGTGAGCTGAGTAGAGGAGCCCTTTTTGGTGGGGAGGGATTGGAGGATCTTACTTGGAGGTCAGGGTAAATGTTTGTATTGCATTTTATGTAAATACACCTATCAGTCCAAAACCAGAGAGAGCGAGAGACACAAATGCAACTCTTTCCCAATCAATCCATAATTAGAGTAAATCTACTTGGATTAGATAAATAAAATAACATAACCACAGACCTCATACCCGGATCATGCTTTATACTTCAGGCCATGCAATTTGAAGAGCCTTATTTTTGGTATAATCATTGGTCTAGGTTCAAAAATGATTTTATGCATTAAGTGCACCAAACAAAATGTGATCAAAAGAAACACATCACTTGTGTTTCTTATCAAGATAATATAATCCAAAAGCTTCACTTGCTGGCTTGGAAGTGAGCATCAGGTAGTGGTGAATTTTCTGTGGTACATCTCATCAAATCTGAAGGCACACCACTTCAGGAAACACTGTATATCAAAATTCATCCTTTCTCCCCTGACCTGTTTCCTGTGCAAAGATGATTGCTGTGTTCAATCACAAAACCGGCAAGGCTTTCCTTGGTTGTATGTCTAAAGGACTTTGGTGTCATATATGGTGGTTCCTTTCTTTAAAAGAAATTAAAAACTTCATTTGAAACCCAAGAATTCATATTTTTGTGTTGTATTTGTCTTTATGCTTAGTCTCCATCATGCATTTCCTGTGTAACTGGTGTGTCACTTTATAGCATCAAAGCCTTGAGAAAATGGAGTGCCAACTGCACCAGAAATCCATGCAAGGAAGGAGCACATGGAGACTTCATGAGCATGCCATCAGGGTCTTCAACAATGGCCAGATGCCAAAGAAACACAAATATATGCTTGCATCATCTGTTCTCAAGACCTAAATGTAGTATCTAAGAAGCCATTGTCTTTTATTGGAAGATGTTGGCTTACGTTAAGGCACGTTTTAGTTATACAATAGCTGAGACCATAATGCAAAAAGTAGATCAGATCCTTACTGCAGCATTTCTGTTTATGATTCTGATTCATGTGCTAGTAAAATTTTGAATAGCTCACATGTAAGACATTATAAAGCACTATGTACAACTGCTGTCTGCTTCCCTACGTGTTTTTTGACACATACAGAAGACTGCTAAGCTTATCATCTGTATTCACAGTGCTGCACACTCCTCCTACTAGTTATAACCAAGCATGGATTTAGTAATTGCATAGGTTAACATTAACACAACATATTTTGTGTGTGCATGTTTTTGGAGCAGACACTTCACAGCTTTGGTGAGCCGCTCTGCCGAAAGCAAAGTACATTCAGCTAGCTGAGAAGTAATTCTCCAAAACTCCTTTAAATGTAGTGTCTGACTGGAACTGAGAAATCTATATTCTGCAGCAGGCAGTGCGGTTAAGTTATTTATATAAATTATCTGGATAACTTAGGATAGTCCTTGGCATGACTGCATCACTGAATATACCCAGACAAACCAAAGTTATCTGGATACGTTTCTAATCCGGATAACTTTAGGACTTGGGGCGTGACCAGGCTTATCCAGATAACTTAGCTGGTTGGCACCGATATTCAGCATCATTCAACTAAGTTATCTGGATAAATCAGCCCCAACCCAGAACACTTTCAATTTATTTGGCTAAATTTTAATTTAGATAAATCGGTGGTAGGAATTTCAAATCCTGTGTTTTGGTTAGTTACGTGCAAGCTCAGCCAGACAAACCAATTCTGAATATGGACTTCTAAGAGAGCAAATAGTATAATAATTCATTTTTGATAGGTGGCAGATTAAAAACATCTGCATACTTTTAAAAAATGTTGACTATTGTTCACTTTCTCATTAAAATACTTAGAGAGGACAACTTTAAAATGACTTCAGCCTCTCCCTGTGTGGGTAGTGGCAACACTTTCATAGAATGCCTACTTTTACATGTGCCACACCGGGGTGTGGCTGGCAAATGACGTGAGATGCAGAGAGTTCAAAATGAAATTCCCTGCTTTATGGCACCACATTTGCGGGTGCAAAGTCCACAGTATGAAAGTACCTGAAATGCAGTTTCCCTGTGAAAATCTGCTTGCAGGCCCATGGGTCCACAGTAGCTTTAGATCTGCAAGCAACGTCTGGCTCCACTTATTACTCTTGGGGGAATTCTGCACACAGAAACTAAATTCTGCAAAATTCTACATATTTTATATTGGTCAAATTAACACAGTATACATCAGTCTATGAGTAATTAATGTAAAATATAATGCAGAAAAGTTTTGACTCAAAGATGCAGTTTTTAAAATATTTTGAGCAGAATTTCCCTAGAAGTACACTGTAAGAGTGTCCCTTTCACCTCTCTCTCTATGCCCCGGGCCAGACTCCTTTCATGCTGTCCTCTCAGATCCCAACTTCTCTACTATCTCTCCCCACCCCCACCTCTCATACAGTCCTCACACAGGCTCCCTTTCTCTCTATCTCTCTCTTGCAATCACAGCCCCTTTACATAGGCTTCCTCTCTTATGCACATGCTCACACAGTCTACCTATCTCTCTCACACACACCTGTTTACAATCTCTCTCTCTCGCATGCACACACACACCAGCTCCCAATCTCTCGCTCACATACACAGGCTGTCTCACACACAATCCTTTTCTCACACCAGCTTCCAATCTCTTCTCACATTCTTGATCTCTCTCTCGCATACAGCCTCACATACAGGCCGATTCAGTAAAAGTTGCGGGAGAGCGGGCACTTGCCCGCTCTCCCGGCGCACTCACAGGCCACTCTCCTAACCTCTTTAGCCTTTCCTCATAGGGGAATCATTCCATTCCCTTTATCATATTGGTTGCCCTCTGTACCTTTTCTAATTTTGCTATATCTTTTTTCAGATGTGGTGACCAGAATTGCGCACAATACTCAAAATGAGATTGCACCATGGAGTGATCCAGAGGCTTTACGATATTCTCTGTTTTATTCTCCATTCCTTTCCTAATAAAGTGGAAGATTTCATTGTATTATCAAAACTTATGCCTAGATCCTTTTCCTGAATGGTGACTTCTAATGTGGAACCTTGCATTGTGTAGCTATAATTTGGATTATTCTCCCCTAAGTGCATCACTTTGCACTTGCCCACATTAAACTTCATTTGCATGTCCACTCTCCCAGTTTAGCAAGGTCCTCTTTCAATTTCTCGCAATCCTCTTGTGATTTAACAAATTTGAATAATTTTGTGTCACCAGGAAATTGGATCACTTCATTCGTTTTCCCATTTCCAGATTATTTATGAATATATTAAAAAGCAGTGGCCCCAGGACAGATCCCTGGGGCACTCCACTATTCACTTTTCTCCATTAAGAAAATTTAACATTTAGCCCTACTCTCTATGTTTTCTATCTTTTAACCAGTTGGCAATCTACAACAGGATACTGCCCCCATCCCATGATGTTTTTAATTTCCTAAGAAGTCTCATGAGGGACTTTGCCAAATGCTTTCTGGAAATCCAGATACACTGTATCAACCGGCTAACCTTTATCTACATGTTTATATATGCCTTCAAAAAAAGTGTAGCGGATTGGTGAGGCAAGACTTACCTTATCTAAATCCATGTTGGCTTTATCTCATTAAACTATGCCTATCTGTATGTTCAGCAGTTTTGTTCTTTATGATAGTTTCTACCATTTTGCATGGCAGAGACATCAGACTCACTGGTCTATAGTTTCCTGGCTTACCCCTTGATCCCTTTTTAAAAATTGGCAACCCTCCAGTCTTCAAGTACGATAGATGATTTTAATGATAATTTACAAATTACTATGAGCAGGTCTGCAATTTCATTTTTCTGTTTTTATCAACACTCTGGGCTGTATATCATCTGGCCAGGTGCTTTGCTACTCCCTATTTTTGTCTATTTGCCCTAGTACATCTTCCAGGTACACTGAAATTTGTTTGAGTTCTGCTGAATCATCACTGTTTGAATATAATTTCTAGCATTACATTCCTAAGTCAACAAAGCTAAACAACAATAAACTACAATATTTAACACAAAAAAACAAAGCAATCAAAACACTGGCTAGTTACAGAAAAATACCTACTCACATCAAACTGCTTCATATAGTACTCGTAAACACACAGTATATTATCAGTATAAGCAATAGTATGATATATAGTTATTTGCTAAACCAAATACCTGATTAAAAAATAAAGCCTTTAGTTGCTCCATAATGACTGAATTGCAAACAATAGTTGTCATTTCAACTGTCAGAGTTCCATAGGGGAGGACCTGCCACCCAGACTCAGAACACCTAATTTAAAGGATTTGATAGGATGTTGATCAAATTTTGTCCAGATGACCTTAATGAATGAGGAGTCCTCTAGCTCTTCAGCACAGCATTCAAACACATAGGGGCATCCCCACTTAGCACCCTATGATAGAGTGTAGGAACCTTAAAGTGTATCCACCATTGAATCAGGGGCCAGTGTAAATCATGTAGCACTGTTGTTTTGTGTTCTCACAAACGTACCTGTCAGAGTGCAGGCAGTGGCATTTTGAAGTGCTTTCAAGGTGGTAAGTGGTAGTCCGAAGCAAAAGTCATTAAAAGAAATCATTTAGCAAAATGTCAGCATTGTCACTAAAGCCATTGTCTGGTATTTTAATCATACTTTAGACATTTATTATTTATAAAACTTATATTCTGCTACATTCAATTATAAGTGATCAAAATGAATCTCAAACTTATGTTCATAAAATGGTTACAATCACACTTACAAATCTTACGATAACATAAATCCTAAAATATTGTATTTACTTCTATTTTCCATAGGCCTGATAGAAAAGCATTGCTCTAAACTGCTTTCCTAAAGTTTAGTCTGCCTCACCTCTCAGCTCAAATGGAATAAGTTTCTACAGCAGCAGACTGGAAATAGAAAGGCTCTTTTTTTTTTATTTGTTTCTTGGAATCTGTATTCATTTGGTGAAGAAACTAACACAAATTTCTGATTTTGAGACTGTAACTGCTGAAATGCTACATATGGGTTAATTTGAAAACAATATATCACATCGCTATAGTATGATTTGTGAATCATTGTTAATATCTTGAAATCAATTATTTGCATTACTAGGGATTATTAGGAAAGAAATGGAGAATAAAACAGAGAATATCATAATGCCTTTGTATCGCTCCATGGGTGCAACCACACCTTGAGTATTGTGAGCAGTTCTGGTCCTGTGCAGCATCCCTCACTCCCACAGAGATGTCAGGCATCCAGGATTCAAAAACCCAGGAGCAAGTGGATAACAGTAGGCTCTAGCAGAATAAGGCCTGTGATGAAGAGACACCCAACTCTGCCCAAAGTTACCCCTACATAATGCTTTTTCTGCATTGGAGAATGAAGAAATCTCAGCAATAGATTTTGAAGTGATTTCTAAAAGAGCTATCACCCAATGCACCCAGAGGCCCTTCTACAGAATCAAATGTCATAAAAGAAAGCTGCTTCTGCTGGGAGACTCAATCATCAGAGGAACCAATTTGGGAGCACTTTTGATGGTGACACAAAGTTAAATGCCTTCCAGGATCCTCAGCAAGTAGAAATGCAAACCAGAAAGTCCAAGTCATTGAAGATGAAAGTAGGAACTTTGATATTAGTGTTATCATCCATTTAGAGGGACCAGCAACCTCAATAGAAATGGTATCCATGAAGTACAAAAAGATTTCCAACATCTAGGCAAGAGGATACTGCAAAGAATATTGCCTTTTCGGAAGTATTACCTGTTGATGGAAAGGGGATTTAGAGAAGATATGCCATATAAATCATTTCAATTCCTGGCTCAAAACCTGGTGTACAGAAAATGGTTTTGGATACATTGAAGGCTAGGTTCATGTATGGGTGGAACAGTAAAAGGCTATATGGTAAGAATGGCCTACATTTTGTCCATAGCAGGAAGGAGGATGCTAAGTGAAACATTCAGTTCATATATTATAAGGCATTTAAACTAAAGAATGGGGGTGGCAGGAAATGGCCAGTGAGATTGGCAATACAGGATGTGGGAGGAGAAAATAAAATCAATCAGCCCAAAAAAGGTGCCTAGAAATTGCTACAAATTAAGGAAGAAAAATTGGAAAGCTATGACTGCAAATGCTCGTAGTTTGGGCAATAAAATCTATGACCTGCAGGCCCTAAAAGTGGAGGCAGACTTGGACATTGTTGCTGTTACGGAGACATGGTTCACGGATTCTCGTGATTGGGGTATGACCATACTGGGCTATAACTTGTTAAGGAAGGACAGACAGGATAGAAAAGGGAGGAGTAGCTCTTTATGTCAAAAATAATATCCAAGCTACTGAACTGCAAGGAATATGGGGTAGAGAAGAAGCATTATAAGCCATCCTAAAAAAAAGGGGTGTGGTTTACAGGCCTCCAACTCAAACAGAAGAACTAGACAGAGATCTGGTTGAAGACATCCAAAAGGTGGGAAAGAAGGGAGAAGTGTTGATTATTGGAGACTTTAATCTGCTGGACATAAACTGGAAAATCCCTTCCGAGGAATCGACCAGAAGTAGAGAAATAGTGGATGCCCTGCAAGAGGTTCTCTGCAAACAAATAGTAATGGAACCCACGAGGGAGGGACTTATACTCAACCTAGTGCTCACTAATGGGAATAATGTCTCAAATGTCTGGGTAGATTCCCACCTCAGCACCAGTGATCATCAAACAGTATGGTTTGAAATCGCAAACAGGATATGGAGAAGTCTCACAAAGACCCAAGTTTTGACTTTCAAAAATACAGATTTTGTTGAAATGGGGACATACCTGAAGATAGAACTAGAAAACTGGGCAAAAATGGGAGAAGTGGAACAACAGTGGACCAAACTAAAGGGAACAATCACAAAAGCAACAAATCTATATGATAGAAAAGTAAACAAAAGTAAGAGAAATAAGAAACCAATCTGGTTCTCAAAGGAGGTGGCAGACCTAATAAAAGCAAAAAAAGCAGCATTCAAGAATTATAAAGGATCCCAAAAAGAGGAACACAGGGAAGAATATCTGGTAAAACTCAGGGAGATAAAGAAAGTAATCAAAGCACAAAGTCTGGCACAAGAAAGGATTGCCAAAGAGGTAAAGTGAGGTGACAAAACATTCTTCAGATACATCAGGGAAAGGAGAAAGGTCCAAAGAGGTATAATGAAACTGAAAGGTGACCAGAATCAATGTGTGGAGAGAGACGAAGAAATGATGGAAATATTAAACAAATACTTCAGTTCGGTATTCACTAAAGAAGACCCTGGAGAAGGACCATTGCTAGTTAACAAGACTGTGGAAGGGGATGGAGAAGACGAAACTCTGTTTACAGAAGAGAATGTATGGGAAGAGCAAGGAAAACTGAAAGTGGACAAAGCCATGGGGCCTGATGAGGTTTATCCCAGGATTCTGAGGGAGTTCAGAGATGTGCTGGTGGGTCTGCTATGTGACCTGTTCAATAGATCCTTGGAAACAGGAGTGGTGCTGAGTGACTGGAGAAAAGCGATGGTGGTCCCACTTCACAAGAGTGGGAGCAGAGAGAAGGCTGGAAACTACAGGCCAGTTAGCCTCACCTCGGTGGTGGGAAAATTAATGGAGACTCTGAAGGAAAGGATAGTGAACTATCTACAATCTGGTGGGTTGCTTGATCTGAGACAGCATGGATTCATCAGGGGAAGGTCCTGTCAGATGAATCTGATTTTTTTGATTAGGTGACTAGAGAATTGGATCAGGAAAGAGCGCTCGATGTGATTTACTTTGATTTTAGTAAAGCTTTTGATACGGTCCCAAATAGAAAACTCATGAATAAAATGAGAAGTTTGGGAGTGAGCGCCAAGGTGGTGGTGTAGATTACAAACTGGTTGATGGATAGTCAGCGTGTGATGGTAAATGGAACCTGCTCTGAAGGGAAAATGGTGTTAAGTGGAGTGCCACAAGGATCTGTGTTGGGACCGGTTCTGTTCAATATCTTTGTAAGCGGCATTGCGGAAGGAATAGAGGGTAAAGTTTGTCTATTTGCAGATGATACTAAGATCTGCAACAGAGTGGACACACCAGAAGGAGTAGAGAAGAAAGCTTGAATGGAGGGCGAAGATATAGCAACTGGTATTCAATGCCAAGAAGAGCAGAAGAGCAGAGTCATGCATTTGGGAAATTAAGTAGACAAGACAAGAGTAATCTTGGGAAATTAAGTTGACTTAGAAAATAGCCACTGCTATTACTAGCAGCAGTAGCATGGGATCTACTTAGTGTTTGGGTAAATGCCAGGTCCTTGAGGCCTGGTTTGGTCACTGTTGGAGACAGGATGCTGGGCTTGAAGGACCCTTGGTCTGACCCAGTATGGCAATTTCTTATCTGGGGTGTGGTAATCCAAAATAGCTGTATGTGATGGGGGGTGAAGGGCTATTGTGCATGGAACAAGAGAGAGATCTTGGGGTGATAGTGTCTAGCGATCTGAAGATGGCGAAGCAATGTGACATGGTGATAGCAAAAGCCAGAATAATGCTGGGCTGTATTGAGAGAGGAATAACCAGTAAGACAAAGGAGGTGATAATCTCCTTGAGCAGGTCCTTGGTGAGGCCTCATCTGGAGTACTGTGTTTAGTTCTGGAGACCATATCTCAAAAGGAACAGAGGCAGGATGGAGGAGGTCTAGAGAAAGGTGACCAAAATGGTGGTGGATATCCATTAAATGACTTATGAGGAGAGGTTGAAGGTCCTAAATATGTATACCCTGGAGGAGAGGAGGTGCAGGGGAGATATGATACCTGAAGGGTTTTAATGATGCACAATCAACAACAAATCTTTTCCGTTGGAAAGAAATCAATAGAATTAGGGGTCACAAATGAAACTCCAGGGATGATAACTCGGAACCAATGCATTGAAATATTTCTTCACAGAAAGCATGGTAGATGCCTGGAATGCCCTTCTGGAGGAGGTGGTGAAGACAAAAACAGTAAAAGATTTCAAAGGGGCATGGGATAAACACTGCTTTAAGGCTAGAGGATGTGAATGAAGAAAAGAGTGCATGGGGGTAACTTGCTGATACACGGGTACTACCCTTAACCAATAAGCCTTTATGCTGTTGATGCAAATCCAACATTTCTCTCTGCTTCAATGGCAAGAGGTAACGGGGACTTGGACTCAAAATGCAACCAACAAGGGCCCTGACTTTGACAGTCTGGGAAACTGATAATTATAAAGGTGGCTTGTATGGCCAGTAGTTACTACCATAAGCTTGCTGGGCAGACTGGATGGACCATTTGGTCCTTATAAGAACATAAGAAATTGCCATGCTGGGTCAGACCAAGGGTCCATCAAGCCCAGCATCCTGTTTCCAACAGAGGACAAACCAGGCCACAAGAACCTGGCAAGTATCCAAACATCAAGAAGATCCCATGCTACTTTTCTGCTGTCATTTCTATGTTTCTATGTGTACTTTTGCTTTGAAAATTGGTGAAAACCTGTAGATAAAAAAGTTCACGCAGTCTTTGTCCCCATGTGGACAGTTTGCAAATTGCCCCCAATACTTCCACTGATAGATTTTAATGCTATGCATGCATCTGAAACAGGAAAGACTTTAAGTTTTGATTTTTCCAATAGGTAGAGAATGGGAATAAGACTTAATTAAGAGGACAGTTGTCAAAGCAATGCAGTCTTGTTTCAAGGCAAATAATTTTGTTTTTATTCTCTGAAAATTGCACTTTTCATCTTGGCTAACGCTGAACATGAGCTCTTATTGATCACTTGCTTTTAGCCAGATATCAATGAGGCGTGCTTAGGTTCAGGGAAGGAAATAGCACACCTGCTTGACATTTCCAACAATGTGCCTGCTATTTTATCCTCCTTGGCTGCCCCTCCAAAGGGACTAGTGCAAAATACAGTGGTGTTTTCAGTGCATGTAGATTATGCTGATTTCCATAGAAATTAAATCTGACAATTTTTCTTTCTTTTAGGAAATTTGTATAAAGGTTGCATGCTAAAAGCACCCATGTACTTTAAAAACTATGCAGGCTTTTTGAAAATTGTGGCCTAAATAGCCATTTTCAAAACAAGGCAGATACTTGCAAAGTCACAGGTACTTTGCACCAGTTCTCAGGGTACAATCTACATAGTTTTGAAAAGTGCCACCAAAAGTACCTTTTCACTTTTTAAATATTGCACAAAATATTTAGAAAAATTCATGATTTCTTTTTCTGTGACGTAGAATGCTGAGCTAAAGAAGTTTTTTTTAACATTTATCTATAGTTTTAGCATTCGTATTTTACACTTTCTTGAATTGATGTTTACCCTCTGTTTTATGCAAAATCTACTATAGATGTCTATCACCAATTTATTATTACTGTATGCCTAACACCTTACAAGAAGTCTGTGCATTCTTTATGTACGGCCGACTGGGATCCCTACTAAAGAGAGAGTGGCCTTGTAGCTAGATCAGGCATTGTAGAGGAAAGGAATATGTCATCTTTATTACAGCAGCCCCACTGGAGGCAGCCCTAGATTCATCAAAATGCTATAAATATAGCAGAAATAGTGCTCGCAAAAACAAATGGGCGTGACTAGGCAAATTGTAGACTTACCGCATTGACAACCTGTCACAGAGAGATAGAGAGCGCACTTTAATAGAGGGAACAGGACTCTTCATATAAGTACCACTGCAGATGGGCAAATTCAACTCAGGGTGGGATTGGGGGGGGAGGGGGTGGTGTTACATACACAGTGATATCAAATTTGCAGTTAATTCCTCTGACTGTGTATGTAATTACCACCCCCCACCCAAACCCACCCTGAGTTGAATTCGCCCATCTACAGTGGTACTTATGTAGAGAGTCCTATTTATCTATTTATTTATTTTGAACTTTTTTATACCGATATTCATGTGGAAAATTACATATCATATCGGTTTACAGTGGAACACAATATTGCAAAAAGCATTACATAGAACAGGGGTTACATAGAACTGGGAACCAGGGGATAAAACTAGGTAAAATATTAGCAGCTGTTAAAATGTGAGACACGTGGGGAACGGAATGTCGATTAAACAAAATCCAACACAATAAAACAAATGAGAATAAATATATATACAATAATAAGCCTATATAAGATAGTAAGATAGTATGTCCAGTCCAGACCAGACCAGATAGAAGTCCAGTCCGGACAAGATAGGGGAAAGTTTGATCTGTAGTGAGGGAGATCATATTTATCATATTAAAGATCTCTCCCCCCCCCCCTCCCCCAACGATGGGATAATGGAAACATTTTCATACCAGTAACACAAGGATAATGCAAAGAAAAAAGGTGTAGTTATTTCTGATGTTAAATCCTGTGCTACTCTACCACATTCCACGCTAGCAGACTCTAACACATTTTGATGAATGACCCAGTTAGTATGTAGTTGAGAGACTAGGAGCTGTTTTGTTTTTTGTTTGTTTTTTAGTTTCCTTAAACTTGTATAGTACAGACAGACCCAAAGCTTTAGCTGTGGAGTCTTAGGGGCCAATGTAATAAGACCTGCGCTGAAATCCATGCTGATTTTTCTGTACAGATTTTTTTTTTTGGCACACACACAGCAAAAACCAGCGGCAGCACAGGATATAATAATGGTTATGTATGCTAATTAGATACGCGCATAAAATTTGCGTACAAACACACGTGCTATAATACGCACAGTAAGATGTGCTCATGGCCCTATGTAGTAAATCACACAGACATCCACGCAGAAACCTGCACGGACTCCTATCAGGGTGTGAACATTTGCAATTGACTCTTGGGGTAAAAGCCTTTGTTTTTTGAAAAAAAAAAGAAAAAAAGATTAAATTAATGGACTGCAAGTTGATGTGAAGGTGGGTAGAGCAATATCTAACCCCTTCATGATTGGACTCTGACCGCTGGTGAGAGCGTGTAATGCATATTGGCGATGCTGCCTTCTCTCTACCAGTTCCTTCTGCTACTTGGCTGACCCGCAAAAGCATCAAGAACCGTTCTCCACCCCAGTACTTTCTCTTAGTGCCTGGGTCAGGGTAAGAATTAAAAACCCACTTTAACTCAATTTCCCTGCTAGCACTGCTCCCTGCATTGCCTATGATTAGATAATCACCTCCTTTGCATCCCATTGGCATGCACTCACGCAGAAAAAGCAGATTTGTAAGTGGGTTTATACATGTGTTTTTCCCATGTACAAACCCTTAATTATATACCCATCTAGGGTTTGTGCAGGAAACCACGAATATAAATGCGCGCACAGTGGGGCAGATTTTAAAAGCCCTACGTGTGTAAATCCGGGGTGAGGGGGTTTACATGCGCCGGGCCTATTTTAGAAAGGCCCGGCAACGCGTGTAAAAACCCCAGGATGCGTCTAAGTCCCGGGGCTTTACTAAAGGGAGGGGGCAAGGCCAGAGGCCTCTGACACAGCGGCCACTGCCTCTGTGTCGGAGGATCGCATGCCAGCAGGCTGCCGGCACGAGCAACTTGTGCCTGCCTGGAGGCAGGCGCAAAAGGTAAGATAAAGGGCAGGGGGGTTAGAATAGGGCTGGGGGGTAAAAGGTTTGGGGAAGGGGTGGGAAGGTCAGGCTAGGGGGGAGAGAACGGGGGAAGGCAGCGTGGCTCGGCGCACGCCAGGTGCGCAATTGTACACCCCCCCTGCACTCACTGACCCAGGATTTTACAACATGCGCGCGTATATTATAAAACCAGGCATACGTGTATGTGTGCCTGGTAGCGCACCCACATGTACGCCCGCACGCAACCTTTTAAAATCTACCCCAGTGTGTGCTGAAACCCGCAGCAGCATTACTGCTGCTTATTACAATGACTTCTTAGTCAGTTAAGAGATTTATTTCAGCTCACATTCAGAGGTTCATAATTTATCTCTTTTTTTGTGTGTATGTGTGTGTGTGTGTGATTGTGGCTGGGAATACAGAAAAACGACTGACAGATTTTATTTATGTATTTATTTATTTATTTAAATGATTTTATATACCGACAGCCGTTTGCACATCGTGTCGGTTTACAAGTAACTTACAACCGATAAATATATAGGCATTGCCTTTACAAGGAACAGTATGCAAAATAAATGCAGTAACAGAGCAAATAGCTAGATAAACTGGGGAGGGAGGAATTAGGGTTAGGCGTGACAAAGGGGGTCAGGGGGAGGGTGACAACAAAGATACAGAGGGAAAAAGTATGTACAAGGTTTAGAGGAACATTTGTTATGTACACTGGTTATATACAAAGTTATATAAGCGCAAAAACAACAGTCGTTGAAATATGTGTACATTTGTTATGTACACTGGTTATATACAAAGTTGTATAAGCGCAAAAACAACAGTCGTTGAAATGAGGATATATATGAGGTTATACTAAGATAATATTCTTTATACAAAAGGTTAGGTGAGACAATTGTAATTCTTTAGGGGGGTTGGAGGGGATAGGTGTTAGATGTAGGTCCTGAGAGGGGGGGTATTGGTGTTAGATGTAGGTCCTGGGAGGGGGGTATTGGTGAGTGAAGATGATAGGGTTAGAGTGTTGGTAAGTGATGAAGTTACCTTCACAGTTACCTTCACAGTTTCAGCTTCCAACTTTCACATACAAAAAATCTCATTTTCATTTCTTATTTTATTTTGCTTGGGAATTTCAATGGTAGAACAAACGGGCCGATACAGTAAAAGTTGCATTCGCCCGCTCTCCCGGTGCACGCACAGGCCACTCTCCTGTGTGCGTGATTCACTAAATTAATTTATTTAAATTAGGGCCGGTGGTAAAAAGAGGCGCTAGGGACACTAGCGCGTCCCTAGCGCCTCTTTTTGGACAGGAGCGGCGGCTGTCACCGGGTTTGACAGCCGACGCTCAATTTTGCCGACGTCTGTTCTCGAGCCCGCTGACAGCCACTGGTTCGGAAACCGGACGCCGGCAAAATTGAGCGTCCGGTTTTCAACCCGCGAGCCAATTTTAAAAAAAAGGTTTTTTTTAATTTTTAACTTTTTTTTAACTTTGGGGGCCTCCGACTTAATATTGCCATGATATTAAGTCGGAGGGTGCACAGAAAAGCAGTTTTTACTGCTTTTCTGTGCACTTCCCTGGCGCCGGCAGAAATTAACGCCTACCCTTTGGGTAGGCGCTAATTTCTTAAAGCAAAATGTGTGACTTGGCTGCACATTTTACTTACTGAAACACGCGGGAATACCTAATAGGGCCATCAACATGCATTTGCATGTTGCGGGCCCTATTAGGCTCCCCCTGAATAAGGCCCTATTAGGCTCCCCCTGAATAAGGCCCTATTAGGCTCCCCCTGAATAAGGAGTAAAGCTAGCGTGTCAAACGCACGTCCAATCGCGGGTTAACAGTGCGCTCTGCCGGAGTCCACTGTACTGTATCGGCCTGTTAGTCAGTGGAAAAATGACTGATATAAGATGCAGGAGAAAAATCAATGGAAAAGTCGTTTTTCCACTGATTTATTTTTTGTTCTAACATTGAAATTTCTAGGCTAAATAAAATGAAAATGAAGGTCCTTATAGCCAAGCCACCCACCGTGCCTGATACAAAAGAAAAGGATAAACACTTCAAAGTCCTAATTGAATCCTTCAAACAGGCTACAACCCCAAAATCATCTCCAGGAAGATTGCTTGTTCACTTAAAACACCCCGGACAAATCTAATGCAATACTAACAAAAGAAAACCACAGAGTCAGTATCCAGATAAGTTACAAAACAACCCAAAGCTGGAAAAGTAAAAAATAAAAATAGCAAGTTTGATTACCTGTAAACAGGGTTCTCCATAGGTAGGATGAATTAGCCATAACACGTTGTAACGTCCTCTAATGGCACCAATACAGACGACGTAGCCCTTGGAGCTCAGGAAAGGCTTTATTGAGCATGTGTGAGGAGTCCCCATGCATGCACACCTTTGTTTTGGAAGTTACGCCTGCTGGCCGAGTGCCAGCATGCAATCCCCCAGCACAGCGGCAAATGGACACGCCTCCCAGACTGCCCCTGGTCTGCCACGCTATGCCCCCGGACCGTCTTCCCTGCCCTGTCCCGCCCATTCAGAAAAGCCCCGGGCATACGTGCGCCGCCGGGCCTTTTGAAAATAGGTCTGGCACGCATAGGGCTTTGAAATTCTGCCCCTAAGTATGGTTTATTCATATTGCTCTCCACTGAGAGTCCTATTTACAGGTAAGAAAATTAGCTTCCTTTGACAATCAGGCATGAATTGGCCATAACGTGTGGGGGGAGTCGCATGCAGAGGGTTGTATTGTGGAGTAATTTCTTAAAACCACCAGGCCCCACCAAGTGGAGCGTGAACTGTGGATTTCAGGGTGAACAGGCTGCACAGAACTGAATGTCCAAAATTACTGTCTTCTCAGGACATGTTGGCCAGAGAGTAGTGGGACATAAATATGTGAACAGATGACCCAGGAGCAGGTTTGCAAATATCTTTAACAGAAGTAGCCCTGAAGTCACCATGGCTCTGACTTGATGAGCCTTGACAGACTATAATCTGTAAACCAGCCAGTGCATAGCAATGTGCTATACTGTCCACTAGCCAACTGGACAGAATTTGTTTATTGGGATGAAAGGAAATAAACAGCTGAGAAGCTTGACGGTGAGGTTGAGTCCATTTTAGGTAATATGCCAGAGCTCTCTTACAGTCCAAAGAGTACAGACCCTGTTCTTCACTGAGCGCATGTGATCTTAGAAAGAGCATAGGTAGCACAATAGCTTGATTTAATGTGGAACGCACTTTCAGAAGGGGTGAATTAATAGAACCACTCTCTAATGAAAAAACTGAGAGGACAGAAATTTTATTTTTATTTATTTATTTAAAAATGTATTCTATACAGCTTTAGACCAAAGCAGTTCACTTAAGACTGATGAGTTTGAAAGCAGTTTCTCCTGCTAATTCTAGGAATTAGCTGGACAAACCATGGAATTTAAAATCCTGCCACTCTTACCATGCCAGAATTAGTGGGTTAATTTTTTATCTGGCTAAAAAGTGAATTGAATATTTTGGGATGGGGCAGGGGCATGCTGAGGTGGGGCTGGTTATCCCCAGAGAAATCCTAGTTTTCAATGTTATCCAGCTGACAAAGCCAAATAGCTTTAGGACTTTAACAAAGCTGGGTATAGTCAGTGTATCCCCACCGCTGATGAGTTTATCTAGCTAAGGGGGTTATTTTCCAAGCTGTGTTATGGGCTTTTCGCATGCTAATTTAGAAAAGGGGCGGGATTTCTGGCCAAGTGGCCAATGTTCTCTCAGCCTAGCTTGATGTTACCCAGGTAGAGAGTCCATCAAGCTAGGCTGAGAGAACATTGCACAAATCTCATTTTTGGGTGAGTTTTCTCACTCCAAAGGTCATCAAATCGTCACAAGACTGCACTGTTCTGTTCGTACGTCTCACTCTGAATGTCAAAGTGGCCCCTAACCCCTACACTAATATCTAAACCTCACCTAGAGTAGCTAGGTGGGCCTCATGTAGAGGTATAAATACCTACCTAGTATGAGGGCCTTATATCTAGGCTGAATATAGTGAATATGAAACCAGAGCCTGTAGTTCACTTCAAATCCACCAACTCAAGTGGTTCAAAAGGGATTTAATGAGTTGAACTAGGAGGACATAGATGTTCCCAAGTACTGAAGGTTTACTGATAGGACTGAGGCATTCTAAACATCCATTCATGAATTTTGAAACCAAGGGGCAGAGAGAGATTGGCATCCTTCCACCACAGAGATAAACTTTGACTAAAGAAGTGGTAAGACCGGAGGATGAGATTTAGAATAGAAACTGAAGCACGTCCCTCAGGTCACAGGAGAAGGGATCCAGTTAACTGGTCATTACACCAAGTAGAGAATCTCTTCCATTGAACCATAGGATCTTCTGGTAGAAGGTTCCCAGAGGAAATCAGACCCATCAGAAACAGCAGCGAGCAGGCTTAGGGCAGGTTCCAACTGGGCTCGAAGACCAAGGAGTAGGAGAAGAAAGAAGTAGCTTTCTTTCTTTTGTACTCAAATCTGAGATTCCAGTCAATTATATTAAAACGTTTTCAGAATCTGATACTGAAGTTTATTTGGGCTCCAGTCTTTAAGATTAAATGGTGAGAGCCTTTCAAGTACAATAGGCATTTTTTTTAACCCAGGCTAGCAGGTCTCTTTCTCAGTTTTTGCCTCATACACTGATCTAAAATTTATCCCCAGTCAGGTGCATTCTCCTGTGTCACAATGAGTGGATATATCTCTACCCTTTTGAGCCCTGTTTAGGGATAGAATGTCATCTTGGTTTCTGTATCCCAGTGAAAGATAAATGGCTTGTTAAACAAAATAATTTTCTTTAAGCTGTGTAAAACTCTGGGGGTGGACTTTCAAAGGGTTACACGCGTAACCCCGAAAACCCGCTCCTGCGTGCACCAAGCCTATTTTGCATAGGCTCGGCGATGCGCACAAACCCTGGGACACGCATATGTCCTGGGGCTTGAAAAAAGGGGCAGGGTGTGGGCTGGGCATGGGCGAGGCCAGAGGCCTCCGAAGGCCTGCTAGGCCAGGGAATCATGCGCCGGCACTCAGCCGGTGCATGCAACCTACGCCTGCCCGGAGGCAGGCGCAACTTAAATAATAAAGGTGGGGGGGATTTAGATAGGGTTGGGGGCAGGTTAGATAGGGGAAGGGAGGGGAAGGTGTGGGGGGGTGAAAGGAAAGTTCCCTCCGAGGCCGCTCCGATTTCGGAGCGGCCTCGGAGGGAACAGGGAAAGCCATTGGGGCTCCCCTAGGGCTCGGCGCGTGCAAGGCGCAGAAAAGTGTGCACACCCTTGCGCGCGCCGACCCAGGATTTTATAACATGCTCGTGGCTGCACGTGCATGTTATAAAATCGGGCGTAGATTTGTGCGCGCCGGGTTGCGCGCACAAATCTACGCCCGCGCGTAGGTTACAAAATCTGGCCCCTGGTGCACAGCGAGGAAAGAAAATACTCTCCTAAAACAAGCTTAGTGATGCAACGGTGAGAAGAAGGTGATACCGGTATGCTTATTTCACATTCTCCATCCTAAATAAAATTCATCTAGAAATACATAAACAAAATTGGAAACGCCGAGTCCTCTCCTACACATCTTACCCAAGGCGTCCCCAAATGCTCCTCCCTTTCTTCTACCCTCTTTAACATTTACCTCCTTCCCCTTTGCCATCTCCTCACTGACCTTGGCATCCTCAATTTCATTTATGCGGACGATGTCCAAATACTCATTCCCATCCAAGAATCCCTATCCAAGTCCATCCAAATCTGGGAAAACTGCCTCAATGCCATAAACCTCCTTCTCAACAACCTACACTTGGCCCTCAACACAGCAAAAACAGAACTCATCATCATCTCCCAACCTAACACATCCAAGCTCTGCTTAGCCAATAACCACACTGCTCCTACCGTCAAGTATCAGCAACATGCACGTAGCCTAGGAGTTATCATAGACAGCCATCTGAACTATAAAAAATTCATCAATGCAACCATAAAAGAATCATTCTACAAACTCCAAGTCCTCAAAAAAACTGAAACCGTTACTTCACATAAATGACTTCCGTACAGTCCTGCAAGCCACAATACTCTCTAAAATCGACTACTGTAACTCTCTCCTCTTAGGCCTTCCCGCTTCCTACATCAAGCCCTTGCAAATCCTCCAAAATGCTGCAGCCAGAATACTAACCAACACAAGAAAAACAGACCATATCACCCCCATACTCAGGGAGATACACTGGCTCCCCATCCCCGCCCGTATCCTATATAAGAGCCTCTCCATTATTCACAAAACTCTACACAACAGCAACCAGGAATGGCTCTATAACGCCATCTGTCTATACTCCCCAAAGCGACCCACCAGAGCAGCATACAAAGGCACCCTCCACATCCCGCCACACAACTCACATCACCTCCAAGCCACTAAAGAATGCCGATTCTCCATAGCTGGTCCCACCCAATGGAACTCCATGCCGCCAGACCTTCATCTTGAAACTTCCACCCAAAAATTCAAGAAAAAGCTAAAAACCTGGCAGTTCAAGCAAGCGTTCCCTGAATAATATCCCTGGCCCCTCCCTGCCCCCCCCCCCAGCTCCATGTCACACCTCACCCCTAGTATTCCCTCCCCCCCTTCCACCCCCCTCTCCCCCCCTCCTGTGCAAATAATTAGTTCAACAAACAGTCCTAAAACTGTCTATTTGTAAATAATATTACACATTGTATATAATACTGTATTTATTCTTAAGCAATTAATCGCTGTTATCAATGTTTGACTGATCTATATAAGCTTCATAATCTCTGCACACCCCCTCCCTGTTACTTGCCCCTCATTCAATGTAATTTCTCTAGTTAATGAGTTAACTGTAAACCAATATGATGTTCCAAATGAATACCAGTATATAAAAAACATTAAATAAATAAATGTACAGTATTATGTGGGCTCCAAGAAGAAGTAACTTTCTGTTCTGTCACTTAAAAGATTATTGTACTTTAAATCATACAAAAAATTCCTATTTGAAATAATTCATAAAGCTTTACTTTTAATATATGTTATGTCTACCTATTTTCATGTTAACATGAGAAAAGCATGTTACAATATAGACATGCGCATAGTAAAGAGTTCCCTGAACATTGACTCTAATGCTAGGGGTTCAGAGTTATATTTTATGAAACAATTGTTACAATCCACACTTTCAGACCAGCGAGCTAACAGAGAGAAAGAAAGATATGTTTGTGAACAGTCTGCAGTAGAGAGCGTTGATGGTTAACTTGTAACTAAGGAACAGGCAGTGAATCCTGGGTTGGGTTTCACGGTGGTAGCTAAGTGGGGACAGCAAGGCGGAATGGGAAAAGGCTGAGTCATGCACTGTACCTTGTGTTTGTTTTGACTTTCTGCCAGGCAAGGTTTCTGTCCTGTGATCACAGGCAGCCGAGAATAATTTAAAACGCATTGATCAGGCATTTTATTCACTCCTCCACCCTCACAGCAGCAAGCGAACAGGGACAAAGGTTACTTCCACATGTTAGTGGAAATCCTGCAAATGCTAAAGAATTTAGTGCCAGCTTTTGAAGAATCGGGCCGCATCGCGTGCACAAATGTCTTGGCTTACCTAGCAACCCAGTGTCTGATTTATAATCGGTATGGCATCACATGCTGGCTGGGTTAGATGGAATGAGACCATGTGTCAAGTGGTCTTCTTCTCAGGCTGATGGAGAAGGAATGACAGTTATAAAAAGGCATTGCCCTGGCCTTGGCTATCTCCCTGTTAAATGTCTTCCTGAAACTCCTGTGAAAGATGAAATATTGGTACATTCTGCAGTGGAGGAGGATGAGATTTTTGCTTGGAAGACAAATTAACATTCTAGATATTTTTGCATTTTAACATCTGTACCACAGCAAGCATAGGTGCATAGCGTCCCTGATCCCTTCTTTATTCCTCTCCCCCTTCCACCCTGATCCCCAGAAGATTTTTTTTGTCTCTTTTCTCCCAGCCAGCGGGGTTAGAGGCAGTCTTCCTAGCTTTTCATCTGCTGCTGGTCTACACTTGCGTTTTAGTCAATTTTCTGCCCTTCCAGGGCTTTCCACCCTGGGCAGCTGCCCCTCTCACCCACCCCTAGTTACAACCATAGCTTTCCCTTCGGCGGCACACCTAAAGAAAATCTCTGATGTCCCGCCAGAGTTTTTATTGGTCTTCATGGCAGTCCCATCACTCAGTCAGCTGGTCAACCTTCTAACTGGCCTTTTATTTGTTTTAGATTTTTATAGAATTTGAAAATTTTGGTGCCTTTTTAAAGAGGCATTCAGATAATAGATAATTATGTATTCAAGTAGCCTTTGAGGTCCATATACTATATATGTATCAACTTGGGTTTTTATGTCAGATATAAACACACACAAAAACTGCTCCCTTTCTCCTGCTCCCCGGATCCACTGTGGAAGTAACATTCACTGCCCTTAGGGGAGTGGAGTCATGGTCATTGCTCAAGGATGACCCCCTAGTGACCAGATTCAGGACCAATGATTGCAGTGCCCCTCCCCCCAGCACACACACACACACACACACGGACTGTCACTGTAATGACCAGCCTAGGTACACTGAGAGCAGTGGAGATTATAAAATGGGGGGCGGGGAGGAAAATCCCTAGAAAGGATCCTAGCACTTGCTCCGATTTGAGCTGAAGGACCAAAGAAGCAAGGATCAAAAAAAAATCTGCCTTGTTTCTTTCTCTCTCTCCGATTCCTACAGAGTGAAAACGGGAATGGCAGCTCAGGCTGCACTTCCTCAAAAGCTGGCATCATTAAGCACTCTATTATTTTATTGCCTGAGGATGTCTGTGCCAACAAAAAGCACTGTTCCATTTTCTCTGTTCAATAATTTAAAAAAAAAAAAAAAAAAAAGATTTTAAATAGCCAGCAATAAAAGTATGAGCTGGAAGTCCTAAAAGAGGCAGACACAGGCATCCCAAAAGGTCTAATTGCTACAGAGTGACCTGTAGCTCAAGAAGGCCACTTTATCTTGTTCTTATCAATTGTTTCCAATATTTAGTTTTAAATATTGTGACAGCTGCAAAAATCAGTCCCAGTCACAATTCATTTCAGAATAGAATTGCTATATTTGACAGTTTCCCTTTTGCTTCTGGGGAGAACTTTGATTTTTTTTTTTTTTTTTTACAGCCTAAAATGAAAACTATAAACCTTAGGCAGTGCCGGTGCCCTGCCCTA
The DNA here is from genome assembly GCF_901001135.1 of Rhinatrema bivittatum. Taxonomy (NCBI): domain Eukaryota; kingdom Metazoa; phylum Chordata; class Amphibia; order Gymnophiona; family Rhinatrematidae; genus Rhinatrema; species Rhinatrema bivittatum. Next base: position 141,083,535 of record NC_042620.1, read on the forward strand.
GGCGGTAAAGACATCTCCAATTCTCCGAACCACACAAAACACTGAACTGCCATACTACCACCTCCTCCGTTGCATTCCTGCTCCTATAGCAACTCAATCTTAACTAGGAACTGAACAAAATTAAGATGAAGGCAGCAGTCCAGCAGCAAGAGTGGGGGCCTTCCGGTATTTTGCATCGAGTGTCACATGTATGATTTTTTACCTGCCAGTGAGAAATTGTATGTGTGCACCTGGTGCATAGAGTTCCTGGCTCTCAGAAAAAATATGATCTCTGGAGGCTAGAGTGGCAGACCTGGAGGAGCTGAGGCAGTCCGAGAGGTATATAGATGAGACCTTCAGGGACATAGTAGCCAAGTCCTAACTCCAGTCTGGCAGCCCTGGTGCTGCCTTGGAGCAGGAAGATTTCCTTGTCGGAGAGCATTATCAACTTGGTGCAGCAGGAAATGATCCTGTAGCAAGAACCTGCTCTCCAGGTGATGCAGTCTTTTTGCACCGAGGATGTGTCTCCTAGGGCTACTGCCCAGTGCCCAGGAGGGAAGGGTTAGGACTGCTGTTTATAGTTGGTGATTCGATTTATTAAGAACATAGACAGCTGGGTGGCTGGTGGGCATGAGGATTGCCTGGTAACATACCTACCTGGTGTGAAGGTGGTGGACCTTACACGTCACCTAAGATAGAAGTTTGGACAGTGCTGGGGAGCAGGCCCAGTGTCACTGGGTGTGTGTATTATTGTATAATAATTTTCTGTCTTTCTAAGAGAAAAATACTGTTATAGTTTTTATAACGATTGCATATAGTTTTGGGTCACTGTGAGGCAGATCTTGCTTTGTGCTGTGAGTCTTCTCAACCCCCACCTTTGTTTATCGTGTTACAGAAAGTACAGCTTAGACTCCATTGCTGTGCACCAGGCCAGCAGATAGCTAGGGAGTACTGCATAGCAAAAGATAACACACAAGCTTGTGGGCTTTGGGTAGCCCCCCTGCTCTTTTCTGTCTCCCTCTCTTCTCTCCCTTTGCTAGCAGTAGTCTTGACACACAGTTCCCCCTCCTTCGCCCACCGATTCTCTTCCCTTTCTCTGGCCTAGACAAGGTCACCTCTGGCAACTACCCAGGACAGACAATATGGCGATTAGAAAGGTACATACGTAGTAAACTTTCCTAGTCTGGCAATTTTTCAGAAGGGATCAAAGAGATCCTTTCGGCGCATGTCTAGTCCCCAGTCCATCATACCCCAGGGAAATTCCCTGCTGAGAACAGAGGCTGGGGGTCTCCAGCGCGGATTTGTCGCCAAAAAGAGAACTCACTTTGTTGATTCACCCAGCTGGGAGTAAGGAGACTCCCTTCAGGTAAAGGTGACAGTTTCTGCTAGGTTTTGTATAAAATTACACACTGTTAGTTGGGGAAATTACTTTTGCATATTGTGCTGATATATTGTGTGCTGTCATTTTCTCTCAGGTGTTCTCATAAACACCTGTTGTGTATATATTGTAATTTGTTTGCTGTATTTTCACTAGTGTTCTCAAAAGCGTTATTTTTCTTTTGTACCATATATTATACAGAAAAATATAGCTTTTCATTATTTCACAAAAAGACATAGTGAGCCTTGTCATGTTTCTGAATCAGTTCAGTAATTCAGACAACAGGGCAAATACAAATACTAGCAGACCCCGAACAAACCCACAACAGTGTGCAAACTATGCAATTGCACAGAACAGCACACCTGGCGGGCGGGGGGGGACGCAACATCAGAAGCAGGGAGAGGCCCATGTGGCCGCCGATTGATCTGAAGAAACAAATAGCCTGCGCTTCACAACTCAGAAGAGAAAGCCATCCTGCAGCTCCTATGCCAGTACCGGCCCCGTGGTATTCAACATTCTCTGCTAGCACTTCTTGTATGCTCATCTAGTAATGCAGGAGATGAGCATACAGGAAGTGCTAGCACCCGTGAATGTTGAATACCATGGGGCCGGCGTGGAGGAGGAGCTGCAGAATGGGCTTCAGCTCTTTAACTACTTCTGCTCTCCATAAGGAAGGAGGCACAGGATGACAGCAGCAGTTAAGGAGAAATAAGAGGCTTCATGGACTCTGTCTGCCTGGATTGCATGTGTGTATGAATGGATCTTGCTACGAATTGGGTGTGTGTGTGTGTGAATGGGAGGCTGCCTGTGTGTATGAATAGAAGCCTGCCTGGGATGGATGTGTGTGCATGCATGGGAGCCTGTCTAGGATGGGTGGGTGTGTGAATGGGAGCCTACCTGGGATTTGAGTGTGTATGTCTGTGTGTGAATTGGAGCCTGCCTGGGATTTGGGAGGGTATGAACAGAGCCTGCCTGGGATTTGGGTGGTTGAGGGTGTGTGAATGGAAGCCTGCCTTGGGGGGGGGGGGGGGGGGGTGAGGACATGTGAATGAGAGCCTGCCTAGGAGGTATGGGTGTGAATGGGAGCCTGCCTGTGTGTATGTGTGTGTGAAAGAATAGAGCTTCAGGTGGATCCCAACCTACCAGCAGCTGAAATGAGGAAGAGGGTAGCCTGATGCTGCTGGTGGATCCCAATCAAAGAAGAGCTAGAGATGCCTGGGTGTGTATGAGAGAAGTAGTATGTGTGCGTGTGTGTGAGCATATGTTTATGTGTATGTGAGAGGGAGCATACGTGTGTATGAACTTGTGGGTTTAAACACATATACTGTTGTAACCCCATCCAGGGTGCTGATTGCTACCTGATGAGGCCATAAAAGTATTTGTTGTGCTCTTCGGGGCAGGGATCTTCCCAGGCTAGGTACACTTGGTCTCTTTTGTTTCAGAGCCTGGATCCTTTGAGTTGGGGGGGGGGGGGGGGGGGAGATGACTCCGAAGGTCCTGAGTGCTAAGGGTAGCTGCTTGTGTCTTTGTCCCAGTGTTTGCTGGGTGTGCCAAATAAATGACTGGAATCACTTTGCTCGTGTCCAAAAACAAATCTTTATTGATGACAATGTATGAAAATGGCACAAGTCTTGATCCACAGTGGCACAATGTATTGGGTTATTACAATGTTCTCCTCAATCTGTGCAGGAATGTCAAAGGCCAGCCAGGGGAATTCCTACTCTCCAGGGCTTGGAAAAAGAAGGTCCCCCTGGAAGGCAGAGGTTCTTTTGATGGGCAGAACCACCCCTCCCAACTAGCAAGGATACAAAGTTACTATTTCTGCACAGAGAGAGAACTCTCTCTCCCCAGGGTTGTAGGAGCACCAGTAGGGTGTCCTCCAGATTGTTAGGCTTGGCCGTTACTCACAGTTAGTTGGTTCAGACCTTCTTTGCTCTAACACAGTCCTTTGTTCTTCTCAAATCCCTGATGGCAGGGATTTCCTGAAGTCGCTCTCCCTGTGCTTCAGTCAGGAAGGAGGGGCAGTCAGAACCTTCTCCTGGATCTTGAACTTAATTTCTTCAAAACTGAGAGTGTATCTTTACGGCAGGCCACCACCACTTCTGGGAAGGTCTTCCTGACCCTGCCCAGGCCCAGACCCAGGGTTCCCTGGCCCCAGGAGCTAAGCAGGCTTCAGTAAGGCTCCTACTAAGTAAAAAAATCCAAATTCCAAAAAAATGTACCCAGAGGGAAAAATCCAGACCAGCCAGGGTGGGATAGGAACAGATAGATCCCTCCCGACCCTGGTCAGGGCCACCAAACAGGGCTTGTTTAGCTTTTCTGACTGTGCCTGCAAACTCTTGGCTAACCTAACAAGTCTGCCTCCCGAGCTGTCATAAGGGAGCTGTTATATATTCTTACAAGTGGGACGCCCATTCCAGACCCTGCAGAAGGAGGGGCTGCATTAGAATGGAACCTTCCCATACTTCATCCTGCACTAGCTAACTGATCTCTAACACCCAGGGCTTACTGTAACCCGGAACGGTGTCCAGGTTACACAGTATAAATAAGAAAGAGAGGAGAATATTTGAGCACCCATACCCCCTAATCCATGACAATCTCAGGATGACTGGAGATCAAAAGCTCCCTGGTATGGAGAGAGTGAATTTTTGAAAAACCTTTTAGTTTTATTTTTTGGGTGGTTTTTGATATGTCTGCTGTTTTGAAATATTGTATTGATGTTTGAGACATAAAAAAAATTGTATATGAGTTTTTTAATTATTCAATCTTTTGTCACTAGTTTTTGAAATATTATTAGTATGTTTTTACTATTATACTGGAGGAAAGGAGGAGCAGAGGTGATATGATACAGACTTTCAGATACTTGAAAGGTGTTAATGATCCAAAGACAACGACAAACCTTTTCCGTAGGAAAAAAGTCAGCAGAACCAGGGGTCACGATTTGAAGCTCCAGGGAGGAAGATTCAGAACCAATGTCAGGAAGTATTTCTTCACGGAGAGGGTGGTGGATGCCTGGAATGCCCTTCCGGAGGATGTGGTGAAGACCAGAACTGTGAAGGACTTCAAAGGGGCGTGGGATAAACACTGTGGATCCATAAAGTCAAGAGGCCGCCAATGAAGAGTGGGTGACTCGCCAGAATGATGGCTACTGCCTGGAGACAATACCCTTATTAAATAAACATACACATGCTTACTGTGACTCCAACATCGCTCTAAGCTTCAACAGCAAGAGGAAATGTGGAAAAAAGGATTCACACTCACAAAGAGGGGAGTAGCTGGCTTGTTATGGCGGTTACTACCCCAAATCAAATAAGCCTGATACCTCACTTTCAATGCATATACAGCATAGTTCTCTGCTTCAACGGCAGGGGAGAAGAAAAACTGATACTTCACACATCCAGCAGAGCTCTCTGCTTCAACGGCAGGGGAGAAGAAAAGAGGGTTCGCACTCACAAAGCGGGGAGTAGCTGGCTTGTTACGGCAGTTACTACCCCAAACCAAATGTGCCTGATACTTCACTTTCGATGCATATCCAGCATGGCTCTCTGCTTCAACAGCATGGGAGAAGACTGATACTTCACGCATATCCAGCATAGCTCTCTGCTTCAACGGCAGAGGAGAAAAAAAGAAAACTGATACTTCACGCATATCCAGCATAGCTCTCTGCTTCAACGGCAGGGGAGAAGAAAAACAACCAATAAGGGCTGTATAACATAGTCTGGGTAAAACAAATAAGCATGGATATAGCTTGCTTATTGGCAGGGGAGAAGCTTGCTTATTGGCAGGGGAGAAGAAAAACAACCGATAAGGGCTGTACAACATAGTCTGGGTAAAACAAATAAGCATGGGTGTAGCTTGCTTATTGCGGCGGCTACTACCCCTAACTAATCAAGCTAGATATTTCACTTGGATGCAGCTCCATCACTGCTCTCTACATTAAAGGTGGGGGTGGAAGGGAAATAGAACCAAGAGCTAAGAGAAACAGATAAGTATGAGAGAAAAAATGTGTGAAGCTTGCTGGGCAGACTGGATGGGCCATTTGGTCTTCTTCTGCCGTCATTTCTATGTTTCTATGTTTCTATATTTCTTGATTTCCTTTAATCGTATTTAAGGAATGGTGATGTTCTGATTTTCCATTGTTGCACTGCATAATGTCTGGCTTCTTGCGGTTTCCAGTTCAGTTTTTATCTGCATGTTTGTATTTCTACCTTATGGTTGCACTATTCTATATTTGGTGAAGGTCTGTTTGTTCTGCATGTGTGACTGAGATGAGGTATTCTCCTAATAGAAAGTGTATTAGTATTTTATGGCTTTTACAGGGTTAAGCCCACACCCAACACACGTTACTACAGTCCTAATACCATATGGGTTTCAAATATTTTTTGCAGGTTTTCTGGTTGGCATCACACAGTGCATGTAAATATAATGTAAGTCATTTTTACATCAGAATAATGTACTTTGATATTTTTCATGTAAAATGTTATTATAAATGTATAATTCTTAACTGTGTGTGTGGAGAGGGCTGGGGGGGCGGGGAGGAAGGTTGTATTGTGCAAGGCTATTAGGTTCACTTAGGTACCTAATACCCTTGCACTAGCCATGGATTCTAGGGCAGTGGTGAAGACCTGGAGTTGAGGGAGATGTCAGTTTTTAAAGATTGATCACTGGGGGAGGGGTACAGTGCAGTAAGGGGCGGATTTTAAAAGCCCTGCGCGCCGGCACGCCTATTTTGCATAGGCCGCCGGCGCAGTAAAGCCCCGGGACGCATGTAAGTCCCGGGGCTTTCAAAAAGGGGTGGGAGGGGGCGTGTCCAGGGGCGTTCCCTAAATGATGCGGCATTTCTGGGGCGTGCCGCGGCGTTTCGGGGGCGGGACCGGGGGTGTGGCGCCGGCCCGGGGGCATGGTCGAGGCCTCCGGACCAGCCCCCGGGACCGGAGGGGGGCTGCCGGCCGACAAAGGTAGGGGGGTTTAGATAGGGCCGGGGGGGTGAGTTAGGTAGGGGAAGGGAGGGGAAGGTGGGAGGAGGGCGAAGGAAAGTTCCCTCCGAGGCCGCTCCGAAATCAGAGTGGCCGCGGAGGGAACAGGCAGCGCGCGCTGGGCTCGGCGCGCACAGGTTGCACAAATGTGCACCCCCTTGTGCGCGCCGACCCCGGATTTTATAGGCTACGCGCGTATCTTATCTGTCCGGTGTTTTGCGCTTGAGCCCATGGAGTCGGAGGAAGCTGCAGTGGTGTATGAGGACTGCGGTGAAGAGATAGAGGCCGGTCCCGCAGTGGGGAGTCAGTTGATTGACATCAGCTCTTCAAGTGTGCCGGTTTCAGTGGAACTTGCCGCGGTGAGTCAGGCCCCGAGCGCTCTCTGCCCCCCATATGACCAGCATAAGATCTGAGGCTCACATTTCAGTAGCGTCAGTGAGCGCTGCTGGGTGGGGAGGTGCTGGAGGTGGGGGAATTGAGATCAACCCTCCTGCCTCTCTAGCAACTGGGAGCGCCGTCGGGCGGGGCGGTTCAGGAGCCCGAAATCTCCATGCTCATTTGAGGGGGTCGCGCGTGTGATGGGACATCTAGGGGGAGCACAAGTGGAGCAGTTAGCACTACGAACTCTGTCCCGGGAGCTTTTCTTTCGACTGATAATGCAGCCAATGTGTCCTCCCTCCTGCTTCTCAGGGCATCGTATCCACTGCCTCAGTTGTTGCTCCCAGTGGAGATCAAGTTTTTCCAGCTCTTTTACCAGGTATTGTCGTAAATGACAAGCAGTATAGGCAGGGGCGGATTGTGGGAAAATATTGGCCCAGGGGATTTTTATCCATACTGGCCCATAGGTATACAACTGCACACACACAAAAAATTTATATACACAGTATATTACAAATATATATATAAATATACACACACACATTTTTTGACCACTTAAGTAAAACAAAATTATTGAACAAAAGATAAAAATATAAAAAGTCCCAACATTGCAATATAGTGCAAATTTAAAATACCTAATATATCATTTATAAAATATTTTGGTAAGCACTTTCAATTAACAAGAAACCTACTAGTTTGAGTACATTTTCTGTTTTCAGTGGAAGAACAGGTGGCAGTATAACAACGCAGTATTCCACAGTCACCGGCAGCTTGAGTTGGCGAGCCTAATCCCAGAGTCAGAACAAGGTGCTGAACTAGGACATGTTCCCTCACCACTCACTATAGAAAAATAAAAATATTCAAATGCTGGCGTCATCTCAGTAACAGCAACAATTCCCTCCATTACCAGGAACATTGTATAATTTATTTATTTTATTTATTTATTTTAAAACTTTTATATACCGGTGTTAGTGTACAACATCACACCGGTTCACATTAGAACTGAAAGGAGGAAAATACAATGAACAGGGATAGGGGGGGGGGCGGTTACAATAATGCAAAACTAGATAAGGAAAGAAGGAAGAGCAAACAAGCTAACCAACAGAAAATAAATAAAGTATAAATAACCAACAGAATAAATAAAGTATAAATAACCAACAGTAAATAAATAAAGTATGAAACATGAGGATGAAAAAACTGATGTATTTACATATTTACAGTATCACGCAGCATTGGAGGCAGTGGGAAGAGGGTAAAGTCAGAAAGTATGGTGGGGGCTAGTCAGGGAAGGCTTGTCTAAAAAGCCAGGTCTTCAAGTTCTTTCTAAAATTAGAAGTGCAGGGTTCAAGACGAAGTGGAGCAGGGAGGGAGTTCCAATGCTTGGGGCCAGCAATAGAAAATGCACGAGCTCTAGTGGAGGTGAGATGAGCCTTTTTGATTGAGGGTACTAGGAGGGTTCCTTTGTTGATGGACCTTATGGGACGGTCCGAGTGTGTGAGGTGGAGAGGATCATCAAGCCAGTCAGAGTTGTGGCAGTGGATGGATTTATGGATTATAGTTAGAGTTTTAAACAGGATGCGGGAGGGGATGGGGAGCCAGTGGAGGCCTTTGAGTATAGGGGTAATGTGGGTGGATTTTCGAGTGTTGGTGATGACCCTAGCTACAGAGTTCTGAAGCATTTGTAAGGGTTTTATAGTGGAGTAGGGGAGCCCAAGTAAAAGGGAGTTACAGTAATCGAGTTTAGATGAGAGGGTGGTCTGGATGACTGTCCGTAAATCCTGTTGGTGGAGGAGGGGTCTGAGTTTCTTTAGAACGTTGAGTTTATAGAAACCCTCCTTGAGAATGGAGTTAATGTGTTTTTTAAGGTTCAGGTGCTGATCAAGAAGGACTCCCAGGTCTCTTACAGAATGTTGAGAGGATAAGGCCTTGAAGGAAGGGTCATTTGATATCGAGGGTTTGGGGGACTGGTGTTGGGTTATGAGGAGAAGTTCTGTTTTGTTCGTGTTTAAGGCTAGGTGGATTTCGGTGAGGTAGTTGTTTATGGTGGTGAGGCATTTCTCCCAGTGCTTCAGGGCATCAGATAAGGAGTCATGAATGGGGATGACAATTTGAACATCATCGGCATAAAGGTAGAATTTAAGGCCGAGGTTCGTAAGTAATTGACAGAGTGGTGTAAGGTATATATTGAATAATGTGGAGGAGAGGGAGGAACCTTATGGGACACCTTGGAGCAGGGAGTAAAGGGCGGAATTTGTGTTTCCTATTTTGACGGCGAACTTTCTGTTGGATAAATATGATCTGAACCATTGAAGGGCTAATCCAGAGATGCCTATTTCGATCAGCCGGTTTAGGAGGAGTGAGTGGTTGATCGTATCAAAGGCTGCGGAGATATCGAGAAACGCCAGCAGGTAGCAGTTGCCCTGATCTAAGCCTCTGATAATATGGTCGGAGAGGGTGAGTAGGAGAGTTTCTGTGTTGCGGTGCTTGCGAAAGCCGAATTGGGTCATATGCAGGATATTATGGTTCTCCAGGTACTCTGTCAGCTGGGAGTTAACTAACCTTTCCATTATTTTGGAGATAAAAGGAAGATTTGAAATGGGGCGAAAATTGGCTGGGTCTTTGGGGTCTAGGGTGGGTTTTTTAAGTAGGGGTTTAACAATAGCTTGTTTGAGGGTGTCTGGGATGGAGCCTGATGAGAGGGAGGAGTTGATGATGTCGGGTTTGGCAATTGTGTTCGGGATAGCTAGGAGTGCTTTTGTGGGGATGGTGTCGGAGGGGTGACAGGCAGGCTTAATTTTTTTAAGTATAGTTTCAACTTCGTTGGTTGACATTTAGCTCCAGGGTGTCGAGGGTCGGGACAGTGAGAACTGAATTAAAGGGGGCGGAGGTGTGTGTAGAGGGGGGATGTTGTTGGAATCTGCTAAGAATGTTAGCGATTTTAGTCTGAAAGTACTGGGCAATTTCTTCGCATCTGGTGGCTGCTTCGCTGTCAGGAATGAGAGGATGGGTAGATTTAGTGAGGTCAGCGACATATGCAAACAGGGCTTTTGGGTTGTATATGTACTCATGAATTTTGGTAGCATAAAAATCACACTTGGTCTTAAGAGTGGAAGTTCTGTAAAGATGAAGGGCTGTTTTGTATCTAGCGGCATGTTGATGTGTGGGTTCTTTATGCCAGATTCTTTCAAGCTGCCTAAGCTTGTTTTTTAGAGATTTCAGGTCTGTTGTATACCATGGTTGGTGGTTTTTTGAGGAATGGGGCAGCTCACGTCTAGATATGGGGCATAGTTTATTGGCAATTTCAAGTGTAAGGTTATTCCAAGAGGCCAGCGCGGCTTCGGGGTTAGAGCAATCTAGTTCAGGGATGGCATTGGTGATTGCAGAGGAAAGTTCTTCATGGGTGCAGGGTTTTCTGAAAATAATGGTGGAGTTTTGTGCAGGTTTGGAGAAGGGAGGGGAAAATAAGGTTAGGACTGTTTCGATGAGGGAATGGTCCGACCAGGGTACTGGCGAACATTTAGGGGTGTGGACAGGAAGAAAGCGTTGGTTTATGAAAATGAGGTCTAAGGAATGACCAGCTTGGTGAGTAGGTGAGGTAATGATCTGTGTGAGGCCTATTGCTTGGAGGGAAGTGAGGAAGGTTTCGCAGGAAGAAGAGAGCGGGACGGAATAAATGTGGAGATTGAAGTCTCCTAGAATAATGGCTGGGACTTCTATGTTGATGTTGTCTGAGATGTATTCGATTAGGGGAGAGGGGTCGCGCTCGATGGAGCCTGGAGGGGCATATATGAGACAGATTTGCAGCATAGGAGATCTGAAAAGGCCAATTTCCAGTTTGGGAGGGGTGGCGATGTGAGCTAGCTTGAGGTTGAGGTGTTTTTTTAAAGGCGAGGAGGAGGCCACCTCCTCGTTTTTTGGGTCTCAGTATGGAGCAGATCTCGTAAGCGAGTGTAGGTAGTTGGTTCAGGAGAACAGGGTCAGTTTCCTTGAGCCATGTCTCTGTAATGGCGCATATGTCGGGTTTGCAATCAGTGAGGAGGTCGTCAAGGATAGGAATTTTCTTGGAGAGGGATTGAGCATTGAAAAGGATGATAGAAAGGGTAGTGAGTCCTAGTATTTGAGAGGGGAGCGGTGAGGATGGGGAGAAGGGATTTAGGGGGGGAAGATGGTTTGTAGGGTTGTCTGTATAGTGATCTGTTGTGAGGGAAGTGGATGCGGGGGATGGGGTAGGCAGCCATTATGGTGAGAGAAAGGAGAGCAGATGAGAGGGGAGGAGTTGTAGCAGGAAAGGGTTGAGAGGTAGCGGTCAGACGACAATTAGGTATTGTATAAAAAGTCAGTTTCTTATAATGGAAGTCTGTGAAAGTTACTGCTATCTCTCAGGTTTGTCACGCTGGGGGAAGCGTGGGTGATGTGAGTCAGGTCCGGCAGGTGAGTGGGTGCGCGCTAAGGGGCGCGCCAAGGGGCTTGCTCCTTGGTCGTGCTCCTTAGGCGCGCGACGCCTTACTTTAAGGGGCTGTAAAAGCCCGCCGTTGCTGATGCAGCTTCCTGTGAAGGGGGAGGTGCAGCTCCGGTGAGTCGCACGGCCTGCTCCGGACCCCGATGGGTCTCACGCCGATCGCGGGAGCATGGGCCGGGGTGAGGGCGAGATGAGGCAGCGGTCGGGCAGCGAAGAGAAAGACGCCTTGGGTCTGGTCTTACTTTAAGGGGCTGTAAAAGCCCGCCCTTGCTGATGCAGCTTCCTGTGAAGGGGGAGGTGCAGCTCCGGTGAGTCGCACGGCCTGCTCCGGACTCCGATGGGTCTCGCGCCAATATAATCCAAATTCCAGCAAAAAAAAGTACTTCTGCCATATAATAATATACTAACTACGAGACAAACAGTATCAGTTCTACCTAAAAAAAAAGCGAAATTGGAAATTTAACATCAGGCCTGAAACACCAATACACCTCCTATTAGGAAAACAGAACAAACCAGGCTGCTATAGATCCATATACAGAAACTATATGGTAGCAGAATACCTCTCCTTGGTCACACATGCAGAATACAAAAAGACTGTCAAATACAGAATAAAGAGACCATAAACTGTAAATGGAAATGTGCAAATAAAAACTGAATTAGAAACTGTCAGATTCTGTATGCAGTGCAACAATAGAAAAAAAGAAACACTACCATTCCTCATAAAACATCAAATAAAATTAATGAAAAAAAATCAACCATACTAATAAAAAAAATACATATTTCAAAATAGCTGATGATTAGAACATCCAATAATTTTAAAAGCTCATTAAAATGTTTTAAAATGTATCAAATATAACAAAATATTTCAAAATAGCAGACATCAAATCCTATCCAATAGTTAAAACTAATAGGGATAAAAAAAATCCTCTGCCATTCCTGGGAACTTTTTTATTTCCAATAACTCTGAAATTGTTGTGGATTAGTAGGGGAGGAGGAAAGCGAACAAACTATCTTCTCATACACTCATGTTCATTCTCTCAAACACAATCATACATATTCACTCTCAATCCCTCTCAAACACACAAACAGCCTCTCTTCCCCTTCATACACACATACAGACTCACTGGCTCTCTTACAAACCAGGCCACATCTTCTGCTGCAGGTGCCAGGAGATGTGCTGAGGCTTTTGCATTTAGCATCCTGTGGGAGGGGTGTACTGGCCCAGTCTCGCTAAGTCTCCTATTCACCCCACTTGTTCCTTTCTTCTGCCATGGGTGGGTTTTGGATTCAGTTGCGGGCTGGAGTGGAAATATCAGTGGCTCCACTGGACTTTATTTATTTCGGCCACGGGTGGGAGAGACAGCCTTGCAGGGCCTAGGCCTCTTCTTCTATTGCTCGTCTGTGGGCTGCGGGAGCCGGGGAACACTTTCTGCCAGCGCTGTCCAGTTCCTGCCTAATTGTAGACCCCATGGGAGTCTAGCGGTTCCACAATTAGGCATGGTGCAAAATCATAAGGCAAAACCGGCAGAAAGTGGGCCGGCTCCCGCAGCCTGCAAACACCCCTGTGGCAGCCTTTCCCCTCTAGTGCAGTGGTTCTCAACCTTTTTTCAGCAGGGACACACCTGACAGATGGTTCTCATATGCGTGACACACCGAACATGTGACAGTCACGGGGCTATATGTAAACATATAGGGGCGGATTTTAAAAGGGTTACACGTGTAATATAAGTGCGTAACCCTTTTAAACCCATCCTGCGCGCGCAGAACTTATTTTGCATAGGCTCGGCGACGCGCGCAAGCCCTTGTACACACCTATATACCAGGGCTCGAAAAAAGGGGCGGGGCGTGGGCGGTCCGGGGTGGAGGCGCAGCCAGAGGTCTCCAAAGGCCCGCTAGGCCGGGGGTTCGTGCACCGGCACTTGGCCGGCGCGCACAACCTATGCCTGCTCAGAGGCAGGCGCAACTTAAATAATAAAGGCCTCGGTGGGAACGGTGGGAATGGGGAAAGCCATCGGGGCTCCCCTAGGGCTCGGCGCGCGCAAGGTGCACAAGTGTGCAACCCCTTGCGCGCGCCGACCCCGGATTTTATAACATGCATGCGGCTGCGCACGCATGTTATAAAATCTGGCCCTTATTCTGCATCCACAGAAACCTCCTTGACCCCCAACAATGGATGCAGAGCAGAACTAGGTATTACCCATACAACTCGCCACACAAAAAAGATATTCTGGGTCTGATGATACCTCAGTAAAAGCAAAACAAACTCCCTTTACTACCAGGCACAATAGCCCTCCTTATGAAAAGGCAATAATTTACCACTAATGCATGTCCTATTGAGAAAACACAACAAATAAGATTGAGGCAAATGCCTACATGCTAGTAAAATATCTTACCTCGGTCACACACTCAGAACTGACCTTCACCAAGTATAGAAAGTTCACAAATTATAAATACGGAGACAGAAACTGGAATGGAAAACAAAAAAAAGCCACTCTGCATACAGTGCGAACCTGGAGAAATGGAAAGAGAAATATAGCACCTAACAGACTCTCAGGATTTGCAATAATGCACACAAACTAACCCGCACAAAGTTACACCTGTATTATGGAACACATTCAAACAGTAACAACCCAATCTAAGAAATACAACAATTAAACCAGGCCCTAAACACTAATACATTTCCTATTGGGAAAACAGAACAAGACAAGCTGCTACAGATCCCCACACAGAAATAATTGTAAAGCTATACTAATAAATATTACAAAACAGCTGATGACAGAATAACGTCCAACAATTAAAAACTCATGAAAATTATTTAAAATTGTCTGAATATCAATAAAATATTTCAAAACAGCAGACATCACATAATACTCAATAATTAAAATGGCAGTCAATCAAGAAAAATAAACATAAAATGCCACCTTTACTTACCCTTTCCAACTCTTTTCCCTTGAAAGCACAGACCAGGAGCATCAGCAGCTGCTGAAGCTCTGTCCTCACAGTCCTCTTCTTTAGGGCCCACAACCAATCACTCACACACACACCCCAGTCACCTCCCTGTCCAGTCTATCTCTTCTCTCACACTCACCCCAGTCACCTCCCTGTCCAGTCTATCTCTTTTCTCATACACACCCCAGTCACCTCCCTGTCCAGTCTATCTCTTCTCTCACACTCACCCCAGTCACCTCCCTGAACAATCTCTCTCTCACACACAACCCAGTCACCTCCCTGCCCAGTCTCTGTCTCTCACACACAACCCAGTCACCTCCCTGCCCAGTCTGTCTCTCACACACACCCCAGTCACCTCCCTGCCCAGTCTCTGTCTCTCACACACACCCCAGTCACCTCCATGCCCAGTCTGTCTCTCACACTCACCCCAGTCACCTCCCTGCCCAGTCTCTGTCTCTCACACACACCCCAGTCACCTCCCTGCCCAGTCTCTGTCTCTCACACACACACCCCAGTCACCTCCCTGCCCAGTCTCTGTCTCTCACACATACCCCAGTCACCTCCCTGCCCAGTCTCTGTCTCTCACACACACTCTGCTTAGAGCCCCAATGCTGTGTTCCCCTTTAATTTTGCAGTGGCAGATTTCCCAGGGCTGCCGCTGCCTTCTCAGCCACACTGAAGCAGCAAACATTTATTTTAGAAAAATATGCCACGGCACTCAGGCCTTTCTTCTGGCTGCCGGGATATCCCTAGGCACCTGCGGCCCCCCATCTGCTTACTTTTACAGCCGCTGGTAGCTCCAATTGTCCCATCTGTAACCAGCACGGCTGAGTGCCACTTTTACTTTAATCGTGGCTCTGCCGCGCTCACTGTTGCATGGGGGGGGGGGGGGAATTCCTGAAGCAATCGGCCTCTTTGTGCTTGTGACTCACCGCATTGGTTCTCTGCTGCTTTGGAAGTGGGAAATCCTGGCGCGGCTGGCCTCCTCTTTGTTGCTCACTGCTGTGTTTAATTTCAGCACTTCCAGCCTGTGGGACCTTGCTTTGACGAGGTCAGGCTTCTTCGGCGCCACTTCTTCCTCCTCCCACTGGGAGGAAGAAGGGAGGAGGCTTCCAATTGGCCCATGGGACCAGGAAGAAGGAAGGTTTCTTATTGGCCTGCGGGGGCAGGAAAAAGGTAAAGGGAAGTATAACTGGGACTGTGGGACACGGGGAGCTGTGATACACTGGTTGAGAATTGCTGCTCTAGTGAGCAAGAGTGTGGCAACATTGGAAAGTTGGAGACAGACCCCGCAGTGGCGCGGCTCTTTGCAGGACCGGCCCACCATCTTCCCAGCTTTTTCGGTCGCGGCTGCTTACCACTACAGGCAGCACAGTGACACAGACACAATGCAAGCCGGAGCTGGGGAGAACACATGACCAGTTAGACTGGCCCACCGGGGGAAGCCCGATCCCCTGATAGGCCAATCCGCCCCTGAGCATAGGCAACTAGACAGTGGCTCATTTGAATTTGGTGGGTGGTGGCCTGATTGGTGGAGTATGCCATGAGCTGGGGCTTCAGAATGATTGGGAGAGGGGCGCTTGCCTTCCTTTTCTGATATGGGTGCTATCCCAGATTGGGGTTCGGGCATAGGGAGACAAATGCTTAATTGGCAAGAATTCTTGGAGCCCACTAAAGGTCAGTGGCAAACTTTTGGTGAAAGACCGAGTCTATGCCTACAAGGGAGATCCCCAGGACAGAGTGGTGTTAGCTGGGGTGGTCCCCTTTTTCCATGGTCTGTAGGATCTGAATTTGCCAGTTTCCCATCAAGCTGGGCAAGTACAAGTGGGTGGTGTCCAGTCCCTGGGGGATATCCAGGTTGGGGTGGTCCTAGTGAAGGGTCAAGTGGGCAGAAAGGAACCTGAGTTGGCAGGATTTGTTGGGCCTTCTGCTGTGGTTCCTTTTGTTCTTCCACAGGCTGTACCACCACTTGGAGCTTCGGAGGGTCCCGGTACGTTGCAAGAAGAAAGCTGGCACAGTGACCCAACCTCAGCAGCGATGCAAACATCTGATTTCTGGACCCAGAATGCAAGTCAAACATCGGCAAATTTGGCACAACAGGGTGAGTCAGTTGCTGTTGAGTGACCCATATGTAATGATGAGGTTAGTCATAGGGCTACTTTTGGGACAGTTGGGAGTCAATTGTTGGATACGGCCAGTCTGGGAAAAAGCCAGGGACACAGCTGGAGCTAAGAAGAAAGCAAAGTCTAAGAATAAGAAGAAACACGACAGATTCAGTTCTTCTGATTCTTTGTCATCCTCATCCTCTTCTAGTTCTTAGAGTTCTGCATCCTCAACAGGCTTAAAGCTTAAGGACAAGGGTACCGAAAGAGGTGCACCTGCAATGGTGACATTTACAGAATTGTAGGAAGATATGCTGAGATCCCTGAGAAACAAAATTAGGTGCTGGAAGTTTATTGATATTTTTCAGCTCTAGTAGGATGCAGAGGGAAGAGGAGCTGATTGGCTCATGGCACCTTAGGACACTAGAAGGGAAGGAGTTAGAGCTTCAGGAGACCAGCAACGGTTCACTTTGCTGGTTCTTCCATTGCTGCTGCGATCGCTTCCCTCCCACCTGCTCTTACTTTGGTTTAATTGTTATATGGGGTTTCGCTTTGTCGCAGCTGGGGGGTTGGAGGCAGGTGGCCCGAACTGATTGGGGTTCAGCTTTCACTCATTTGCTGCTGATTTGACTGCGGTCATGACTTGAGTTGTGATAACAACTGGGTGCAGTTGTCTACCTTGGGCACCTTGCTGGGTGGTGGCGGGGTTCGTAATGATGAGTACAAGACATTCTGGAACTTGCCGGCTGGGTGGCTGGTGGTGGCGGATGGTTACTCGAAGTTCTCTGATTTAATGTAACTGGGACTCGGGCACCTGTTTGTATTATGTAATAAAGCTGCGGACTTGTTTGATTCCAGATGTCAGTGTTTTTTATTGAGCTTTGTTAAAGGGCGGATGCGGAGTAAGTGTATGTTCTGGCTACCCATATTAAGCTGAAATCCAGAACCTCCAGGGTAGTATTCTCTGAAATGCTCCCTGTTCCACACGCAGGTTCCCAGAGGCAGGCAGAGCTCTGGAGGCTCAATGTGGAACCAGGCTGCTGGTGCTAACCTTTAAAAATGAGATTGATTTAGTTTAAAAGCTACTCTAAGGGGAAAGCTGACAATTGCTCAGCAGCGCATGGTTCAGAGGGCAGAATCTTCGAAGGATACTAATGAAGCATTAGAGTTATGGCATTCCAACACAGAAGTTCCAATAATAAGAAAAGTAGTCTATGTGCCTATAAGGAAAGAATCACCTGAGCTAAAAGATTCCAATTTATCCCTGCAAACTGAAAAGCAGAATGTAAATACAAACAAAAAACACACTTTGAAATGTTTGTATACTAATGCCAGAAGTCTAAGAAGTGAAATGGGAGAGTTAGAGTGTATAGCAGTGAATGATGATGGAGACTTAATTGGCATCTCAGAGACATGGTGGAAAGAAGATAACCAATGGGATAGTGCTATATCAGGGTACAATGATAGAAAGGAGCAACTTGGTGGCGGGGTGGTGTTTTCTCTCTGGGGTGGCATAGAGTCCAATAGGATAAAGATCCTACAAGAGACTAAAAGCACAATTGAATCTTTATGGGTAGAAATCCTTTGCGTGTTGGGGAAGAGTAAAGCGATAGGTATATACTACCATCCACCTGGCCAAAATGATAAGCAGACAGTGAAATGTTAAGAGAAATTAGGGAAGTTAACCCTGGTAGTTCAATAATTATGGGAGATTTCAATTATCCCAGTATTGATTGGGTAAGTGTAACATCAGTAGATGTTAGAGAGAGAAAGTTCATAGATGAAATAAATGACAGTTTAATGGAGCAATTGGTTCAGTAACCAACGAGAGAGGGAGGAATTTGAGATCTAATTCTCAGTGGAGTGCAGGATTTGGTGAGAGAGGCAACGGTGTGGGGTTGCTTAGCAATAGTGATCATAATATGATCAAATTTTTAATTAATGACTGGAAGGGAAACAGTGAGTAAATCCACTGTTTCCCTTCCTAGCACTAAACTTTCGAAAAGGAAACTTTGATAAAATGTGAAAAATAGTTTAAAAAAAAAACAAACAAAAAAACCCAAAACAACCCACAACCTGAAAAGTGCAGCTACAAAGGTTAAGAGTGTGCAACAGGCATAGACGTTATTTAAAAAAAAAACTATCTTAGAAGCACAGTCCAAATGTATTCCACGCCTTAAGAAAGGTGGAAGGAAAGCCAAAACTATTCAAACTATTGCCGGCATGGTTTAAAATGTGAGGTGAAAGAGGCTATTTTAGCCACGAGATCTTCATCCCAAAATTGGAAGAAGTATCCATCAGAAGTAAATAGGATAAAGCATAAGTATTGGCAAGTTAAATGTAAGACATTGATAAGATAGGCTAAGTGAGAATTTGAAAAGAAGTTGGCCATAGAGGCAAAAACTCATAATAAATACTTTAAAAAATGTATCCAAAGCAGAAAGCCTGCAAGGGAGTCTGTTAGACCATTAGATGATTGAGGGGTTAAAGGGCACTAAGGGAAGATAAGGCCATCACAGAAAGACCAAATTAATTCTTTGCTTCGGTGTTTAGTGAAGAGGATGTTGGAAAGATACCTGTTCCAGAGACAGTTTTCAAGGGTGCAGATTCAGATGAACTGAACCAAATCACAGTGACCCTGGAAGATGTAGTAGGCCAGATTGACAAATTGAAGAGTAGTAAATCACCTGGACCAGATGATATATACCCCAGGGTTCTGAAAAAACTAAAAAATGTAATTTCAGGGACTATCTGGTATGTGCTGAAGACATGAGATGCATGTTGGCTTAGCTCTCACTTTTGCTATCACAATTAATCAGTTTGCCACCACCTTTATCCTTCTTTTGCCGGAATGTCATCTGCTAAGGAAGTGAGTAAAAGATCAATACCTAAGCTCTGGGCCGATAAGGGCTCTAAACATTCTAAAGCCGCCCTGAAATCACAGTGGGTGTCTGAGGCAGAGGAATTGGCTTTAGAGAGTGACTCTGAAAACTTAGCGGTGGTACTGCCAGAGCAAGTGGCTTTTTTCTGTGACCTTATGGAAAACTTTTCTGAGATTTCACATAAATTGGATTCTCAGATGAATATCATTGTCAAGAAAGTGGCAGACCTGGTGAAGTTGGGCCAAGATGGTGGACATGGAAATGGTGATGTCTTCAATGAGCACCAAAGTGGACAAGGTTGATCACAATTACAAGGCACTTTTGGAGAAGTTAGACTTAGACATCCTAGTTAATTTTACTTTTTGGCCAATTTTTTTTACCCTGGACTTCATTCCTGTAGTTTGTTATATTTTTTTCTGTTTCTTTTTAAAACAGGGTGTGGTGTATGATTATTACTGTGCTGGGATGGAGTTATTGAGTTTGTAGGCGTCCTCAGGTTGGAGTGGTGAGAGTGAAAGGAGGGGTCCTTCTCCTGCCAGGGTTTAGTGGTTTGGTGGGGGATTGTGGGAGGGTTTGTCTGTTTGGGGAGTTGGGAGTGCATGGGAATGAAGCTGGTCTCCTTTGGGCCAGATGGCTATCTCATGGGAGAGAGTGCTGGCTCGGGAGGTGGGGGGTGTCGGCTTGGGGTGGGTCAAGGGATTTGTAGTGAGTTCTTGGGTTTGCAGTTGAGTTTGGTACATTTTGGAATGGGGGTGGGCTGTTGAAGAGGTTTTTGATGGGTTTGGATGTGGGGATTTCTGGCTGATTCTTTCTCGAACTGATTTCCTTGTTAGATATTTCTATGGGGTGACTCACCTGGTTAGGCCTGGTCATGGGGGTGATGGGCTATTTTATTCTAGGGCTGGTATTCCTTTTTTTTTATATCTTGTTTGTTTGCCTTTTTCTCTTAGCTTAAGTATTGTTTTGCTTAATGTAGTTAGTCAGGTCCATGGCGAACTCAGTTAAATGCCTCTCGTTGAATGTATGAGGGATATCATCTCCCATTAAATTGAAACGTATTTTGCAGTTTGCACACAGACAGGGGGCTCAAATTCTTATGCTTCAGGAAACTCATGAGACGAAATTGGAACATGAAAATTTGAAAAAGTGTTGGGTAAGGGCTGTTTATTACTCAACTTATAATTCTCATAGTCGAGGGGTCTGTATACTGGTAGTCAAGAATTTACCTCTTATGGTACGTCATCAGCATAGAGATTTGGAAGGGTACTATATGATTTTGGATTGTACACTATTTAATAGCACTTTTACTCTGGTGAATGTATATGGCCCCAATCGTAAACAGGCAATGCTTTATTGGATACACTTGCTGTGTTTGGCTTTGACGATCTGTGCCTGGGGAGAGATTGGAATGTATGCCCAGATTTGATTTTAGATAAAGCATCCAAGTCTGCTTCTGGGGTTCCTTTGGTGCCTACCACTAAAGATTTGATGGAGATGTTTGTGCTAAAGATATTTGGAGATTTTTCTATCCTACATCTTGGGATTATACATTCTATTCCCCGAGACATAACATATACTTTTTATACTCCTTTTCTTTTGTTTCCAAAATCAAAAGTAATGATATTTTGGTCAGTACATTGTCTGATCGTTCTCCAGTGGAAATTACTCTAAGTCTTGGAGCTCGGAAACCTAGGGTCTCTCTTTGGAAGCTGAACACTGCATTGCTAGAGCATAGCCAATTTTCAGCGTTGCTGAAGGATGCAATTTCTGAGTTTAATATGCATAATACGGTAGAGGATTATTCCCCGGTTCTTCAGTGGGAAACATTTAAGGCATGGTTTTGGGTTAAATTGATTAGTTTTGTTAGTTTCCTAAAAAAAAGAGCATATGGCTATGGTACATGATCTGATAGCCATGATCAAGCAGTTGGAGGATCAACATAAGCGAGATTGCTTGGCCCGTACTTATAAGCAGTTGGAAGTCTATAAGAAAGAACTGAGATCCCTGGAGATGGGTAAGGTTGAAAGGGCCCTTAAATTGATAAAATTTAAGTTTAATAAACACAGGAATAAAGCTGGTTCCTTTTTAGCATGGGTGGGCAGAAGAGGGCTGGGAAGTCTACCATTTTGCGGATTAAATGGGAGCATGGTAAGGAGCTGACTAGCTCCGGGGGAGAATTGAGCAGGCCTTTTTGCAGTATTTTTCTCACTTGTAGGCTGATTCTTCTCCTACCTCCCCCGCAGTTATCTCTCAGTTCTTGATGAATCTTGGGCTTTCTCAGGTATCTGCTATTCAGTGGGAGGTGCTGGTGGCCCCTATTACTTTGCTCAAGATACAGAATGCGACTAAGGTGTTGACCAGAGGTAAATGCCCAGGGTCTGATGGTTACTCCATTGATTTCTTTAAAAAATAGCTGCTGGAGGTGGCTCCCATTTTAGTACCCCCATATAATTTTGCTGGGAGTCTGGAAGTTGGCCTGGGTACTTTGGTTGATGCCACAATATCCCTTATTCATAAGTCTGGGCACAATCCCACAGACTGTAGGTCCTATAGGCCTATTTCGCTTCTTAATTTCGATTTTGAAAATATTGGCCAAAGTTTTACAGCTCTGCCTTGAGTCGGTTCTTCCTTCCCTGATGCATAGGGAGCAAACTGGTTTTGTGACAAGGCGAGTATTGACTTAACACTAGACGATTGCTTAACATTATTCACTTGGCTATATGTCGGGGTCTCTTGGGGGTAGTTTTGTCTCTGGACATGGAAAAGGCCTTTGATAGGATACTTTGGCCATTTTTATTTGCGGTCTTGCGTCATGTGGGTTTGCTTGATAGGTTTCTTAATTGGATTAAAGCTATGTATGCTAATTCTAGAGTTTGGCTCTTGATTAATGGCTTCTTTCTCCCCTTTTCTCTATAGCATGTGGTACTAGGCAGGGTGTCCCCTATCACCCTTGCTTTTTGATTTGATTATTGAGCTCCTGGCTTCAGCAATCTGCCTCCATCTTGATATTTGATGGGTACAGATAGAAAGTAGTGAGCATGACATTTCTCTCTATGCAGACAAAGTACTAATATATCTCACATCACTGAGGACTTCCGCTCCTGCATTGCTTGGTCTTTTACATCAGTATGAGGATATTGTAGGCTGTAAGATTAATTGGGATAAATCTGAGGTGTTTTCATGGGGTGGGAAGGTTTTGCTTCTGGATTGTTTGAGTGATTTCTGGGTGGCAACAGAGGGGTTCAAATATTTGGGCATTTATAACCCTAAGGATTGGACTGGGCTTTATACTTACAACTTTGTGAGCCCTATTGGTAAGATTAAGAAACATTTTGCTGGATTGGGCAGACCTCCCTGTTTCCTGGGCCGGGTAAATTTATTAAAAATGAATGCATTACCCAAGCTCTTATATTTGTTTCAATATGTGCTATGTAATATTCTTTTGAAAGTGTTCAATGACCTTCACAGTTGTATGACTAAGTTCATTTGGAATCGTAAACAGGCGTGGATCAGTTTTACTCAGGCAGGGTGGAATGGCATTGCCAAACTTAAAAATGTATTATTGGGCAGCTCGATTGGGGTGTCTTAAGGCATGGGCGGGTCATAGGGACACTCCATGGGTTGCCTTGGAACATGTGCAATTAGAAAGCAGTTCCCTGGCTATGTTGAAATTTCTCCTTGAAGTCTCCCCAGTGAGACATACATGTGCAGTTAGAAGGCAGTTCCCTGGCTATGTTGAAATTTCTCCTTGACATCTTCCCAGTGAGACATAGGGTGAGTAGGAATCATCCCATTATTTCACATACTCTCAAGGTGTGGGCTCAGGTGAATCATTTTCTTGGGGTGCTTAGTGGGGAGTTGTTGCCCATAATACAGATTTATGGGAATACATGCATTTCAGAGTATGCTTTTTCAGCACAGTTCAAAACCTGGAGAGATTTGGGTTTATTTACGATTATGCAGCTCTGGGATGAAGATGGTTTCCAATCCTTTGAGGATTTAAGTGAGGAATATGATTTACCTGAGTCTGCGTGGATGCACTACCTGAGGTTACATGAGGAACTAGCCAATCACTTTGATGTCGTTGCATAAAATGGAGAGATACTTGGAGGACCCGGATGCCTCTATGAAAGGGATAATGGCCATTTATTGGGGTATACTACTTCATCGGTTTGGAGAGGATATGTCCCCGAAATTGATTGAGCAATGGAATCTGGACTTGGGTACTGCCTATGATTCTAAAGTTTGGAAGCACATTTGGCTAGCTGTGCACCACAGCTCCATTTGTGTTTAACAGTTTGAATTAATCATTTGACTGTTGCACAGAACTTATCGAATGCCTCTTTTTTTTTTTTAATAGTAAAATTCATGAGGATGCAGTAGTGACGTGTTGGAGGGGTTGTGGTGAGTTGGGAACGTATATACACATGGGGTGGTACTGTCAAAGTGTGTGTGTCATTTTGGGGGTCAAATAACTCAGGAAATTGCTGATATAGTGGGATTTCCTATTGGCATTACTCCCATATTAGGTAGTCTTAGTAGATGGGTGGGCTCGGCGATTCCCCGGAAATATAGGTTGTTGATGGGTCAGCTTTTGCTGGCTGCCAGGTTTACTAAAGCTACCTTTTGGAAAACCAGTCCTAGGATGCATCACTGGTGAGATCAGGTTTGACAAATAGCAGATATTGAGCATTTGTGATTTGCTTTAAAGAATGAAAGTTTTAAGTATCAAAACATCTGGGGCCTGTATCAAGCTTATTACCCGACAGGCTAAATTTTGTTTTGCAGGTGGGCTGTTCTGCCTGATGATTGTATTGACTTTTCAAGGTTTTGTTGAAGCAATGTTTATTTTGTCTTTTCTTATTGTATATTTGGAAAACTTGTTAAAGTTTAAAAAAAATGAAATTTCAGACCTATTACAATTAATTTGTAACCTATTATTAATATCATCCCTTGTACCTAAAGACTGGAAGGTGGCCAATGTAAACCTCGATATTTTAAAAAGGGCTCCAGGTGTGGTCCGAGAAACTATAGACTGGTGAGCCAGACTTCAGTGCTTGGAAAAATCGTGGAAACTGTGTTAAAGAATAAAATCACAGGAGAAACAAGATGGTGGCATAGCGGTGGAGTTATAAGCTACTGTTTTTTACCTTTCCTTGTGTAGGTTTTCTTCTTGGGGACTTATGCCTCCTAAACGTAAGGGTCGGGTAAGAGTTTTTCGCTCCGAACCTTCCCACCCTCTCGGATAGCAGTTTATCACAATCTTCACCTTTCAACTGACAGCCATTCAGGGAACTGAGGCTCCTGATGTGCTCTGCTGTGAGGGAGCAAGGCAGTCGTCAGCGGAGGAAGTATCCCAGAATCCCTTGGATGATTGGCTGCCACTGGCACAGAAGTGTGAGTCGTCATCCAGCTTTGCAGCGCTGACCTGTGACAAGGCAGGAGCAACCAATGTGATTGTGGCTGGTGGTTTGAGTGTTCTTGGGCGGATTGAGTCTTCTTGGCCCATGGAAGAGTCCCATCTGGAGGGTCTAGTGGTGTCTTCCCCTGTCCTTCAACTCCCATAGAAGTGGGTGGACTGAAGGAAGGTTTGGACAGTGTTCCAGCGGTAGCAACCGGGGTGAGCCAAAATTCTTCTCCTATTGCAACTCCTTCTTCGATTCCACCTTGGCCGGCTGTAGTGACATTAGATTTCCTTTGGTAACTAATGACAGGATTTGGGAAATCCTTGAACTCGTTTCAAAAGATGAAATCTCTCTCCTCTAAGTTTGAACAGTCAATTTCTTCCTATGAAGTTTAATTTGTGGCCATAAATTCTAAAGGTTCAGTTACTGAGGATAATTTAAAGCAGCTTCAAGGTTTCAATATGGCCATGGTTAAGGATCGCAACTCTTTTTCCAAAAGGATTGAGCATCTTGAAAATCAATCTAGAATTTGAATTTGAGGTTACATAATTTCCTGAAGATTATGGGGGAAATTCTGGAAGCAACTTTTGAGGAGATATTTTCTGGAAATTTTGGGTTTCATTTCGGACCAGTTACCGAGTGTCACTCAATTACTGTAATACTTCTACTACTACTAATATTACTACTCATGATTTAACTAATTTCGTGGAAAATTCTGTTGCTGAAGTTATTGAACGTAGAACATTATTAGTTTCTTTTTATTCATCCCAAGATTTAAGTAACATAATGCAGAGGTACTTTAGGAATTTAAAATCTTTATTTTATGATCAGTCAATCAGAATTTTCCCTGACCTTGCTCATGTAACTCAAGAGCGGCTAAGAAGCTCCAGCAATTGGTTGTTCCTTTAAATTGCGTTACCCATGCAAATGTGTTATCAACTTTAAAAATTGTTTCATATTCTTTTTGCCTGAATTTAAAGAGTTCTTGGAACCCAGGAAATCTTTGACATCTTCTCCAATTTCTATTCAGTAAGGCATATTTAACTTGCTGTCCAAACTATGTTAAGTATGTTTATCCTATTATATTGAATTCCTAAATATACTCCCTGTGATTTTTCTGTCTCTCTCCAAATGTTGGAATTTTGAATAGGGAGAATGCATTAGTTGCTATTATTTTTGTAATAATTCCTTTCTTTCTAATTGCAGAGTGTTTATGCTTTGTTATATTTTGAAAATTGATAAATAATAATTAGAATAAAATCACAAAACATTTAGACATAGTTTAATTGGACACAGCCAGCATGGATTTACCCAAGGGAAGTCTTTTCTCACAAATTTCCTACATTTTTTTGAAGGAGCAAATTAAATGTGGACAAAGGTGAACCGGTAAATATGGTGTATTGGGACTTTCAGAAGGCATTCAACAAAGTCCCTTATGAGAGGCTTCTAAGAAAACTAAAAAGTCATGTGTAGGAGGCAATGTCCTTTTGTGGATTGCAAACTGGTTAAAATACAGGAAACGGAGAGTAGGATTAAATGATCTATTTTCACAGTGGAAAAAGGTAACCAGTGGAGTGCCTCAGGGATTTGTTCTTGGACTGGTGCGTTTTAATATATTTATAAATGATCTGGAAAGAGGTAGGACCTGTGAGGTGATCAAATTTGCGGATGACACAGTTATACAGAGTAGTTAAATCTCAAGCAGATTGTGGGGAATTACAGGAAGACCTGAGAGTCTGGAAGATTGGGCTTCCAAATGGCAGATGAAATTTAATGTGGACAAGTGCAAGGTGATGCACATCCCCAGACCCAGGGTTCCCCAATCCTTGAGCCCAGGTAGTGTACAGGCTCCAGTAAGGCCCCTACTATTTAAAAGGTTAAAGTCCAAACAATGCACTCTGAGGAAAACTCCCACCAGACAGGATGTGTACTGGCTGGACAGAAACCCTCCCGATTCTGGCCAGGCCCACCAATCGAGGTTTACTTGGTTAAACTGGCTGGGCCTGGAAAATAACACAAACCAAATTCCTCTCTACCTCTGTACTTTGTACTAACCAAAAGGACTGCCTCCTGAGCTTTAGCAAGGGCGCTGTTATATACTATTACAAGTGGGCCTGTCATTCCAGACTCCACAGGAGGAGGGTCTGAATTTGAATGGAACATCCCATTAACCATTGATACTAAATACCCAGGACTTACTGGTAATAGAACGGAGTGTCTGTTACATACATTTGCTATACAAAGATGCAGGCCTTTCATATTGCTTTTGAGACATTTCCTTGTCGCAGGATTTTCTTACTGCAATTAGAACCTCAGGGTTGCTCTTGCTCTTTGCTGAGGATTCTGGGAGTTTCAAGACAACCTAGCAGAGGATTCTGGAGGTTTCAGGGGTGCTGAAAACTACACATACTTACCATTAAGATACGTTGACATTTAGAGTTATGTCATCTTCATGGATTTTTGAGTCATATTGAAGAGGTCTAGTCTTGTCCTAGAAAAAAAATGGACTGTTTTATAAATTGTTCTCTTTTTATTAGACTATTGACCCTCTACTAACATCTCAAGGCTCTGAGTTTTCGTTTGACACATCATTTCTCTTATTATATATAAACTGCATGCATGTGAAGTTTATAGGGATGACATGGCACTAGTATAGAGAACTCTAGGTCTCTACTATCCAGTTGGATAGGAAGGCATAGTAGTTTGCATACCATCCCTGCAGGCACCTCCACAGAAGTTTGTCTGATTTGGTCAGCAGTTTTCCATAAAAGCAGATAGTATTTGTGGAGAAGTATGGCATTCTGAGTTGCACTTTTAAGTAGCAGGAGAGTTTGTTGGTGAGATTTCCCATATTGGGCCCTCAGCCTGGAACTAGGAGAAGGGACTCTGTTTTGGGAGGAATTTTTGCTACCAGTTCCTGCCCACTGAGAAGGAGAGATTTTGGACGTTTAAAACATTTTGGAGGAGGAAGTGATGTCACGCCAATAGATGGCGGCTTGAACCGATAGCTCCGGGCCCCAATCCAGAAAATCCCTCCCAATTAACAAGCCATCAGCACCTCGTGAAAATTTTTTTTGCATCTCCCCAGCTGCCTACTGTTCTAGCGATATCGGTACGTAAAAAAGCTCCGGATTTTAAAAAGTTTTCTTTCGACCCGACGGCAGCGAATTCAAGCAGGAAGGCCGGACCGGGGAGTCTAAAGGAAAATGGTGCCACCTCAGCAAACAGCAAGTTAGGGGGAGAAGATAACAGCAGTGCCACACAAAGCGTGGACCTATCCCTCTTCATAGCCAATTTCCAAGAATGGTTCAGTGAGTTAAGAGCTGATATGGGGCTTTGGAAGCCATTGTCGCCAAATTAAGAATTGAGTGCTCAGAGATAGGGCAGCACCTAGAAACAGTGGAGCAGAGGCAAGCTGATCAGGAAATAATGGCAGAGGTGGCACAGCAGTCTGTTCAAGAGATTCAAGCTGAATATATAAAGCTAGAAGACATGCCATGTCTTCACTCTTCTAATATGCTACTCTCTAGAGATTTTCCCCATCTACAGAGATGTTATTTCTGCAAGCTATTATTCATATTTGTTTAATTTTACCATGCGCTTTACTAGGCATTTAACACTTTATCAAGATCTGTTATATGTGTCATACTCTGCTGCTTACTCTAACGTGCAATCAATAATGTCCCTAGAGATATTATACCATTAGTATAGTTGCATTAAATAGAGATCCATGAGATTTGTTCCTCAAGTTACAATTACCGTGTATCACATTGTCTTTCTGTTAATTTAAATTATATTATGTTTTAATTATTTATTTTTAACTTTTCTATACCGATGCTCCTGTATAGGATACATATCGCACCGGTTTACATGGATCTGAAACTGTCGCCGAATGGCGTATACAATGAAATTTAGGAACCATGAACGTGCGGGGACAATAAACAGAAATGTGAAAACTTTAGCAAAATAAGAGAGTACACTATCATATAATGTAGTAGATGTAACATAATATTAAAATGAGTAACTTTAATAATAATAAGAATGGAAACGAGGCCTATGCCTCGGGGAATCGAGCCGGTAGAGGGGGGAATAGAGAGAGAGTTCAGGGAGAAAACCACAATGAGCAATGGGACGTTTAGCATTGGAAGGATTCAAAGGGGGAGTGAGAGCATGGGCGAGGGGATTATCTGTCCGAAAAGGCTTGTCTGAAGAGACAGGTTTTCAGTTTCTTTTTGAAGACCAAAGGGCAGGGTTCTTGGCGGAGGTCTGGTAGGAGCGAGTTCCAGAGTGGAGGCCCAGCTGTAGAGAGGGCGCGCTTCCTTAAAGAGGTTTTAGCAGGTGGGGTATATAGCATGTCTTTGTATGCTCTTCTAGTGGGTCTGTTTGAGGTGTGTGGCCTTATTTGGAAGGTTAGATTGAGGGGGGAGATATTATGCAAAGCCTTGTGGATCATCATGAGGGCTTTAAAGAGGATCCTGAATTTGATTGGTAACCAGTGCAAGTTTTGAAGGATGGGAGAGATATGTTCTCTTCTGTTGGCATTAGTGAGGATCCTGGCTGTGGCGTTCTAGACCATCTGAAGAGGTTTGATTGAGTTGGCGGGTAGTCCCAGCAGGAGGGAGTTGCAGTAATCCACTTTGGACAAGATGATGGATTGTAACACCAAACGGAAGTCACGGAGGAGTAGTAGTGGTTTTAGTTTTTTTAGTACCTGCAATTTGAAGAAACATTCTTTCTTTGTGTTGTTTATGAATTTTTTTAGGTTAAGTTGATTGTCGAGCAGAACCCCCAGGTCTCTCACATGTGATGAATGATTAATTGTTGTTTTGGCTAGTTGTGAAAGGCTTGAGGAGTTGAGAATTACTTAGCTTTCTCGTATTAAGTTAATTTCTACTATGTTAAACTTTTCATTTATATGGCTTTGTTATTATTCACTTAAGTTGGAATGTTATTTGTAAAACACTGCTGCTAATCGCTATGTTTACTTAGCACTGTTACGAAATTTTGTTGAATGTGAACCGATGTGATGTTACTATACGAATGTCAGTATATAAAAGCTACAAATAAATAAATAAATCTGGAAAATCGCTCCAGAAGAAATAACTTAAGATTCAGAGGCATCCCGGAAGATCAGGCTTATATGGCAGCCAAAAGGTTATAACAGATATCTGCAGCCTTATACTGCATTCTGGTGAAAGGGAGGCAGTGCCAGAGCGTATTAAGTTGGCGAGAGCACATAGGGCACTGGCTAAAGCTCCCAATAAACTTTCACGTGACATAGTAGTCTGCTTCCACAAGTTTGCTATAAAAGACAGTGATGATGCAAGCAAGACAAATGAGAGATACCTAGTGGCACGGGCACAAGATAGAAATTTTCCAAGATTTATCTCCACTGACTATTAAAAAGAGGAGAGAACTTTAAAGAGGTGGTCAAAGTGCTAAGAGAAGGGGAACATCGCTACCAGTGGCTATTTCCATTTGGTCTCCATTTCACAATAAACGGGGTCTCCTCGAGGGCCCATCTGGTAGACGAGGATTTGAAGATTCTACAAGCTGCTGGTCTGCAAGCTGGATCCAGTTCAAGAACACATCAACTAGCAGCTACACCCGGGAGAGACCTCAACACCAGATGGCAGCGAGCCCAGAATGGTGGAGACTGCGCAGGCATTCTGGAGGATCTATTCCTATGCGAGAACCTGATACAGCCAGGATCTGAAAAGTGTACCTCATCTGTTTGATATGGCGGGAGCTTAGAACTCACTGCCAATAGATGCCCGAAAGGGCTCTGGATGGTTCATAGATTGTTAAAGTATCACTACAAGTTGCAATATGCTTAACAGGTTTTCAAATTATGTTCATGGGAGTTTTCATATGCTAATAATGCTAAATAAGGGGCCCGGTGGGGTCAGGGGTTGTCACATATTCTACGTGACACTATTTCTCATAAGAACATGCCAAACTGGGTCAGACCAAGGGTCCATCGAGCCCAGCATCGTTTCCAACAGTGGCCAATCCAGGCCATAAGAACCTGGCAAGTACCCAAAAACTAAGTCTATTCCACGTTACCGTTGCTAGTAATAGCGGTGGTTACTATCTAAGTCAACTTAATTAACAGCAGGTAATGGACTTCTCCTCCAAGAACTTATCCATTCCTTTTTTAAACACAGCTATACTAACTGCACTAACCACATCCTCTGGCAACAAATTCCAGAGTTTAATTGTGCGTTGAGTGAAAAAGAACTTTCTCCGATTAGTTTTAAATGTGCCACATGCTAACTTCATGGAGTACCCCCTAGTCTTTCTATTATCCGAAAGAGTAAAAAAAAGATACATATCTACCCCTTTCTAGACCTCTCAAGATTTTAAACACCTCTATCATATCCCCCCCTCAGCCGTCTCTTCTCCAAGGTGAAAAGTCCTAACCTCTTTAGTCTTTCCTCATAGGGGAGCTGTTCCATTCCCCTTATTTTGGTAGCCCTTCTCTGTACCTTCTCCATCGCAATTATATCTTTTTTGAGATGCGGCGACCAGAATTGTACACAGTATTCAAGGTGCGGTCTCACCTTGGAGCGATACAGAGACATTATGACATTTTCTGATTTATTCACCATTCCCTTTCTAATAATTCCCAACATTCTGTTTGCTTTTTTGACTGCCACAGCACACTGAACCGACAATTTCAATGTGTTATCCACTATGATGCCTAGATCTCTTTCTTGGGTAGTAGCACCTAATATGGAACCTAACATTGTGTAACTATAGCATGGGTTATTTTTCCCTATATGCATCACCTTGCACTTGTCCACATTAAATTTCATCTGCCATTTTGATGCCCAATTTTCCAGGCTCGCAAGGTCTTCCTGCAATTTATCACAATCTGCTTGTGATTTAACTACTTTGAACAATTTTGTATCATCTGCAAATTTGATTACCTCACTCGTCATATTTCTTTCCAGATCATTATTAAATATATTGAAAAGTAAGGGTCCCAATACAGATCCCCGAGGCACTCCACTGTCCACTCCCTTCCACTGAGAAAATTGTCCATTTAATCCTACTCTCTGTTTCCTGTCTTTTAGCCAGTTTGTAATCCACGAAAGGACATCACCACCTATCCCATGACTTTTTATTTTTCCTAGAAGCCTCTCATGAGGAACTTTGTCAAATGCCTTCTGAAAATCCAAGTACACTACATCTACCGAGAAGGAGTTGGCATAAGCCGGGGAGGGGGGCAGGGATGGATGTGGAACAAAAAAGGGAGGACAAGGGGGAGGTTTATCAATTAGGAAGTTCTGGTATGGAGGTGAGGAGTAAACCTGGGCAGCAATCAGTTCCTTCTTTAAGGTATCTGGGAGGAGGGATGATTGTAAGCATGGTAGAGAAACCTTTGAGAGGGTGTGGGAGCTACCTTAGCTGATATCACGGGGGACATAAAATTACTCTCTTGGAATGAAAAAGGGATTAATACCTTTTATCAAGCAAAAAACGTTATTACAAGATGCAGTCTGTTCAAAGATGGATATTCTTCTGTGTCAGGAAATGCATTTAAGGAAAAGATATGAAAGATTGTTATTCTCCAAACATTTCCCTTGCCAGTTTTTTGCTTCACCTGCCTCCTCTTCTAAATACAATGGAGTAGGCATTCTTTTTTCACAAAACGTCATAGTGGAGGTTGTTTCCGTATTAAGAGATTTGGAAGGGAGATACCTGATTGTGAAATTTAAATGGGGAAAGATATCTATACCATTGCTAATATATATTGTCCCAATGTGGGTCAAGGGAAGTTTTTGAAGAAATTTTCAAATATTCTACGGCAATGGGCAGAAGGTTTTAAAGTAGTGGGAGGCGACTTCAATATAACAAAATACCCATTTCTCAATAATAGTGGAGGATCAGGGCAAACTACTAAGGCCAATAGACAGGGATTGAAGACCTTAATGGCTGAATGGAATCTGTTAGATGTCTGGCAATTTTTTCACCCCTCTGAGTGTAATTATACCTTTTTCTCTAAAGTACATAAGGTTTACTCCAGAACAGACTTTTTCTAGTCAATAAGACTTTGGTGAATAGGGTGGGGGCTTCTGCGATAAATTCCATAATCCTGGTCAGATCATGCAGTGGAATGGATCTCCCTTAAAGGAGTGGGAAGCAATACAGGGAAAAGAGTCTGGAGACTTAATGAGAGTTTGCTGGACAACAAAGATTTCTGTGATAGTCTGAGGAAAGAGATGGGGGAATACCCAACAGATAATGAAAATGGTAAAGTATCCGCTAGTAGCATTTGGGAATGTTTCAAAGCTGTGGTGAGAGGTAAACTGATCGCTAGAGCAGCATTTTTGAAGAAATCTAAAGCAGCTAAATGACTGTTGCTATTGAATAAAATAGCTAAGTTAGAAATCAGACATAAAAGGAAAATAGATGCTAGGGTGGGGGAAAAATTAGATCTTTTGAGAGGTGAATTGAAAGCATTAGATATGGAGGAGATAGCTTTTCAAATGGACAAGGCCAAGCAGGAATTTTTCAAGGGAGGAAATAAAGCTGGCAATTTACTAGCTAGGAAACTCAAAGCTAAAGCATTACAGTACCAAATTTTCAAAATTAAAGGTAGAAACAGTGAAATAGTCTCTGATTGTGAGAAAATTAGGGCCAGGTTCTCTCAATTTTATCAGGATAGCCACATATCGGACATCTTAGATTTTTTACAAGAAATGCTATATAGCTGGAAAATAGCTATAAAATGCTGTACCGCTAGTACCTCACCCCAGTTCAATTACATATGATATACTAGTCAGTGGATGAAGGCTGCTGGAGAAAATGCGGTCAGCAAGGCATGTTTTTGCATATTTGGTTGGATTGCCCAATCATTTCAGGATTTTGGGATGGGGTAATAGAAATGATAAGAGATAATAGGAGTGACCATACGCAAGGATCCCTGGTTTTGTCTTTTAAATATAAACGTTGATGACCAAGAGACAGGGGAAAATACCTTACCTCTACAAATAATTTTGGCAACCCGGGGCCAGATAGCTTATGTTACGCTTGGGCTCCGGTCAGGAGGCGTGAACACCACCCAGCAGGGTGGCTCCAGGTGGAGAGAGACAGGAAGCTTAGAAACAGTGTCTGGTTCCAGGCTGGGTCAGGGCCGGCAGCAATAAGCAGTGTCTAGTTCAGGCTGGGTCAGGGCAGGCGGCAAGGAGCAGAGTCTAAGTTCAGGCTGGGTCAGGGCAGGCGGCAATGAGCAGAGACTAAGTTCAGGCTGGGTCAGGGCAGGCGGCAATAAGCAGTGTCTGGGTCCAGGCTGGGTCAGGGCACAGTAAGCAGGGCAAGGCAGGTCAGAAGGCCCGTAGGCCACACACCATAAGCGGGGCAAGGCAGGTCAGAAGGCCCGTAGGCCACACACACACAGAAGGCCCGTAGGCCACACACCATAAGCGGGGCAAGGCAGGTCAGAAGGCCCATAGGCCACACACCATAAGCGGGGCAAGGCAGGTCAGAAGGCCCGTAGGCCACACACACACAGAAGGCCCGTAGGCCACACACCATAAGCGGGGCAAGGCAGGTCAGAAGGCCCGTAGGCCACACACACACAGACAGAAGGCCCGTAGGCCACACACCATAAGCAGAGCAGGGCAGGTCAGAGGGCCCGTAGGCCACACACACACAGAAGGCCCGTAGGCCACACACCATAAGCAGAGCA
Source organism: Rhinatrema bivittatum (assembly GCF_901001135.1). Taxonomy (NCBI): domain Eukaryota; kingdom Metazoa; phylum Chordata; class Amphibia; order Gymnophiona; family Rhinatrematidae; genus Rhinatrema; species Rhinatrema bivittatum. The sequence continues at coordinate 141,117,740 of NC_042620.1, forward strand.
GGCAGGTCAGAAAGCCCGTAGGCCACACATACACAGAAGGCCCGTAGGCCACACACCGTAGTCAGGGCAAGCAGGTCAGAAGGCCCATAGGCCACACATACACAGAAGGCCCGTAGGCCACACACCGTAAGCAGAGCAGGCAGGTCAGAAGGCCCATAGGCCAGGTGAGAACAGCGAGGAAGGAGGCCCGAAGGCCGTGCAAGGCAAGGCAAGGAAAGGCCCGAAGGCCGCGCAGGGCAAGGCAAGGAAAGGCCCGAAGGCCGCGCAAGGCTAGAGTAGGGAGCCCAGGTGAGCTCGATGCCGAAGCCCCGAGGCAACTGTCAGGCAGGGTTATAAGGACACACCCAGAGCACAGAGTGGACAGAGGAGATGGACTGGGCTTGTCCGGAAAGCCAGCACTAGAGGGACCCCTGGTGGTGAGGCGGTTGCACTGCAGCCAAAACTGTAACAGCTTATGGATGGAAAAACCCTACCACTCTGCCAATTAATAAAGTTATCTAGAGAGACTAGCTCGAATTTACCATCTGAATAGGCTTACTGCTATCAAGTGAAAACAGCTTCCAAGTTTGAGAAGCTGTGGTATCCATATACGATATGGTGTCAGAAAGATGCTACTGCTAGCTTTTAGGCTCCTAAGGTGAAGAGATTGATTATTAAACTAGAAAGGGGGGGGAGGGAAGGGTACTATTTGAAAATCCTAATCGACAAACAAGTTACACAACAGAGATCAGTAGATGTTTGTGAAATGTAATTTTATTCTGCATCCATCTAGTACAGTCACTGTTACTATGTACTTGTACGCAGTAATCAGTTATTGTTCTATATCATAACTTACGCTTTCTGTATGACTTCTGTGGTTGTCAAATAAACAATAAGTTATTTTAAAAAAAAAAAAAGGAAAATTAGTTCTTACCTGTTACATTTTCGTTCCTGTAGTACCATGGATCAGTCCAGACCATGGGTTGAGCCTCCTGTCCAGCAGATGGAAACAGACCAAAACTGAAAGGGTATCCTATATCAGGACAGAGCCTACCCTGCAGCCCTTCAGTATAACCATTGTCAAAGCAGCAAAAGGCATAAGGTCAAGCAAGTAACAAAATAACTATTAAAGTTGTTGAACAATCGAACAAGAGAACAATTGAATGAACTGTGTAACTAACCACTCTTCCATGACTACCCCTGATCATCGTAAAAGATGCTTCCGGTGCCTTTAATGAGAATCCAAGACAGCCATGCAGAGACACTCCTATAATAAGGAGAAAAAAGGAACTGAGTTTGAGCGGGCAGACCTTTAGACCCGTATCGGGAGCTTCCCATTCCCTTAAGAGAAGTAACTTGTGCATGGGATGAAAAGGGAACGTGCGCGGAAGTGCTCTGAGCCCTGCCAGGACCGGGTCCGCATTAGCCGGCATCCCGGCTGTCACCGTATCCTCTGGAGTGGCATCGATCTCCAGATCCTGAAGGACGAAGGGAATGAGCGGCTCCAGCTCTTCCCATTGAAACAAGCGAAGCACTCGGGGGTCATCTCCTTCAAGGGGAGGGGCCTGTAGAGAGAGATCCGTCTCTGGGTTCTGAGTTGGATCCACAGGAGGATGCGGTAGATCCGGGGGAAAGGGGGCCCCTGGCACCACGCGAACCTGAACGGAGCCTTGCACATCCGGGACAGTGGGAGGTAGTGGAGCGAGCATCCGAGGAACCTTTGAGGGAGGAGGGCCTGGCGGGGGATCATCCTCCTCCTGCAGACTGGCCAAATAAGATTTGTGCATTAGGAGCACAAAATCTGAAGAAAAACGTAACTGTGAAGATTTTGTTGCCAGCACAACATTTACTTGAGTAAAAAGGGGCAGATCTGGAGGTGCTTCCAGGGTGCAGTTTCATTTTGTACGGGCAGTACTGCCTGGACAAAATTAGCCAGGCAAGTCTGATTGTAAAAATACCTGTCCTAAAGTTATCTGGATAACTATTCAGGTATATTTTGCAGAACACTTACCCAGGTAACTTTCCCATTCACCAGCATACTCAGGAGAGACATTTTGGAGCTCCTGTTTTACCTTTGGCAATCTGCTTTTAGAAATCAGACTGGGAAATTCACTCCTGAGCTTTCCAAGACTACATTGGTAATTTTTTTTTTCAAGAGTTAACATCTGAAGAAGGGGCCTATGGGGTATCAAAGATTTTTGCACATTTCTTGTTAATTCTTATCTCGGTCTAAGAAAAGATATTTCAACCTGTGGGGATGGTAAATTTTAAACAACCACATGGGCGTACATGTATGCATACATGGTGGCTCACGCAAATGGACACAGCCATTTTATAACATAAGCGCGTATATGCACATATGATATGAAATTGGCTGAGATGCATTCACGTGCGCACAATTTTGTACGGATGCGCATGTGTGTGCACAAATGCCGGCTGTACTGCGTAAGTGGGGGATTTTATTTGATACATGCGCCAATGCAATTATTAGTTTCCCCAGCTCACCCAGATAAAGGCTCCCGAATTTCTAACCACCATAATTATCCTTCCTCCCTTTTACCCTATTAGCCCCGATCCTTCAAACCCTGACTAGGCCAGAATTTTTTATTTTAAAACTTAGATGCCATCCATAGCAGAAGTAAAGTTACATGGTAGAGGAGCCCAAAAACGTTTGTGCATGTAACATGCGCACATTTCAAATCACTTTCCTAGAACGCTCTCTTCCCGCCCATGCTCTGCTCAGACCAGGCCCATGCCCCACTCCTTTTCTAACTTTTTGATTTGTATGAATACTGGGCGGTAAGTGTGTACTCGGGCGCTTCTTAAAATCCACATGGGCCACACCGGCCTGAGACGTGCATATATCCTGGCTTTGGCACGAGTAGGGTTTTAAAATTCACCTTAAAGAATCAAGTTTTCTCCGATAACAATACAACTTCTGGAACTCTGCTACCAAACTTACCAGTTAGTTGTTATGCTGCTTTTATATAAATAGCAGAGTTGCTTACCTTTAACAGGTGTTCTCACAGGACAGCAGGATTTTAGTCTTCACCTATAGGTGACATCACAGGATGGAGCCCAATCACGGATCACTTTTGTCAAAGTTTCTAGAACTTTGACTGGCACTACTGGGCATGCCCAGCATAGCACCAACCCTGCATCCAGCAGGGGTCCCCCTTCAGTCTCGTTTTATAGTAAAAAGTATGTGCGAAAAATAAAATAAGAAACATAAGCGAACCCAACTCCACGGGGTGGCAGGCGGGTTTTGTGAGGACTAACATCCTGCTGTCCTGTGAGAAAACCTGTTACAGGTAAGCAACTCTGCTTTCTCACAGGACAAGCAGGATGGTAGTCCTCACATATGGGTGAGTAGCGAGCTGAGGATGACCGAGCAATACACCAAATGCACCCAAAAGACGTACAACAGGCACAACAGGGGTGGAATTTGGTAAGGAGGGCATCCTGAAACCCTGGACGGGTGGTAGAAGGATCTTGGGTAGTTAAACTGAAAACAAGTTGCGAAAAACCGACTGGCCAAAGATGGAATCTTGTCTGCCAACCTTATCTAAGCAATAATGCGCTGTGAAGGTATGGACAGAACTCCAGGTAGAAGCCTTACAAATATCAGCAAGCGGCACCGAACGGAGGTGCACTACTGATGTCTCCATGGCCCTAATAGAGTGTGCTTTCACATGGTCTTGAGTGGAATGCCTGCTTGCTCGTAGCAAAAAGAAATACAGACCGCTAACCAGGAGGAGAAGAGTCTGCTTTCCCACAGGATTTTCTAATTTGATGGTGTCGAAAGAAAAACAAACAATTGAGTGGATTTCCTGTGTGCCGACGTGTGGTCTAGATAGAAGGCTAGGGCACATTTGCAGTCCAAGGAATGCAGAGCCTGTTCTCCTGGGTTTGAATGGGGTCTGGGAAAAAAGGTAGGTAGGATGATGGATTGATTAAGATGAAATTCAGACACTACCTTTGGTAAAAACTTTGGGTGAGTGCGGAGCACTACCCTGTCATGCAGAATTTTAGTGTAAGGCGGGTAGGTAACTAAAGCCTGCAATTCACTAACTCTGCGAGTGGAGGTAATAGCAAGAAGAAAAACTACTTTCCAGGTGAGATAACGCAGATCACAAGAGTGGAGAGGCTCAAAGGGAGGTTTCATGAGCCGCCCCAAGGTCCCAAGCAGGGGCCAGAGGGTGCAGTGGAGGTTTTAAGTGGAACAAGCCTCTCATGAAGCGTGTTACTAAGGGTTATGTTGAAATAGCTACATCTCCCACATCGCCACCTGATTGTCGATTTGAATCAGGATGGCCTTGTTCGAAAAGCAATCCTGAAAAACCTTGAGAGCATATCTGATGGTCCAAAGCTCCAGGAAATTTATCTGATGTTTGGCTTCCTCTGGAAACCAGGTTCCCTGAGTCTGTAGGTCGCCGACATGAGCATTCCATCCTAGGTTGGAGGTGACTGTTGTCAAGGTAATTTGAGGTTCTGGAGCCTGAAATGGAAGGCCTTGAAGTAGATTGGAATGTTGTATCCACCAGGCCAGCGACAGGCGGAGCTGTGTGGTAACATGAACAATGCTGGACATTGGTTGACAAGCTTGAACCTACTGGGATTTTAGGGTCCACTGCATTACTCGCATGGCTAGGCGGGCCATCTGAGTGACATGCACCGCGGACGCCATGAGACCCAGCAGTATGAGGAAGTGACAAGCAGTTGAAGATACTCGAGTCTGTAGGTGATGCGCCAGAGAGGCCAGAGTGAAAGCCCGATCCTGAGGGAGGAAGGCTTTCGCCTGTATAGTGTTTAGGTCGGCCCCTGTAAAGGATAGGGTTTGGGATAGAACTATCTTGGATTTGGGATAGTTGATTAGAAACCCTAGAGAGATCAGGGTATGGAGAGTGAGATGCAAGGATACCAATGCGGCTTGTTGAGTCGGAGCTCTTATCAACCAATCATCGAGATAAGGGTAGACATGGACACCCTGACCCCTGAGGAAGGCTGCGACCACTGCGAGGCACTTGGTAAAGACTTGTGGAGCGGACGCTAGGCCGAATGGTAGTACACAGTACTGGAAGTGATGAGGGACGACCAGGAATTGCAGGTATTTGCGATGAGATGGAATAATTGAGATGTGTGTGTATGCATCTTGGAGATCCAGAGAGCACAGCTAATCTCCTTTTTGTAGAAGAGGAAGTAGAGAGCCAAGGTTACCATCTTGAACTTTTCCCTTTGTAGATATTTGTTTAGGGCACGAAGGTCCAGAATTGGATGAACGTCACTTGACTTTTTTGGTATGAGGAAATACCGGGAATAGAACCCCTGCCCCTGTTGGGAGAGGGGCAGGGGTTCTATTGCCCAGGACTGGAGGAGGGTTGAAACCTCCTGTTCCAGAAGGGGAGAACAGTCGGACGATCCCCACGTCAGCCGAGGTGGGGAGTCCGTCAGTACAGTCAGGAAGTTGAGGTGGTAACCCTGAATGACTACCGTAAGTCCCCACTGATTGGTGGTGACTGTGCCAAATGTTGGTGAAGTGGCACAATCGACCACCAACTGGTACAGATGGAAGAGGAGGTTGGTATATGCTCTCCAGGGAGGAGTCAAAACTCTGATGCTGGTCCTGGCTGAGGAGCTGGCTGGGTCTTCTGAGGTCAGGATTGCCTGGACTGACCTTTTTGATAAAGCCTGGAAAAGCAGCCTCGGGAAGCCAGAGGATAATACCTTCTTGGTTTGTAGGCCGGCCATTTTGAGTCTCACCTGAATGTCCTCTTGGAGGTGGACGAGAAATCAGCAGGCACTGAAGAAAGCTGACGCAGCGTTTCATGGTGGTCCTTTAGCTGTGCCACAGTCTCCTGGATTTGGTCTCCGAAGAGATTATCACCAGCACAGGGCAGGTCAGCCAACCTGTCCTGTACCTCTGGTCTTAGGTCGGAGGATTTCAACCAGGTCCACCTTCTTGCACTAATCCCCACCTGCGGACACCCTAGGGGCAGTGTCAAATATGTCGTATGCAGCGCGGACCTCATGCTTGCCCGCACCCAGGCCTTTTTGAGCCAGAGCATTAAGCTCATCCTTGAATTGGTCAGGTAAAGATTCAGAGAAATCCTGGATCTTCTTTAAAAGGTTTCTGTTATACTGGGTCATGTATAACTGGTAGGAAGCAATGCAAGATATAAGCATTGAGCCATGGAAGACCCGTCTGCCAAAAGCATCTAGGGATTTCTGTTCCTTCCCTGGAGGTATGGAGGAATGAGGTTTGGAACACCGTGCCTTTTTCTGGGCTGACTCCACAACCACAGAGTGATGATCCAGTTGCGATCTTTGAAACCCAGGACCTGACTGTACAAGATAGGTGGCATCTGTCTTACGGTTGACAGGCGGAACCGAACCTGGGTGCTCCCAATTCCTCTTTAGTAGATCAATTAGGATGAGACATGATTTCCTTAGGAGCATAAAGAAACTGGAGTACTTCCAGCATCTTGTGCCTTGAATCCTCTTCTGTCTGAAGCTGAAATGGAATTGTCTCAGACATTTTTTTAATGAAGTTAATAAAGGACAGATCTTCTGGAGGAGGACGCCTTCTCTCTTCAGGAGGAGAGGGCTCTGAAGGCAGATCATCTGTATCCTGGGAAGAATCATCAGTCCAAGGATCATAAGGTTGATCACCAGCTCCCTGAGGTTCTTCAGAGGGGAGAAATGGTATTATTCCTGAAGGGCCAGGCCTAGGCATCGATGATAGCACCGACGGCACCGATGGAACCGGCGACATCGATGGATGAGTTGGTGGCAGAATTCCAGACGGTGATATGGGTATCTGTGTTTCTTCATCTTCCGATGACAAAGGTATTGGCATCTAAGGAAGAGGACATACCTGTGTCTTCGGTTCCAGCGGTGGAAGGGCACCGATCAACACATCCAGTCTACCCAGTAGCGATGCGAGCGCCATGGAAATCGGATTGTGACCGGCGCGGGCACCGGTGTCGATGGAGACTGGAAGCCCTGCAGTGCCTTACCAATGGCCTCTTGGATCATCCGATCCAATTCCTCATGGAAGCCTGGAGCTTGGAGCCCCGGTTCCGGAATAGGAGGCAGCACTGGCGTAGCCGGAGGTTCCACCGGTGAAAGTGGAATCATGGTTCCTGGCACCAATGAAGGTGGGGAATGCCTCGATGACCCAGTCACAAAGAGGATGGGGCTTTTTCTGGATGGGACTTCTTTGTCGGTGGCTCTGTCAACGCCGAGAGTTTGCCTGGATTGGCGGGCTGAGCTTTTCGATGACTGTGTCGATGCTTTTCATGATGCTCTCCTCTGTCCTTCTCCTGAGGTGATGAGGAGGAAGTCGGCACCTTTGGAGTCGTCGTGAAGCCAGTCGGCCAGCAGCGGTGTCCCGGTGCTGCGAGAGGTCGATGGCACCGGCTCAGAAGTCATCTAAGCGGTCGATGGAGTCGGGGTTTTGACTGAGAGAAACTTCATTTTCTTTTAGCGGGCCTCACGGCTCTTCAGTGTCATTTGGGCACATTTGGTGCAAGTTAGGATGTCATGGTCGGACCCCAAACACAATACACAGACCCTATGCGGATCTGTGATGGACATTGTCCGAGGACAATCGGGGCACCGATGAAAACCAGACACCATGACTTTGACAAAAATTTAACCGCAGTGAGGTCGATGGCCAGTAGGTCCCGAAGGGAAAGCTCGATGGGAATCGACTGCAAACAAGGGTAAAGCCTTACCTTTTGACCGTGGCGCACGGATATTGATAGGGGGATCCCTACGGGGTAGAATTTTTAGAAAATGTTTGAAAAAGTGCTGAGAGGAAAAATCCTGTCAGGAATCTCAAGAGAGCTCCTTAACCCATGTGGCTACTGCTGCGCAGAAAAAAAGAGACTGAAGGGGGATCCCCTGCTGGATGCAGGGTTAGTGCCATGCTGGGCATGCCCAGTAGGTGTTCCGTGATTGGGCTCCATCCTGTAATGTCACCCTTATGTGAGGACTACCATTATGCTTGTCCTGTGAGAATAGGCATAATCACTTTCTTGAAACACTCAAATTCTATACCTCATCCATTCACAAAAAAGCAGAGTTGCTTGCCTGTTAACAGGTGTTCTCTGAGAACAGCAGGATGTTAGTTCTCAAACATGGATGACAACATCAGATGGAGCCCTGACACAGAAAACTTATGTCAAAGTTGGCACACTGAGTACATCCAAGCAAGGTCTCTCTCCAGTCTTATTACAAAGAATTAGAAGTATAACAAAAGACAGGAGAAACCCAACTCCGTGGGGTGGTGGGCAGGTTTCGTGAGGACTAACATCCTGCTATCCTCAGAGAATACCTGTTACAGGAAACAACTCTGATTTCTCAGAGGACAAGCAGGATGGTAGTCCTTGCACATAGGTGAATCCCTAGCTACAGGCTGCTCTCCAACATGAAAGAGGACAACAGACTCCCAAACCAGGTGCCAATGAGTACAACAATGGGGCTGTTAGTAACAGAGGGGAAGACAGCCTGAACCGAAACAACAACCCTAGGCAGGAGAGAGTTGGGTTCTACACCTCAAACAGATTCCGAAGGAAAGATTGGCTAAATCTACTGTCACATTGACCATCCCTATCCAAGCAATAGTGAGATGTGAATATGTGGAGAGAACTCCACGTAGCAGCCTTGCATATCTCCTCCACGGGCATTGCTCACAAGTGGGCCACAATACTGCCATAGCTCTGACAGAATGAGCCTAGACATGACCTCCAAGATGCAATCCCGCCTAAGCATAACAGAAGGAGATGTAAACTGCTAGCCAATTAGATACTGTCTGTTTGGCAACGGCAATGCCCAACCACCTAATCTTATCAAAAGAAACAAAAAGTTGGGTGAACTGAATATGGGCTTCTGTCCGCTCCAGACAGAAGGCTAAGGCTCACTTGTAGTCCAAACTGTGCAGTTCTTGTTTGCCTTGATGCAAATGGGGTCTGGGAAAGAATGTTGGCAGGACAATGGACTGGTTAAGATGGAAGTCCATCACCACCTTAGTAACTTAGGGTGCATGCGCAAGACCACCCTGTCATGATAAAACTTAGTTACTTATTCAGCTTATACTAAGGCCTGCAGCTCGCCGACACTGTGCACTGAGGTGACCACTACCAAAAATATGACCTTCCAAGTCAGGTACTTCAGGTCCCAGGAGCACAGTGGCTCAAAAGGAGCTTTCATCAACTGAGTTAACACCACGTTTAGGTGTCAAGACACAGTAGAAGGCCTTACAGGAGGCTATAGTTGAAGCAGGCACCACATGACACGAATAATTATAGCCTGTACACAGATGGGCGTACCATCTACACTCTGGTGGTATGCGCCACCTGCACTGAGATGAACTCTAACAGAGTTGTTTTTTTAAGCCAGCTTCCGATAGGTGCAGAAGGTAATCAAGCAGTTTTTGTGGGGCAGGAAAATGGATCTAGGGCCTTCTGCTCACACTACATGAAAAACCTCCTCCACTTCAGTCTATAGGGCTTTCTAGAAGCAACCAGGTCCAGAGACATATCCTCTGAGAGATCAAGTGGTTGCAGAACTAACTCTCAAAATCCAGGCTGTGAGCAACATGGTCCAAAGATTGGAATGTCATAACCTGCCTCAATCTTGCATGATGAGATCTGGGGGAAGTCCCCAGACTGATTGTCCTCCAGATGGATAACTCCCAAAGGAGTGGAAACCAGATCTGTCTTGGCCAGTAAGGGGCTATGAGTATCATAATATTTTTGTCCTTGCGAAGCTTCAAGAGAGTCTTCGCCAATAAGGGAATCTGAGGATATGCGTACAGATGACCCTTGTCCCAATGACTGGCAAGGGTGTCAGAGGCTGGTTTGCCATCTGACTTGTATAGAGAGCAGAACCGAGGCACTTTCCTGTTGCAAGGGGACGCAAACAGATTTAATCCTGGGCTTCTCCAGAGGCGGAATAACCGATTCACAACCTGCTGGTCCAGGGACCACTCATGTAGTCTGAAGGCATGACTCAGTCTGTCCGCTACCATGTTCTCTATCCAGGTCAGGTATATGGCCCTTTGCACCATCCCTTGGGACAGGGCCCACGACCAGATCTGAACCACTTTCTGACACAGGAGGTACGATCCCATACCTTCCTGCTTGTTGACAATATCAACTCGCTACCTGGTTGTCATTCTGGATCAGGATAACCTTTTGGACAGCTGATCTCTGAAAGCTCATATCATGTACCTGATGGCCTAAAGCTCCACGAAGTTGATGTGACAACAGCCTTCCTAGGCAGACCAGAGGCCCTGGGTGCTGAGCCCATCTACATGAGCTCCCCAGCCCAGGGTGAATGCATGTGTGGTTAGGACAATTTGGGTAGAAGGGATCTGAAGAGATCCCCCATTCCAGATTTGAAAGTACCCGCCACCAGGACAATGAGTCCTGGAGGAGTGAGGTGTCTTTGGATGCAATCCTGGAGGTTCTGCTTGGCCTGGTGCCACTGCAACTTCAGGGTCCATTCGACTCTGCACATGTGTAATCGTGCCAATGGAGAGACATGGACGCTTGCGACAATATGGCCCAACAGCTTCAAGATGTGCTAGGCTGACATCTGCTGGCTCTGCTGAATCTCTGCCGTGACGGCCCTTTGATGAGGCAGGAAGGCCTTGGTCTGAGCCGTATTTAGCAGGGTTCCTATAAATTTGTTCAAGGCCCTTAGGTCTAGGATGGGGTGGAGTCCTCTTTTTTTCTTTGGAATCAGGAAGTACCTAAAGTAAAATCCCTGCCCTCTTGCCTTGGTGGAACAAGCTTGACAGCTCTGGCCCTTAAGAGGGAGGATAGCTCCATTAGAAGTGCCTCCTGATGCACTACTGGTCCCTGAAATGGGCTCAGAGGGCAATTTGGCAGGACACTCAATAGGTTCAATTGTTACCCCTGGCAGACAATAGAGAGAACCCTCTGGTCTGAGGTTATACTGGGCCACTGGTTCACAAAGAACCACAGCCTGCCCTCGACCAGAAGGTCCACCGTCCCGGGTATGGGTGACTGGCCTATGCTCCCTATGACCCAGTCAATACCCCAATTCCCTGGAGTTGACTGAGGTGCCAGCTGGGGTTTGGGGCTCTCTGCTGCCTGGGACAGTCATGGGAGCCCCAATGCTGTTGACGGGAGCAAGGGGGCAGAGGATAGTACTTCCTCTGATAAAAGACTTCATCTGCCCTAATCTTGCTGGAGTGCTGGTGGTCTCATAGTGGTCCCGGAACCGGACCATCATGTCTCTTATCTCCGAAGGGATTCTCCCCAGTACATGGCACGTCAGCAAATTGTTCCTGTACCTCCGTTCAGAGATCCGAGGCCCACAGCGGGCACTGATTCCCACTGCAGACTCTCAATGCCGTTTCAAAAACATCATAGGTCACATGGAACTTGTGTTTTCGCCCTCCAGGCCCTCACGGCATTCACGGCACCATTGAAATAAGGGTGTCCTGCTGCTGTTGAGGCAGCTACTTGGCCACCTCCTGCACCTGCTTCCAGATATCCCGCAAGAACTGGTTCATATAGCGCGGATAGGAAACTATGCAGGTAATGAGCATGACTCCCTAGAATACCTTTCTCCCTGGAACACCTTTCTCCCAAGAGCATCCATTGCTCTGTGGTCCTTCCCTGGGAGCACCGAGGAATGGGTCCAAGAATGCTTGGCTCTCTTGAGAGCAGACTTGACCATCACCAACTGGTGGTGCAGCTGACGCTTATCCAATCAGAGAGCCTTCTGGACGAGGTAGATCCTGTTAGCCTTCTTGTTAATAGAAGGCATTGTGAGGGGGTGTTCCCATATCCTCAGCAGCAACTCCTTAAGGATACCGTGTACTGGTACCGCCATGATCTCCTTAGGAGGCTCCACAAACTGGAGGATCTCAAGCATTTTGTGCCTGGCGTCCTCCTCCGTCAGTAACTGAACTGAGGACCCTGTGAAAGTTAAGTCCTCAGGCGGAGACTTCCTTTGCTCTTCTGCAGAAGGATCTGAGGGGAGACTCTCAGAGCCCTTAGAGGAAGACTCCATGGTTTCATCCCCCCAGGGGTCAAAGGGACCCTCATCCTCACTGTAAGCAACAGGGGATGGGGCCCTATGCACTTGGCCTTTGACCAGAGGTGCAGGCACCGGCAGAGCTGGAAAGCGGGGGGCTATAGGCCTCTGTGTTTCTGCCAGTCTGGATGGAGCTTCCTCCTTTGAGGAACGGGCTACAACCACTATATCTGTAGGGGGAGGCTGTGGTACCCCAACGGGCACAGATGCAAGCCCGGGAACCCACACCAGCTGGGTCAGTAATGCACTGATGAGTGCATTGAGCTTCTCCAGCAGCTGTTCCAGGACAGACTGTACTGGCTCCGGTGCTGTCAGTGCCATAGGACCAATGCCCTGCAGCGCACGTTCCACCGCCAACTGGACTCGCCACTCCAGCTCCTCCTCGAACATTGCTGATACCAACACAGACTAGGAGGAATGAGAGGTGGCCAAATCTTCTTCTGACCCATGAGAAGGCTCAGTGACTGGCATCAGAACCAGTGGAGACCATTGTGGACCCCCAGCACCAATGGAGGTGCTCCTCGCCGTAGTGTTGCTTCGGAAGCATTACAGCATGCGCTGGTGCATCTCTGTGCCCGGCACTGTGCATAGATGGTGACCTGTGTCGATGCTTCTTCAACTTCCCTCGGCCCAGTTCTTCCCTGGTGCTGAAGCAACTTACGAGAAACCTGACATCCCCGGCCTGGAGGAGATTGACAGTGGTCGGTCCATGCCTACGCTATACGCCAAAGGCAAAGAAGACTATGGCAAGGTGACCTTTGATACTGATGCCTCCGATGCAGATGACTCTGTTTTCCTCAACCCGAACAGTTGCTCCATCTTGTTGATCTGAAGACGACATCCCTTTGGAGTCATCTGTGTGCATTCACGGCAACCTCGGACATCATGTGATGCCCCCAGGCAGAGGACACATGTCTCATGGGGTCCATAATGGATATGGTCCTCAGGCACAGAGGGCATTGCTGGAAACCAGATGTGGCCATGACAGGACAAAATAAAAGGGACACACAATCAAAATTGATGGAAGCGGGCATTGATGGCTGGTGGGCACTGAAGCACTACCACTGTGGGGGAATCTACCTCAAAAGGAAACTTCCCAATAAATGACAAAAACCCTGACTAGGAACACTATCGGGGATGGACTGAGAGGGATCTGGCACCGAATATTTTGAATAAAATGCAAAAAGAAGCATTTAAGAAAAGCTTTCCAGACTAGGCTAAAAAGGCCAAGAAGTGCTCACAAACCGGGATGTTGCAGCTCTGCAAAAAAAGAGAGATTGGAGAGAGACCCTGGATGTGTAGTATAAAGCATGCTAGACATGCTTAGTGTGCCAAGTCAAAGTTCTATAAACTTTGACATAAGTTTTCCATTTCCGGGCTCCAGCGGATGATATCACCCATGTGTGAAGGTTCAAAAGCAATATTTATTGAAATACACTGGAATTCTGACATGTTTCAGAAAAATATAATAAAACCTGTTTCAAAAAAAAAAAAATCAGAACAGAATAGTAAGTCAAAAGTTGTTTATTTAAAAAAAACATTTCTTATACAATCCATAAATGAGGGCAGTTTTCAAAAGCCATTCACCCAGAAACTGACTGAAGACTGCCCACCCTTTTCTTGGGTAAAAGTGTGTATACGCATCAACAACGTACATACTGTTACCAGGAGAAAAAGAGGCAGGCTCGGAGTTGGGGGTTAAGTCAGGGGAGGCAACAATAGGCATCGTTTGGAATTTTCAAAACTAGACATTGTTTTCCATGGAAAAAATGCCCATATAGAAGTAGGCACAAATTTGTGCTGGTACTTTTTTTTTTCTGGATCAGTTTTAAAAGGTAAAGTATGCTCAAACTTTCCCTGTGTGTACTGATACAAAGTCAGTGAGTAAAAATATCTGTGGGCTTTGCATCAATTAGGATACTTTTGAAAATTGTCCTATGTGTATACAAATATTTAAATTACAGGATATATTTTATCTAACAACTGGGAAAAAATGCTAAAATAATGAACGTTTGTTTTAAAGAAATATATAACCTTTTCTATTTGAAAAAAATTTATTTTTGCAAAATGAATATAAAATCTTCAAGGACCATAAACATAAAAAAAAATTGGTACAAAAATGCAAAATTCCATTAGAGCACCAGTTTCTTTTACCACTTGCAGTTTTTCTGCTGTGGTTGCATACTATGTTATATAAATAATGTTACAGGGGGAAAAAAAGATTATTTCTTAATAGAACACACAAAAAATATTTCTATGATTTTCTGGATCCAGCATTATCTAAATCCCGCAATATCCTACGAGCTGGAAGCAGACAGTATGCAAGCTCTCTGATTAGTTAGAGTTGGGGAAGGCTAAGTGTCTTTGAGGGGAAACCCAGGCATATCAAGACTGAGATTTACCTCTTTTATTACTTTTATTTGCCCTCCAAAGAGTACTAACTGCCTTGAAGTGTTTATTCACTGAAGAAATATGAAAAAGAGGAAGATTATTATATCATGTATGGCAGGGGTGGCCAACTCCGGTTCTCGAGAGCCATAAATTGGCCTGGTTTTCAGGATATCCACAATGAATATAGATGAGATAGACTTGCATGCACTGCCTCCACTGTATAGAAAAATTCTTCTGCATATTCATTGTGGATATCCTGAAAACCTGGCCTGTTTGTGGCTCTTGAGGACCAAAGTTGTCCACCCTTGCTATATGGCATAACACTGATTTGATGTCTGATATACTGATTTTGAGAAACCCCAAATCTTGTAATATCATGACAATGTTTTATTAACATTCACTTTACTATAATTTATTTTGTCTGCCTATTTATCCTTGTGCATGAATTAATATGCTGATTTTCTAGGGTTCTCCTCTTGCTGGTGGTTTAATTTCTGATCCAAATTACAATTAATTTATTCAGAAAAATATGCTGTTATTTTATGTATATTCCGCTTTTCAGAACTTCATAAGAGGATTACATTCAGGTACTGTAGGGATTTCGCCAAGCTCTAACCAAAAAAAGCTGTATGCATACAAGCCTCTCAAAAACAGTCGAAGCAAAGCACTGAAGCAAAGACCTTTTTACAAGGTCATTTGCTGCATATGCTTTGCAGGAGGCTAGAATTATCATCTGGTACACTGGCCATAGCAGGCTGATCTAAGACTACTCCCACTAACATCAAAACGAAAAATGATATTCACAGTGTATGGGGCAATAGTGTCATATTCACAGATATAGCAATTAATGTGACTCCCCTGCCGTTATCTCAAGTTTAAACAGAACATGCTAGGGCTTTGGCCATTTGCTGCTAATATTGGAATGTTTATATCACAGGAGTTCTAAGTGGAATCCATTTTACTTGGTATGATCCTGAGTTACAATGTAATTACAAGAAAGTTGCATGTGTGAAAGGTAATTTTTTTTTTTTTAGGCAAGGGATATATCATGGTGTTGAAAATCACTTCTCACTGGTTGTGGAGCTGGAGGGCAGCAAGCAAAGAGTTTATTCCCCAGATTCCTGTAAGCATACCAAAAGTACATCATGTGACCCAATGAATTAAAGGCGAAAGAAAGAAGCACCAGTAAGCCGAAATCCTTAGGGTCGGGAGCCAGGATGACTATGATGAAACGCACCATGTCAAGCAGGCAATTCATGGAGTTCTGGACGCCACCTACAACACCTCGTTCACACTCGATGACATTTTCTTGGATCAACTGTGTCACAGTTAAATCATAAGACCAAAGACCTGCCAGAGAAAAGAATGTTTTTTAAAATTTTGCTATTGTATTCCTGGAAATATCCTGTAGTACTTTCAATAACTTTGAATTTTATTTTATTATAAGTGGCTGAAGGTACCTCTGCTAATCAGGAAGCATATTCTAAGGGTTTATCTGTGATTATAAGAATCACTAGCCATCACTGGGCCTTTTTGCTGGAGCACAATCTGCTTAACAGCTTTCAAGAGGATGGAGAAGTGCTTTTAGTGTTTTGCAGAATGTTAGTAAAGAGGTTCTGGGGGACATAGTTAACTGGAACTGGGCTTCCTAAAAACAAATTTGCAGCTCGATACTGTAAGGTGCGGTTGGAGATTAACTCGCTGTGGGAGCACAATTGGGACGCGTAAGGCGATCCTGCGATACAGTCTCCAGTTTCACGCGTCCTTAGCGCTTCTTGAAACTGACCCGTAACCTTTTCCGCATGCAGCATGTATATGATATGTAAATGAACGAATTAGCTATTTAATGAACAAATTAGCTATTCCCCTCCGATACTGTGACGCGCGCTCCGATTATCTCCTTTGTAACCCGCTATTTTGCCGCGTCCTTAACCTGTTAGTTTACCGCCTACCCTCTACCTGGTGTTAGTGTGGTGTTCGAACAGCTACGTACCGGACTGCACCATGGACGACCTCCATATATACTAACATTTGCAGCGTAAAGTTGTTACATATATATATATATATATATATATATATATATATATATAAATATAAATACCTTGTCACTTTCCGAATCCCCCATCTCCACACGGGCGGGCGGGCGTGCGGTCATCGAGGCAGCGGCGGCGGCAGGAGCTGGCGGGCGCCCGTTCATCCAGGCGTTTGATCCAGGTGGCGGCGGGAGCCGGCGGGCGCGCGTTTGATCCAGGCGGGAGCGGGCGGGTGGGCGCGCGTTTGATCCAGGCGGCGGTGGGAGCCGGCTGGCGGGTGGGTGCGTGTTTGATCCAGGTGGCGGTGGGAGCGGGCGGGTGGGCACCCGTTTAATCCAGGCGGCGGCGGGAGCGGGCGGGCAGGTGGGCACGCGTTTGATCCAGGCGGTGGCGGCAGCGGGCGGGCGCGCTTTTGATCCAGGCAGCGACGGGAGCCGGCGGGCGGGCGCGCGTTTGATCCACATAATGGGGCGGATTTTCAGCGCCCTGCTCGCCGGTAAGCCTATTTTACATAGGCCTACCGGCGCGCGCAGACCCCGGGACTCGCGTACGTCCCGGGGTTTTCGGAGGGGGGCGTGTCGGGGGCGGGCCCGGTCGACGCGGCGTTTCGGGGGCGTGTCGGCCGCGTTTTGGGGGCGGTACGGGGCGTGGCTACGGCCCGGGGGCGTGGCCGCGCCCTCCGTACCCGCCCCCAGGTCGCGGCCCGGCGCGCAGCAGGCCCGCTGGCGCGCGGGGATTTACGTCTCCCTCCGGGAGGCGTAAATCCCCCGACAAAGGTAAGGGGGGGGTGTAGACAGGGCCGGGTGGGTGGGTTAGGTAGGGGAAGGGAGGGTAAGGTGAGGGGAGGGCAAAGGAAAGTTCCCTCCGAGGCCGCTCCGATTTCGGAGCGGCCTTGGAGGGAACGGGGGGAGGCAGTGCGGCTCGGCGCGCGCAGGCTATACAAAATCGATAGCCTTGCGCGCGCCGATCCAGGATTTTAGTGGATACGCGCGGCTCCGCGCGTATCTACTAAAATCCAGCGTACTTTTGCTTGAGTCTGATGCGCAAGCAAAAGTAGGCTGTTCGCGCGCCTCTTAAAATCTACCCCAATGTCTTTCTACATCACAGATACTATATAAGAATCAACATATAAGTTGTAGGTGATACGTTAGAGTAATTTTCAAGAGTTGTATTTAATGGATCAGGTCAAAATCTTTCCTGTTTCAAAGTGTAAATCTTTATTCTTTTGATGTAAAAAAAAATAAATAAATCTGGGTTCCTGTTGAAAGGGGAGAAGACACAAGTCTTCAAAGTCCTTTCTGAATAGTGGACGCTATATTACTACCGTTCACTTTCACAACCGAGATATGGGACACAAGATATGTGGTTTCTAAAAACAAGAGAGGTCAATACTACAGATCTCCTGAGGCGACAAGAATTGACACTCTGCTCAGGAAGTAGCCTCGGCCCTAGTGGAATGGGCTCTAAAACCCTCAGGAACTTGACGGCCACGGGCAATATAAGCCGAGCAAACAGCTTCCATAATCCAACAAGACATGGTCGCCTTAGACGCTTTATCCCCTTTCTTTGGGCCCCCAAAGAGAATGAACAAGTGATCAGAATGGCTGAAGTCATTGGTAATCTCCATATAACGCAAAAAAGCGCATCGCACATCCAAAAGATGAAGGTCTCTGTCCTGAGCAGAGTCCCTAGACCAATGTGGAAACCCTGGTAGTTCCACTGTCTGATTTACATGAAAGGCTGAAACCACCTTAGGCACGAAGGACGGAATTGTGCGCAAAGACACTCGATCGTCGTGTATCCTTAGAAAGGGGTCCCGACACGACAACGCCTGTAATTCTGAAATCCGACGAACCAAGCAAATGGCCACCAAGAACACCGTCTTCAAAGTCAGATCCTTCAGAGAAGACCTGCGGATAGGCTCGAACGGGGCGCCACATAACACCCGCAGAACTAAATTCAAGCTCCACGCTGGGCACACAGAGCAGACGGGCGGTCTCAAATGCTTGACTCCCTTGAGAAAACGAGCAATATCTGGGTATGCTGTAAGTGAAAAACCATCGAACCTGCCCTGCAATGCACCCAGTGCCACAACCTGTACCTGAAGGGAATTGAATGCCAACCCCTTGGCGAGTCCCTGATGCAGGAAGTCCAGAACCCAAGGGATATCGGTTGCCAAGGGATTGCAGTCCCACGGACAACACCATGACTCAAAAAGCTTCCAGACTCTCACATAGGCCATGGAGATGGCTGGACGTCGTGCCTGTAGGAGAGTGGAAATGACCTGTTCGGAATAGCCTTTCAAGCGTAAACATCGCCTCTCAAAAGCCAAGCCGCGAGAGAGAAGTGATCCTCCCGATCAGAAAATATGGGTCCCTGATGGAGCAGATGCGGCAGATGGGCCAGCTGTAGTGGTCCCCCTAGAGCCAGACGCACAAGATCCGTGAACCAGGGACAACATGGCCATTCCAGAGCCACGAGGACCACTCGCCCTGGGTGAAGTTCTATGCAGCGAAGAAGCTGACCCATGAGAGGCCAAGGCGGAAAGGCATACAGGAGGATTCCCGTGGGCCAGCAACAAACGAGAGCATTGATGCCCACCGAGCCCCACTCTCGTTGATGGCTGAAGAAGCACTCCGTCTTCGCGTTCGCCCGCGTCGCCATCAGATCCAATTGAGGAACTCCCCATCTGACGCAAATGTGGTTCCACGCCTCGGCAGATAGCTCCCACTCACCTGGGTCAAGTTGCTGTCTGCTGAGAAAATCCGCCTGCACGTTCTCCATCCCTGCGACATGAGAGGTGGCAATGCCCCAGAGGTGACGTTCCGCCCAGGCGAACAGAAGCCACGCCTCCAGCGCCACCGTGGGGCTTCGTGTCCCGCCTTGCCGGTTGATGTTCGCCACCGTTGTCACATTGTCGGAGAAAGCTCGAACCATTCTGACCTGAATCCAGGGTAAGAAGGCTTGTAGGGCCAGACACACCGCTCTTGTCTCGAGACGATTGATGGACCATGATCCTTCCATCGCAGACTACAGTCCTTGTGCGGACCTCTCTGCTCACACAGCACCCCACCCCGAGAAGCTGGTATCGGTGGAAATTATTAGCCAATTTGGCGTGTCCAAATCCACTCCTCGTTCCAGATTGGTGTGCGACAGCCATCACGTCAGGCTGGCTCTGGATTTCGGAAGCAACGGCATTGGCAGGTGGAACTGTTCCGATACCAGACTCCAATGAGACAAAAGCGCACATTGTAACGGTTGTAAGTGAGCGAATGCCCAGGGTACCAAGTCCAAGGTGGACGCCATGGACCCCAGGACCTGAAGATGATGCCACACTGTGGGCTTGCTTCTCCGGAGCAAGGAATGGACCTGAGCTTGTAACTTCGTTACACGGTCTGGCGCTAGAAACACTCTCCCCTTCAAGGTATCGAACCGTGCTCCCAGATAAATCAGCTCCAAGTGGCTCTTCTGGGCATTGATCACCCACCCCAGCAACTGCAACGTGAACCTCACCAAGCGAACTGACCTCTTGCAGTCTTCTTGAGATTTTGCGCGAATCAACCAGTCGTCCAGGTACGGGTGGGACCAAGATCCCTTCCTTCTGTAGAAAGGCAGCTACCACCACCATGACCTTGGTGAACATTCGAGGAGCTGTTGCAAGACCAAATGGGAGAGCTCAAAATTGGAAGTGTTGACCCAGGACCTCGAAATGCGAAACCTCTGGTGACTCAACCGGATAAGAATATGTAGGTACGCCTCCGTGACATCTAGTGACGCGAGGAATTCCCCTGTTCAAACTGCCGCCATCACCGTCCTCAGAGTTTCCATCCGAAAACAAGGAACTCAAAGACAACGGTTAACCTTCTGCAGATTGAGGATGGGCCGAAACATGTCCTCCTTTTTCGGGACCACGAAGTAAATAGAGTACCATCCCCGGCCTTGCTGATTTTCCGGCACAGGGACAATCGCTCTGAGGTCGAGAAGTCGTTGTAGAGTTACCCGGACCACTTTGCACTTGCTGTGTGAGACCACGCGGGACTCCACAAAAATCTCTCGGACCGGACGCGAGAACTCCAGAGCGTAGCTGTCTCTGATGACCTTTAAGACTCACTGGTCTGAGGTAATCCTTGCCCATTCCGCGTAAAAGGTGAATAATCTGCCTCCGACAGCTTCGATGCCGGAATGAGTGCTCATGGCTTCATTGGGAGGTTTTGTTGTTTTCCGCCCCAAGGTGTCCCAAGTCTCTACCAGGGTGGCGACCCCCACGAAAGGACTGCTGACGTCCTGGAGCTGATTTAGAAGCTGTCGGTGCAGTATATCTGCTAGATCTGTAACACCGGTTGTCTTGAAAATGAGCTCGAGAAGGAAAGGCCTTCTTAGAGGATCTCCTATCTTATGGCAACCGATTGCCCTTGGATTCCGCAAGTAACTTCACCAGCTGATCCAGGTCCTCCTCAAATAGGAGTTTGCCTTTAAACGGCAGATTGCATAGCTGAGACTTAGAGGACAAATCCGTCGCCCAATTCCTCAGCCAGAGGAGTTGTCGCACTGACACCAAAGACACCATACTTCTCGCCGAGGTCTGCACCAGATCAAATAGAGCACCTGCCACATAAGCGACCCACACCTCTTGTTGGTAGGAAAAGAGACACAGATCATCAATTAGGAGGAATAGGTCTGTTTGCCCACTGGAACTCGCAACTTGGCTCTTGCCACAGAAGGAAAGAGTTAGGTGGAATTCCCATGGAATGTAGAGCGATCTACATAGAATGCAAGTGCACTATTCCTGTCCAAGAAGTGGAAAAACCCTCTCGCTTTGGTGAGAGAGAGGTGTTGGGAAAAATAGGCAAAGTATATTCTGAGTAAGGTGAGATGCAACGTCTACCTTAAGAAAGATATGAAGTTGAATACATAAAACCACTCGGTCACGGAGGAAAGCAGGGTCAGATGAGTATGTAACAAGGTGTGTAACTCACTGACCCTGTTGGCAGAAATGACATTTATGAGGGAAAGAATTTCCCATGTCAAACTGTGAAATGAGAGGAATGGAAAGGCTCGAATGGAGAACGTATGAGACTTATAAGCACGAAATATAGGTTCCATTCCATTACTAGTGAAAATAGAGGCGGCTTGATCAGTGGACAATCCATGGTAAGCTGACTCAGAAGGGGTTTACTGTTAATCAGGTATCCCCACTCCCAACCGATACACCAATTGGAACAGAGGTGTACCTATGTGGAGGATGTCTGGGGAGCAGAATCCGAGGGAGCAAGAGAAAAGAGTGGTGTAGAAAAAAGAAAAAGGGTAATACCCTTTTGTATGCATCATGTGGTAAATCATGCCATTTTGAATGGTAGGATTTATGTGTGGAAGGTTTTGTGTCACTACCAGTACCTGAGAACATCAGTGAGTCTATAAAAGTTGTTAAATAAATAAATAAATAAATAAATAAATAAATAAATGATTTGAGACTGACATGTGAGAAGGCAAATTGGTTACTGGTGTGATAGATTGAGAAGTATGGGAGCATACTGGTCTCGGCCAGGACGTGGGTCTGAGGAACAGTGAACCCCGTCCCGGTTCAACATTAGAAGAGTGCTGGCTATGAGAGGTAGCAGAAAAGACACATTTAAGAGACCCTTGATGGAAGACAGGGTCTATGGGAACGCATTGGAAACATGTGTAGGGAGTAGAATCTGTGCACCGTATGGTTCGATTCGGACGCAGAGGGCAAGTTCGGTTGACCTCCGCGTTAGAAGATTTTTCCCGCTACACATGTAGTCCGAGACCATTCGAGAGGATGGAAATCTACATGGAGAAGGTCTGCTAGTACATTCAGTAAATCTCTTAGATAAGTAGTCCGAGGATGCATGGAGTGAGCAAGGGCCAAGGGTAGAGCTGCGCAGCTTCCTTGCAGAGCAGCTAAGAGGTTGTGTGTGCTTGTGTGTTGGAAAGCACATTGTCCCTATGCTGTCTGTCTGTATGCACAAAGATTTGTTGCAGAGGCAGTATTGAAAGCATAAGGGTATAACTCATGGCTTCAAGCTCCAGGAAATTCATGTGAAACTGTGCCTGGAGTGGAATAGATGCATATTAGGTTGAGAAGCTTTTAGGTCAAACTTTACAACCCTGAGTAAATGCGAGCATGAGCAGAATCAGATTAGGTTTTGGTTCTAGATCTGCAATATCGATGAGGGACGAAAGTGGTTGAACAGCTTAGACCCACTGATAATGGAATTTCACTGAATCTAACTCATAGCAGTTTTGGATCTATGAGGAAAGTGCACAGTGAAAAAACCCTATGGCCCAACAATGAAGAATTGAGGGGATGAGGTTATGGAATATGCGCGCAGGGACATGTAAGAATTCATTAGAATGTCTGCACGGTTGCTGGACAGGAAGGTCATTGTGACTGTGGTGTCCAGAAGTGTTGTATAAGAGATTTATGGCAGTGACAGTAATCCCAGGTAGTAATTTATAGTGAGTCATGTAGAAGTTAGAGCTCCTTGCGTGGATTGACTGTGGTTATGCAGCTATCCATGCAAGGAAAGTGTGAATGATGTTGCACTCCGTAGAGAAACAGCAGTCACCGATAGTGATTCAATGAAATACCCCAGTTGCCGAAGCTGGTGCAACCGGCAGAGCTTGGGATTGTAATATTGTTGACTCACCATGAAGCACATAGAAAGATTAGAGGTAATGTACCTACGAGAGATACCATTTTACCTGTGCCTTCTGAAGAAAGTTGGTATTTCTGAGGTCCAGGATGGGCGGAGAGTAACTACTTTCTGTTGAAAGAAAGAATAGTGTAATTAAAACTCCCCAACCCCCCCCCCCCTCTTGCGCTTTGTAGCGTCTGGGGGAGTGTACGGGCACCTTGGTACAAAGTGGGGTGGCCACTCTGATATCCGGCCAGTTGGGAGACCAGGAGATGTCCAACTGGAGGGGTGATGTAATCTGGATATCATGTAACCTCCCACGGGAGTGTGAGCGGTAAAGTCGTGATGCAATCCCAAAGAAAGGATAGAGAGGTTCTCTTGGTATTGTGGCTGACATAGCTGGCATAGCGATATGTGACACTAATACGGTTCTTGGAAGGTACATGACCTAGAACTTTTCGAACCATGTGGCTCGAATTAGAGGACACATCTCAATGGGAATGCCGCAGAAGCGGGTACTTACCATCCGACGTGGCTCGCCGAAGGATGAGCCGGTGAAGATTGCTGGTTCCGTGGATTTCAGGAGTCCGCGAGGGGTAGCCTGTCGGACGTAAACGTCCGTCTCAACTCTGATGCCTGGTATGGTGGCGCAGGTATAGAGGAGACAGGCTGAGCATGGCTGGCGCTACCACCGTAATTAGTGGAGGGCCACAATCCTGCACCGATGTTGGTGGGGCACGCCTCGGGAACAGGGGAGCCATCTTTGGCTCGTGGACCTGGCCCTCATCACAGCGGCTTAATGTCTCGTGACGCCAGTGCAGAATTCTTCGGTACTCGTTCCGGTGTTTCTGGAGCACCAAGGACTGCCAATAACTGTGTAGAACAGTGTTGATGGCAGTGGTGATGTTGCTCAGCCTGAGCATTCTCCAGCATCGAGAAGGATAGCACCGATGTGCTGGATGGCGTACAGTGGTGGCGTACAGTCATGGCGTACAGTGGTGGCGGACAGTCACCGTGTCAGTGACGATGCATGCCATGGTGCTCGGCCCGGTCTTTCCCCAGCGCCGAGATGGATGCCCTCGCTGTCCTGGATGGCGACTGATGATGGATTGTCAGCATGCCTGCACTACTCCTGGCACTATGTAGTGTCGTAGGCTAATACGGGGCTTTAATAAGAATCCAAAGCATGAAGCACCGTGTTCAGGTGAGGGCATTATGTGGCGGTGCTATGTCGGCCAAAGCGGCCTCGAGGGTATCATAAAAAATATATCTGAAAAAACGTCGATGACCCGGGCAGAGCAATGATGACAGTGACGGAAACACTGACAGCATTGGCATAGGTATCAATGGGAACGATGTGGCATCGAATAATCGAAAAAACATCGTTGGCATCGGAAAAATGATACCGGCATCAACGGAGTCTATGACCGCATCGATAGAAACGTCGAAGACACCGATAGAAATGACGTGGGCATCGATGTATGGAGGTGGGCGCCGACAGCATCGGTGGCATGGCCACGGGCATTGTCGGTATCGATTGGATCGACTCGGGCACCAATGCCACCGACATAGGCTTCGATGGCCCAGACATGGGCACTGATGGAATCCACTTTGGCATCGATGCCCATGGATGGAATGGACCTGGGCATCGATGGAATCGACCCAGGCATCAATGCCCATCGATGGAATGGACCTGAGCATCAATGCCCATCGATGGAATGGACCTGAGCATCAATGGTCCTGGGCAGTGATGGAAATGACCCTGGCATCGATGGAAGTGCCCTGGGCGATGATGACATCGACCCAGGCATGGATGGCACCGATGATACAAAGGTGAGCGTTGATAGCATCCATCCGGGCAATGATGGCATCGATGAAACCCAAGGAAAAATCAGTGCCATGGATGAAAAACATGGATGGCACTGATAGAAACGATGCAGGGACAATGGCATCAGAGTTCCACGGGGGGAGGGATGCCGATGGCATCTAAGAATCCAGGGCGGTCTGAAGGGGGTACCGACGGTAGCAATGGGGGCATCGACTGCGCGAGGGTACAGAGGAAATCGCACGACCTGAAATCAACAGGGGGCCCTGGCGGCAACGGAAATCGTGGA
The DNA here is from genome assembly GCF_901001135.1 of Rhinatrema bivittatum. Taxonomy (NCBI): domain Eukaryota; kingdom Metazoa; phylum Chordata; class Amphibia; order Gymnophiona; family Rhinatrematidae; genus Rhinatrema; species Rhinatrema bivittatum. The sequence continues at coordinate 141,142,991 of NC_042620.1, forward strand.
AGTCCCTGTCCCACTAGCGCTAATAACCAGGCAGAGTGTCACAGAGGGACACTCGCAGGCTATGTGTGGCTAACTGACAACATAGGGAGAGGGAAGGCCGCAGTCAGTTGGCAGGCCAGGGAGGTGACAGGAACCGACCGAAAAAACAGGGCATAGTACTCACTGAGCGTCGAATAAACGTACGCGAAGGGAGACCCGTGCAGGGAAAAGTGTTTGTGAAGTAAAAGTTTAAGTGTTTCCGTGCGTAAAAAGTATTAGAATTTCTCACAGAGCTCCTAACCGCTATGCTTACTGCAGAGTGGAATAAAGAAGACTGAGGGAGACACCTGTGGTTCACAGGGATAATTGCAGGCTGAGCTGCTCAGTGCACTCAGTGTGCCAGTGTCAGTCAAAGCTTTGTAGAAACTTTGACAGAAAAGTTTTCCGTACAGGGCTCCATCCTGTGATGTCACCCATATGTGAGACTACCATCCTGCTTGTCCTGTGAGAAATTGAATTACAAACCCACCCCTGCCCTCTGAAGCAACCCGGAGCCCCGGGAACTGAGGGATCAAAAGGCTGGCAGCCTCCCCACACGGCCTCAGCGGGCCCAGCCCCTCACACAGACTCCTTACCTAGAAACCGAAAGCAGTCTGCAGCCGCACAGCTCAACCAGCTGACTTTTTTTTTTTTTTTTAACTTTACTGAGGTAACAAAAATAGAAAAAGCTCTTGCAGGGGTCGAGGAGCAGCTGCACTAGTCTTGGAGGGGAATAACCAGGAGTCCCTGGCTGTCACCCCCCAAACCGTGGCGGGCTAGACCCTGCCAGGGATATCTAATCCCCAGAAAGCCCTGCTTCCACTGAGGGATGGCCCACGAAGGTGCCTAACATCTCAGGAAGTGATAGTGTCTAAAAGAAAAAAAATTTATCTAACTAACTGAAAAAAATGAACTAAAGACTGCAGGAGTGTATCTCTACTATCTGCTGGAGTCAGAGAAATACTGAGGGACTGCAAGTGGCACTCTAGTATATATGGCAGTGCCCAAAGTTTTGGTTCTCTGACTCCATCTGCTGGTAGGGATACACAACCCACTTCTCTGGACTGATCCTGGTACTTATAGGAACGATATAACAACTTTTATCATCATACAATTACAGTTGAATACCCTAAGGCACAAGGAAGTAAAATATCTTTCCTGGGGTAACATGAAAAACCAGTAGAACAGTTACTCAGATTTTGGTCCTCGGTTGCTAACCTCTTTGTCAGAAGTTTTCTCTATTGGTACTTACCAGCTCTAGCAGCAATAATCCCAGCAAACAACAGAGTCACAGAGATTAAAGGCTCAGGCGCGGGAGACATCTGTGTGCTAGAACTGTTTGTCAAATTTTGCATTCCAGTTGTAAAGTAAGCTTGAGGCACTTCATCAGGAGAAACAGTTGCAACCAAATGGCTTTCTGGTAATTGGGAGCTGTTATACAATGGAGAAAAGATCTGATACAAAGTACTTTCGGAAATAAACACAGAGATCACACACAAACTCAAACTGGCAACATGGGCAACTCCAGAGATGAAGCCCATGCGGATTAAGCCACACTTCTTCTGAAGCCAGGTGAAGATCACAGTTCCAAGGATTCCTACAATGGCTGAGATCCCCATCAGAACGCTTAGCACTGAAACGCTCAGGCCCTGAGTGTACGCATACCCAGTGGTGACTGAATCAAAGCCCAGCACAGTCATGAAGAGGAATGCCAGACCCATGCCGGCCAGAAACACTGATTGATTATAGTATGCTAACCATCCATCTCGGAATGTGCGTAAAGGTTTGTCCACCAATTGAATACAGCTTGGCTTTTCCTTGTTCTGGGTTTCAAAGTTCCTTAAAGTTTGCTCATGCATTACGTGAGTGTCTTCTGAGGATCTGTCTTCACTATTCGGAATTTGTTCAGTATCTGTAAATAAAAACACAGCTGATAAAGCCTTGCATATTATCTTTGTTATGATTTATATACAGTATTTACTATACTACCTTATTAATTCCAGCTGATACATTATACTGCAGAATTTTACATTGTTACTTTGAAATGTAAGAAATCAATCTTCTCAAATAAAAATTTTAGTTTGCTAAACTGGATTGTTGAATTTTCATGAAGACAACATAAACCATTCTGTCTTTTTTCATATACATGTGCAACTTTTTTTTAAAAGCCTGCTTCAGAAATAGTCAAAACATTGCAATAACATAAAAAAAAAAAAATATTAAGAAGAGATTGGATTGTCATCAGTACTTCCATCACAGCAGTTTAATAGACATAGAGAAGACAATCTTCAAAGCAATCTAGCCATGCTACAATGGACACACGTGCCTAGGTTGCTCTTCTATAATTTGCGCTCTTCTGGCTGGCTAAAAGTACATGTGGGTTTCCACAGCACACATACCTTTGGCTAAACTGCAAAGAGACATTCATGAGGCGACATGGCTAGGCAGAGGAATGAAAATAGCATGTGCATAAGGACATTTTAAAAAGTATTAGGGATGTGAATCGGGCTTCGGACAATTGAAAATATTGGACGATATTTTCAAAATCGTCAGAAATCGGGGGCTCCCCAAAACTATAGGAAAACCCCACGATATTGATCGTGGGGGTTCTCTTATCGTTTTGGGGGAGGGCGGGAAAAACGGCACACAAAAATAACCCCTAAACCCACCCCGACCCTTTAAAACTAATCCCTTAGCTTCCCCCACCCTCCCGACCCCCATGGTAGGAGCACAAGATGGCGCCGGCCATCCAGTGCTCCTACCATATGACAGGGTCCAGCCAATGGCACGGATACCCTGTCACATGGTAAGGGCAAAGGGCCATTGGCGCCATTTTGATTAGTGGCAGCCGACGGCCTGGGAGTAGGAGATCGCTCCAGGGACCCCCACTGGATCACCAGGTACCTGTAAAAAGTTTTTTGGGGGGGTCGGGAGGGTGGGGGAAGCTAAGGTATTAATTTTAAAGGGTCGGGGTGGGTTTTTTGCTTATCGGCACAGCCGATAAACAAAACCGCGATCGGGCCCAATGAAAAAAAAAACCACATGTGAACCGGAACCGGAATCCGAACCGATTCCGGTTCCGATTCACATCTCTAAAAAGTATATGCTCTTTTACCTTCTCTGCCACTCACACAAAATAGCATGTGCTGCTGGGGGAAATGGATGTAATCAGGGCATTCAGCAGCCTAAATCGGAGCACCTCCACCCAGCGGGCAAATCCATTGCTTATCTTGGGCATCTCAGAGCAATTTTTAGCTCAGTTTATTTGTTTTGTTCTCTACAGTCTGGCGATGTCAGTCAAAAAGAAAACTGTCAATTTTCGTGAGTTTTCTTATAACAAAATTGATGACAGTCGGGAGGCCGATCCTGAGATAATGGTGGCAGGCGGAAGTGCCGAATTGGAAATACAATGATGTAACTCCCTCCCAGAGACTGACTTGCCTACCCATGTGGAATTCCGTAGTCTGTTTTGCGATCTCAGACAAGATATTAAGAATTATAAAATAGAAATGATGGATTTGATGGCTGATATGAAAGAGGAAATGTCTAATCTGGGCTGCCACCTGGATGAGATGGATAACAAAACCGAGACACAGGCCGAAAGGTTGTGCCGACTGCAAGTGGAACACAAATCCTTACAATTGGAATGTGCATCCCTATCAGATAAATTAGAGGATCTCAAAAATAGATCTCAATGGAGTAATCTATGCTTCAGGGGAGTACCGGAGAAGCCTGCATTTCTGGACTATGAGTTGGTAGTAATACAGATCTGCCAAAGCTTCTGCCTCCTCCAGAACAAAATGGCCAGGAACAACTGGTATTCATTAAATTGGATAGGGCCCATCGTTTCTTTCATAGCTATGCAGTAAAAGAAAAAATTTACAACATTGCTAGGAAACAACTGACCTGATAGTGGGAAGGTCAGGGTATAGCGATTTTCGCCGACATATCTCCAATCGTCCTTCGTAAGTGTCAGGGCCTACATGAGATTACTGGCTTCCTGCACAAGGAAAACATATGGTATTGTTGGCTGCATCTGTTTGGCTTATGGTTCACCACTAGTGGAACTTCATTCCAGGTGAAAATGGTAGATGAGGCAGCGGCAGTCCTGCTGGATGCAGGCTTTACTGAAATTGAAAGAAGACTTTGGCCATAGGCCCCCCCCCCCCCTGTAGAAAGAAGACTAGCCACATTCGTAGCAGGTTGGGAAGGGAGGTAAATGCTTGCGAAGAAACTCAAAAGGTTCAACTTTGTCTAAGGATGCCATATGAAAAAGTGTGCTACACTGAAATTTCCTTAGGCGGCCCAGCTATGCCGCTTATATCCTTGGCTGAGCAACCAGTAATGACTTGGTTCACTTTCTGTATCAGGCTTCTTAAAAAGCAGATTAAAAATACAAACAAAAAACAAACTTTGAAATGTTTGTATGCTAATGCCAGAAGTCTAAGAAGTAAGATGGGAGAATTAGAATGAATAGCAGTAAATGATGACATAGACTTAATTGGCATCTCAGACACATGGTGGAAAGAGGATAACCAATGGGACAGTGCTTTACCGGGGTACAAATTATATCGCAATGACAGAGAGGAGCACTCGGGAGGAGGTGTGGCGCTTTATGTCCGGGATGGCATAGAGTCCAACAGGATAAACATCCTGCATGAGACTAAATACAAAATTGAATCTTTATGGGTAGAAATCCCTTGTGTGTCAGGGAAGACTACAGTGATAGGGGTATACTACTATCCACCTGGTCAAGATGGTGAGATGGACAGTGAAATGCTAAGAGAAATTAGGGAAGCTAACCAAATTGGTAGTGCAGTAATAATGGGAGACTTCAGTTACCCCAATATAGACTGGGTAAATGTATCATCGGGTCACACTAGAGAGATAACGTTCCTGGATTGAATAAATGATAGCTTTATGGAGCAATTGGTTCAGGAACCGACGAGAGAGGGAGCAATTTTAGATCTAATTCTCAGTGGAGCACAGGACTTGGTGAGAGAGGTAATGGTGGTGGGGCCGCTTGGCAATAGTGATCATAATATGATCAAATTTGATTTAATGACTGGAAAAGGAACAGTGTGCAAATCCAAGGCTCTCAAACTTTCAAAAGGGAAACTTTGATAAAATGAGAAAAATTGTTAGAAAAAAACTGAAAGGAGCAGCTACAAAAGTAAAAAATGTCCAAGAGGCGTGGTCATTGTTAAAAAATACCATTCTAGAAGCACAGTCCAGATGTATTCCACACATTAAGAAAGGTGGAAAGAAGGCAAAACGATTACCGGCATGGTTAAAAGGGGAGGTGAAAGAAGCTATTTTAGTCAAAAGATCTTCATTCAAAAATTGGAAGAAGGATCCAACAGAAGAAAATAGGATAAAGCATAAACATTGGCAAGTTAAATGTAAGACATTGATAAGACAGGCTAAGAGAGAATTTGAAAAGAAGTTGGCTGTAGAGGCAAAAACTCACAGTAAAAACTTTTTAAAATATATCCGAAGCAGAAAGCCTGTGAGGGAGTCAGTTGGACCGTTAGATGATCGAGGGGTTAAAGGGGCACTTAGGGGCGGATTTTCAGCGCCCTGCTCGCCTAAATCCGCCCAAAACCGGGCGGATTTAGGCGAGCAGGGCCCTGCGCGCCGGTAAGCCTATTTTACATAGGCCTACCGGCGCGCGCAGACCCCGGGACTCGCGTACGTCCCGGGGTTTTCGGAGGGGGGCGTGTCGGGGGCGGGCCCGGTCGACGCGGCGTTTCGGGGGCGTGTCAGCCGCGTTTTGGGGGCGGGTACGGGGCGTGGCCGCGCCCTCCGTACCCGCCCCCAGGTCGCAGCCCGGCGCGCAGCAGGCCCGCTGGCGCGCGGGGATTTACGTCTCCCTCCGGGAGGCGTAAATCCCCCGACAAAGGTAAGGGGGGGGTGTAGACAGGGCCGGGTGGGTGGGTTAGGTAGGGGAAGGGAGGGTAAGGTGAGGGGAGGGCAAAGGAAAGTTCCCTCCGAGGCCGCTCCGATTTCGGAGCGGCCTTGGAGGGAACGGGGGGAGGCAGCGCGGCTTGGCGCGCGCAGGCTATACAAAATCGATAGCCTTGCGCGCGCCGATCCAGGATTTTAGTGGATACGCGCGGCTCCGCGCGTATCTACTAAAATCCAGCATACTTTTGCTTGAGTCTGATGCGCAAGCAAAAGTAGGCTGATCGCGCTTTTTTTAAAATCTACCCCTTAGAGAAGATAAGGCCATCGCGGAAAGATTAAATGATTTCTTTGCTTCGGTGTTTACTGAAGAGGATGTTGGGGAGGTACCCGTAATGGAGAAGGTTTTCATGGGTAATGATTCAGATGGACTGAATCAAACCACGGTGAACCTAGAAGATGCGGTAGACCCGATTGACAAACTGAAGAGTAGTAAATCACCTGGACCGGATGGTATACACCCCAGAGTTCTGAAGGAACTAAAAAATGAAATTTCAGACCTATTAGTAAAAATTTGTAACTTATCATTAAAATCATCCATTGTACCTGAAGACTGGAGGATAGCAAATATAACCCCAATATTTAAAAAGGGCTCCAGGGGCGATCCGGAAAACTACAGACCGGTTAGCCTGACTTCAGTGCCAGGAAAAATAGTGGAAAGTGTTCTAAAGATCAAAATCACAGAACATATAGAAAGACATTGTTTAATGGAACAAAGTCAGCATGGCTTTACCCAGGGCAAGTCTTGCCTCACAAATCTGCTTCACTTTTTTGAAGGAGTTAATAAACATGTGGATAAAGGTGAACCGGTAGATATAGTATACTTGGATTTTCAGAAGGCGTTTGACAAAGTTCCTCATGAGAGGCTTCTAGGAAAAGTAAAAAGTCATGGGATAGGTGGCGATGTCCTTTCATGGATTGCAAACTGGCTAAAAGACAGGAAACAGAGAATAGGATTAAATGGGCAATTTTCTCAGTGGAAGTGAGTGGACAGTGGAGTGCCTCAGGGATCTGTATTGGGACCCTTACTGTTCAATATATTTATAAATGATCTGGAAAGAAATACGACGAGTGAGAATCAAATTTGCAGATGACACAAAATTGTTCAGAGTAGTTAAATCACAAGCAGATTGTGATAAATTGCAGGAAGACCTTGTGAGACTGGAAAATTGGGCATCCAAATGGCAGATGAAATTTAATGTGGATAAGTGCAAGGTGATGCATATAGGGAAAAATAACCCATGCTATAATTACACAATGTTGGGTTCCATATTAGGTGCTACAACCCAAGAAAGAGATCTAGGTGTCATAGTGGATAACACATTGAAATCGTCGGTGCAGTGTGCTGCGGCAGTCAAAAAAGCAAACAATGTTGGTAATTAGAAAAGGAATGGTGAATAAAACGGAAAATGTCATAATGCCTCTGTATTGCTCCATGGTAAGACCGCACCTTGAATACTGTGTACAATTCTGGTCGCCGCATCTCAAAAAAGATATAATTGCGATGGAGAAGGTACAGAGAAGGGCTACCAAAATGATAAGGGGAATGGAACAACTCCCCTATGAGGAAAGACTAAAGAGGTTAGGACTTTTCAGCTTGGAGAAGAGACGACTGAGGGGGGATATGATAGAGGTTTTTAAAATTATGAGAGGTCTAGAACAGGTAGATGTGAATCGGTTGTTTACTCTTTCAGATGGTAGAAAGACTAGGGGGCACTCCATGAAGTTAGCATGGGGCACATTTAAAACTAATCGGAGAAAGTTCTTTTTTACTCAACGCACAATTAAACTCTGGAATTTGTTGCCAGAGAATGTGGTTAGTGCAGTTAGTATAGCTGTGTTTAAAAAAGGATTGGATAAGTTCTTGGAGGAGAAGTCCATTACCTGCTATTAAGTTCACTTAGAGAATAGCCACTGCCATTAGCAATGGTTACATGGAATAGACTTAGTTTTTGGGTACTTGCCAGGTTTTTATGGCCTGGATTGGCCACTGTTGGAAACAGGATGCTGGGCTTGATGGATCCTTGGTCTGACCCAGTATGGCATTTTCTTATGTTCTTATGTTCTTGGAGTTCCTTGAACTCTTTCTTAGTTTTGTGCCTTTTTTCTTCTTTACAATTTAAAAAAAAAAAAAAAAAAGGAAAAACTAATGCCCAAGATCCTGAGTTACCATGAGCATGTATATTTGCTTATATCTTCTTTGTTTGGTTTTTCTATATTACTATTTCAATGTTATTAATGTTTTCAATTTTTCATGCCTGTTTGGCGTGGAGTCCATTTGCCTCTATGGCTTTTCCTCCGGCAGTTCTGCTGGATCTGTTAGAGAGTATCTGCAGATCTTTGTGGGGGTGAGGGGGGAGAGAACTTTGTAAGTTTTCTTGGCTCTTATAGTCTGGGAAGCGGGGGGGGGGGGGGGATTTATGGGGGATGGTATGTTAACCGAAAGGGAACATTGTCATAGATATAGGAGAAAGGGGTGGTACAAAGGCGACGGGAATATGGTTTGCTTCCTCGTATTTGGGAACATGGGAGATAGTTCAGTAGTGCTATGTATTAGACTATCTGATACTGCTCTTTCACAATGGCGTCTTAAGATTTTATCTTTGAATGTCAAGGGACTGAACACCTATCAAAAAAACCCAATTATTATATAAAGATATGAATAGGCTACAGGTTGTAATAAAAGAAAATTATTCCTTACCTGCTAATTTTCGTTCCTGTAATACCATGGATCATTCCAGACGGTGGGTTATGTTCCATGTCCAGCAGATGGAGTCAGAACACAAAATTCCCAGGGGAGGAACCATATAACCACGCCTCCCCTGTAACAGCTCTCAGTAACTAGACTAACAAAGCCCAAAAGAGAGAGACTAAAAACAGAGGGATCAAGTAATCAAAGAAGGAATTGAAATAACCGCTGTCTAAATAAACAGCAACTAAATTCTGAATAGTGAACTTGCGAAACAGCAGTGCGTGAACAAAAAAGACGCGCAGTATTTGAAATACAGAATAAAAGATTGTTAAGACAGGTAGGCAGGGATGTCCCACAAGCAAACCCCCAAACCAAGGGAGGGTGTCTGGAATGATCCGTGGTATTACAGGAACGAAAATTAGCAGGTAAGGAATAATTTTCTTTTCCCTGTACATACCAGGATCATTCCAGACGGTGGGATGTACCAAAGCTTTCCCATCACGGGTGGGCCGCAGACAGCCCTGCTCGTATGACCTTGTCTCCAAGCTGACCGCCCGACGGAGCACCGACGTCCAGGCGATAATGTCTCGCAAAAGTATGGATCGACTTCCAGGTGGCCGCCTTACAAATCTCCTGAGTAGAGACGGAGGAGCTCTCCGCCCAAGATGTCTCCTGGGCTCTAAGAGAATGAGCCTTGACAACCAGCGGAGGGGACTTACCTACGCCAAGGTACACCACTATGATCGCTCCCTTCAACCACCGCGCTATAGATTGTTTGGAGGCCATGCAACCCTTCTGGGGTCTGGACCAGAGGATAAACAGATGATCGGAGAGCAGAAAATCATTAGTCACCTCCAGATAGCGTACATCCAGTCTACGCAGGTCTCCAGACTCAGAAGAGGCAAAAGATGGTAATTCCACCAATTGGTTGAGGTGGAATGCCGAAACCACTTTAGGGAAAAAAGAAGGAACCATCCTCAGCGAAACCCCTTCAGGCGTGAAACGAAGGTATGGTTCCCGACAGGATAGGGCCTGCAGCTCGGAAATACGTCTTGCTGAACTGATTGCCACAAGAAAAATGGTCTTGAGAGTGACGTCCTTGATGGTAGCCGAGCTTAGAGGTTCGAACGGCGAAACACAGAGGACTCGGAGCACCAGATTCAGATTCCACGACGGACAAGGTGGGCGAATCGGAGGCTTCAAGTGTTTCACTCCTTTAAGGAAACGGGAGACGTCCGGATGCGAGGACAGAAACTCCTTATTTCCACTGCGAAGAAAAGCCCCCAAGGCCGCCACCTGAACCCGAAGAGAATTGTAAGGAAGACCCAAATCCAAACCTGCCTGCAAGAAGGAAAGGACTTGTGGCACTGAGGCCTGCATGGGAAGAATGTCATTCGCTCCACACCAATCCTCAAAGACCTTCCAGACTCGAACATAGGTAACAGAGGTGGACATCTTACATACTTTCAGTAGCGTTGAAATAACCAGCTCCGGATAACCGTGCCTCCTCAACTGACGCCTCTCAAAAGCCAGGCCGCAAGACAGAAGTGATCTGCCTCCTTGAAAAATATTGGTCCCTGGCGTAGAAGACATGACAGCTGACCGAGACGAAGGGGACCCTCCACTGTCAAATTGCGCAGATCCGCGAACCACGGTCGTCGGGGCCACTCTGGCGCCACAAGGATCACCGGCCCTTGGTGTGTCTCTATCCTGCGGATGACCTTGCCCACGAGGGGCCACGGTGGGAAAACATATAGGAGACAGTGGCGCGGCAAGGGCAGGACCAGCGCGTCCACGCCCTTGGCGCCGCGCTCCCGCCTGCGGCTGAAGAAGTGGGCGGCCTTTGCATTTCCGGCGGTTGCCATTAGGTCTACGTGCGGTGTCCCCCATCGCCGTACTATTATCCGCATCGCCTGCTGCGAGAGCTCCCACTCTCCGGTATCCAAGTTTTGTCGGCTGAGAAAGTTCGCCTGTACGTTGTCCACTCTCGCTATATGCGAGGCCGCTAGTCGTTGGAGGTGAAGCTCTGCCCACTCCATCAATTTGTCGGTTTCCAGAGAGACCCACAGACTTCTCGTGCCTCCCTGGCGATTGATGTACGCCACTGTAGATGCATTGTCCGATAGCACCCTGACTGCTTGATGGCGTACTATGGGGAAGAAACCCTGTAACGCCAGACGGACCGCCCTGGTCTCCAAGCTGTTGATGGGCCACTTCGACTGTTCCTCCGTCCATCGACCCTGGATTGAGCTGTCCCGACAGACCGCACCCCAGCCTGTGAGGCTGGCGTCCGTGGTGATAATCACCCAATCCGGGTCCTCCAGCGACACACCCTGAGCTAGGTGCCGCGGTTCCAGCCACCAATGGAGACTGATGAAGGTTCCTCTCGGAATCGGAAGGATTGCCTGAAAATCTCTCGACACCAGCTGCCACCAGGAGAGTAGGGATCTCTGCAGAGGCCTCAGATGCGCAAATGACCAAGGAACCAGATCGATGGTCGAGGCCATGGTCCCCAGTACCTGCAGGTAGTCCCAGGCAGTGGGCGTCTCGAGCGCCATAAATCCTTGAATCTGCTGACGCAGAGAATGAGCTCTGTCCGGATGCAGAAAAACCCTGGCATTCTTGGTGTCGAAGTGAGCTCCCAGAAAATCCAACGACTGGGATGGGACCAGGCTGCTCTTGGTGAAGTTGACAATCCATCCCAGAGATTGGAAAAGTTGTACCACTCTGTCGACTGCAAGGATACACTGCGCTCGTGACTTTGCACGGATGATCCAATTGTCTAAGTAAGGATGCACAAGGATGCCTTCCTTGCGCAAGGTTGCCGCCACTACCACCATGATCTTCGTGAAACCCCGTGAAGCTGTGGCCAGGCCAAAGGGAAGAGCGCGAAAGTGGAAGAGTTGACCCAAAATTTTGAAGCGTAGGTAACGCTGATGAGCTTGACAAATTGGTATGTGGAGATACGCCTCCGCGAGATCCAACGAAGCCAAGAATTCTCCCGGATGAACTGCCTCTAACACTGAACGGAGTGTCTCCATGCGGAAACGAGGAACTCTGAGGGACCGGTTGACCTGCTTGAGGTCCAGGATAGGACGAAAAGTACCTTCCTTCTTGGGAACCACAAAGTAGATTGAATAATGCCCCCGGCCCAGTTCGGCGGCTGGAACCAGCACTATGGCCCCCAATTGAAGGAGACGATTGAGGGTCTGCCGCACGGCTCCCTGTTTGATTAAGGACCTGCAAGGGGAAAACAGGAACCGGTCCCGAGGAGCGCAAACGAAATCCAAAGCGTAACTGCGTCTTAGAATATCCAGAACCCATTGATCCGACGTGATTTGTACCCACCCTTCATAAAAGAGAGCAAGGCGACCCCCCAGTCGAGGGACCACCTCGCGAGTCCGTCTGGCATCATTGGGTAGATTTAGCGGATGTACCAGCACCCTGCGCTTCCTTACCCTGGCGGCGCCCACGAAAGGGCCGGTTCCAGGAGTGCGAACGAGAAGAGGGAGCCCAAGGTGGCTGTTGCCTCTGAGGTTACGATAACAGTTTCTGGAGTAATTATATGATCTTGACGAACGGGGTCGATCTTCGGGCAACTTGTGCACCGTGTTCTCATTAAGGGACTTGATGATCTGATCCAAGTCTTCACCAAAAAGATACCTACCCTTAAAAGGAAGGGACCCCAAACGTGTCTTGGAAGAGGCATCAGCCGACCAAATGCGAAGCCAAAGGAACCGACGCGCTGAGACCGCCGCCACCATGGTTCGGGCTAGGACCCTTAAAAGATCATATAAAGCATCCACTCCATAGGCAACCACGGCTTCCAGTCTGTCCGCCTGGTGAGCCTCAGCGTCTGGTAAGGACTGGGAGGTGAGAAGCTGCTGCACCCACCGAAGACCCGCTTGCTGTGCGAAGGAACTGCAGATAGCCGCCCGCATCCCTAAGGCCGAGACCTCAAAGATACGCTTGAAGTAAACCTCCAGCTTCTGATCCTGCATATCCTTCAACGCCGTCCCTCCAGTGACAGGAATAGTGGTATGCTTTGTGACCGCTGATACCACAGAATCTACGGAGGGAACCTTGAGAATTTCCAAAAAATCAGCCGGCAGAGGATACAATTTTTCCATGGCTCAACCGACCCTAAGGTTGGCCTCCGGGGAATCCCATTCCCGAGTGATCAACTGCAAGATCTTGTGATGAGTGGGAAAAGACTTGGCTAGAGGCCGCAGTCCTGCTAGGCGGGGTCCCCCTTCTTGAGAGCCGGGTCAGGCCCCACCGGTTCCGGAGGTGGATCAATATCCATTTCCTGGAGGATGTAGGGAATGAGGTCATCTAACTCCGCCGCTTGGAAGATGCGGAGGACCCTAGGGTCGTCGCCCTCCACCTTGGCCGCCAAGGTGGGGTCGTCCACGTCAGGGTCCTGGGATTGTCCTTCCCCCGACTAAGTCTCCCGAAGGACGTGTCTCTGCTCTGAAGAAAAGCCCTGTGCATCAGGACTATGAATTCAGGGGAAAAGGCCTGGCATCTTGAGGGGTCACCCCCCGGGGGATCCCCCCTCTGCCTACCAGGATTAGACTCGGAGTAAGGGTCTAAAACGGGCCTAGAAGTGGGGAACGGATTATCCGTGTCCTCCTCAGAAAGCGCGGCATCAGAATCTTGCAACAAAATGGCCGCCGTTCCCGCGTTGAGAGGGAACGGGACCTGGCGCTTCCTTCCCACGCGGTCTGCAGCTCGAACGTCCTTGTTAGTAGCTGGCGCACATTCCCCCTCAGGGAAACAGCCTGAGCACAGACCCTCTTCAGAAAATAATCCGGCCCTGTCGGAGCCCTCACAAGGCACCGCGGACTGCATCGCCGCAGGGAGAGAGAGAGGGGGGGGGAGGCTCTACAGGTGGCTCACGCCTAAAATGAGCGCCGACCCGGCAACGGACGCTTGCCACGGTCCCCCACCGACCTGAAGAAGAACTGACGGGGAATTACCCTCCGGACAGCAGGCGGCCCCGGGGAATGGTGCTTCGCGGGGCCGCAGGTCGGGACGTCGGTCGCTCCCCAAAAGGGAGGGGGGAAAACCTGGGTCAGGAGGGAGAGGCCGGCACTACCGACTTTCACCTCAGAGAGCCGAATGGAGTCCAAAAAATTGCAGTCTTCTGCTGAAAAAAAAGATGAAACAAAATATACACTTACCCCAACTGAGCCCTCAGTGAAGAAAATGAGAAAAGAAAGAAAGAAAACAGGCAACAGCCTGTCAGCAAGTCACCAGGCTAGAGAGCGATGAGCCAGCACCAGCGGAGAGCTCTCCCCCTGCTGTAAGAGGAGCCTTAGCAAAGTGACCTAAACTGTAAATTTAAAACTTTCTTTTCTTTTTTTTTTTTTAAACTTGATCCCCCTGAGGAGGTAGCCCTAAGCTAACAAGCTGGGGACCACAAGTCCCCTGCTCACATCTGCTGGAGTCAGAACGTTACTGAGAGCTGTTACAGGGGAGGCGTGGTTATATGGTTCCTCCCCTGGGAATTTTATGTTCTGACTCCATCTGCTGGACATGGAACATAACCCACCGTCTGGAATTATCCTGGTATGTACAGGGAATGATGTTGCAAGAAACATTTAAAAAGTAGAAATGAGCATTTAATGGGTTAAGATAAATAAGTCTCGCTCTCATTTCCATGCTCACTCTCCACGTGCACAGGCTTCTCATTCCCTGAATCACAATCTTTCTCTCACATTCACACACACCAGTCTCTCTCTCTCACACACACCGTCACCCTACCAACCAGTCTCTCTCTCATGCATGCACACACACACAAGCTTCCCACTCCCATGCTCTCTCTCACATAATCAGGCTTCTCACTCCCATGCTTTCTCAAATATCCAGATTTCTCACTTCCATGCTTTTTCTCTCTCTCAAACACACACATCAGTCACCTCTCTGACTACGTATAATGTCTCACACTCTCACATACACATCAGTCATCTCCCTGAGCAGTCACTTTCATTGTCTCTCACATATACACACACATCAGCTCTCTGACCGGTTTCTCTCAATCACACACATGCTCTCAATCACACACAGTCTGGCTGGCTGCTTAAGAACATAAGAACATAAGAAAATGCCATACTGGGTCAGACCAAGGGTCCATCAAGCCCAGCATCCTGTTTCCAACAGTGGTCAATCCAGGCCATAAGAACCTGGCAAGTACCCAAAAACTAAGTCTATTCCATGTAACCATTGCTAATGGCAGTGGCTATTCTGTAAGTGAACTTAATAGCAGGTAATGGACTTCTCCTCCAAGAACTTATCCAATCCTTTTTTAAACACAGCTATACTAACTTCTCTCTCTTTCTCTCACTCACTTCCTCTCCCACCCCGCCGAGCACAAATGATAGCTGCAGCAGCCTCCTCCTCCAGCCCCCGCAGGCCAAGAAAGAAGAATCCCATCAGCCGCGGGAGGCTCATGCTGCTGTCTCCTTTCCCGATTACTGGCTGCTTCGATTGCTCTGGGGCCGATGCTGCTACCGCCGCTGTTATTTTTACCATGCGGCACGGCTCTTTCTCCTTCCCGCGCACCGCATATCACTTCCTGTTCCAGGTCACGGGGGGGGGGGGGGGCTTGGGAAGAAGAAAAGGCCAGCCGCAGGTGCCACTGCTTCTTCTACCACCGCTGGCATTCCCACTGGGCTTGAATGTACTGATAGCCCGGTGGCAACGGCAGCAGGGAAGAGCAGCGGGAGAGACCAGGAGCACACGACACACCTGCCGGTGCTTGTCGCGACACACCGGTTGAGAAGTGCTGTAGTAGTAGATAGGGGGATAGTTAATAGAGTGACAGCTACTGATACTGAACCAATAACATGGTCAGATCTTGCCTCTATGTGGTTGACCATGTCATTCCAGAGTTATGACAAGGGTCAATTGTACTGCAGGCTGAATGACACTTTACTGGAAGATGAGGAATTTGTTGCACAATTACATGCTGAAATTCTAGACTATTTAGATCTCAATGGAACTCCAGATATGTCTCCTGTAAGTGGTCTGGAATTATTTAAAGCAGTGATACGAGGGAAGCTCATTTCTAGAGCTTTGTAAGTAAAGAAAGAGAGTGATAGGAAGGCTCTATTACTCCAGATTTTGTGCTTAGAAAGATCTCATAAGAGAATGTTATCTCAATTACTCTTTTGCCAGCTGGAGGACTGCAGAGTAAGATTAGCTGAGATGGATTCTGCCATTAAAGCACGTCATTTAGAACTTGTGAACCACACATTCTTTGAGGGTGGGAACAAAGCGGGAAAGCTGTTAGCCAACAAATTAAAAGGAAGATCAGTGCAAAATACTGTGTTAAAATTTATGGATAAGGGAGGAATGTACGGACAGCGAACAAGGATATTAGGAAATGGTTCCTCCGATTCTTATCCACCCTATATAGTTTGGACAGTGCTATCGACCCGGGGAAGATAGACAAGTATCTCAAAGGTATTTCTTTGCTCATTATATCTGCTGACCAGCGGTGTTGTCTTGATAAAGAGATAACACAATTGGAAGTGATGATGACTATTAAGAAGTTGAAACCTGGCAAAACCCCAGGGCTTGATAGGTTTACGGCCCGTCTAAATCCTTAGTTGCACCAATAACACAGATTTTTAATTCTCTCTGGGGGGAAAGCACTCTATTACAGAATTCCAATTTGGCAGGCATGAGAATTTTGGCTAAGCCAGGTCATGATTCCAGTTTGCGGGTCCTACCATCCTATTTCCTTATTTATTTAGATCTGAAAATTCTGGCTGACAGGCTGAATGTTTCATTTGGCCGGTTTCATCCCAGGCCAAATGGCCTCTGACAGTATTCGCAAAATTGTGGACATTATATGGTGGGTGAAGCAGCAGCTGAACCCATCCCTGTTTCCCACAGTAGGTGCTGAAAAAGCATTTGATATGGCACATTGGCCATTTTTATTCAAGACACTAGAGAAGATGTAATTTGGGAATTTCTTTATCCAGTGGCTTTGCAAATATTATATGGCATGCCTAAAGCATGTATTAAGGTTAATGGGGGATATTCGGAAATCTTCCCTGTTTGTCGGGGAATGAGACAGGGATGCCCTTTATCCCCACTACTCTTCACCATTTTTCTGGATCTGTTTGCCACTAAGATTTGAACTAATCCTAAAACAACAGGAATCTATATAGGGAACTTCTCCTCTAAATTATCCTTTTTCGCTGATGATGTACTCTTTACTCTAGTGTATCCGTCTGATTCCTTAGACCACAGCAGAAATGGAGAACATCAGTTTAGTGTCTAGGTTCCAAATTAATTGGGAAAAATCAGAGATTCTGAATATAACTGTTCCCTACGTACAAGAGAGGTTGTTAAAGGCTAAGTTTCCTTTTAAATGGGCTAGTCACAAAATAAAATATCGAGGTGTCTACATCAGTCACAGAGTAGATTTGTTTCAGTTAAATTATCCCCATTTACTTGATCGAATATACAAAGACTTAGAAGAATGGGATAGATACCATATTTTGTGGCTGTGTAGAATAGCCACTAAAAAATGAATATCCTACTAAGATTTAGTTATTTATTCCAAACATTGCCTATAGGGGTGTCCGGTGACATGTTGAAATGTTGGCAGACAGGTTCTGCAATTTATAAGGCAGAGAAAACCCCTTAGGATGGCACAGAGGGTTTTCTTCCAATCAAAACAATGGGGTGGATTAGGGGTTCCTAACTTGGTTTGATATCATGCTGCTTCACATCTTAGGGCAATTGTAGATTGGCATAAAACAGGTGAACAAAAATTATGGGTGATTTTGGAACAGGCAGTTATAGGTCAGACGCCATTATCAGCTTTGACATGGCAATCTAAAAAGACTTGGAGAGCTTTAGATGCCAACCCTCCATCTTTGAATCATTCTTTGCGCATCTGGGTAAGGTAGAGAACAAATTTGACTGGGAATAGGGACTATTATTACAGCACTTCCTTATATCATAATATTCTTGTTGTACTTTTGACATTGAAGCGTGGGCCCCTGGTCGCTGTAAGAGATGACACCTCCCACAGGACTCTGCCCTGTGGGGACTTGCCGCGATAGGCTAGCTCTAGTCAGAGATATATCTTTATTGTATTGCAACGTAGATTGTAACGCGAGAATCGGGTGACGATTCTAGCTAGGAGAGGAGAGCCAGATGACAATGTTCCATCGGTATGCAGCAGAGTGGAATGGCAGTTCCACAGTCTCACCAGGCCCGCAGTGCAGGGTAGATCGGGAGTCTATGGAGAGAGAGATGAGACAAGCAAAGACAGAACTGGAGCAGCAGTACTCACTCTGATGCTGGTAGTTGTAGTAGGAGAGAGCCCCGAGGAGCGGAGGTCTCAGACGAGCAAGGCCCCGAGGAGCGGGTACCATAGGCATCCTGGTAATAGGCAGGCAACCCCGAAGGGAGAATAGGAGCACAACAAGGCCCCCGAGGAGCAGGTTACCTTAGGCATCCTTGTTGGTAGCAGATACCCCAGAGGGTAAAGAGGAGTGAGGCAAGGTCCCCAAAGAGCGGGTGCCTTATGAGTCCTTGCTGGTAGCAGATACCCCAGAGGGTAAAGAGGAGTGAGGCAAGGTCCCCAAAGAGCGGGTGCCTTATGAGTCCTTGCTGGTAGCAGATACCCCGGAGGGTAAAGAGGAGCATGACAAGGCCCCCGAGGAGCGGGTACCTTAGGCGTCCTTGTTGGTAGCAGATACCCTGGAGGGTAAAGAGGAGCGAGGCAAGGTCCCCAAAGAGCGGGTGCCTTATGAGTCTTGCTGGTAGCAGATACCCCGGAGGGTAAAGAGGAGCAAGGCAAGGTCCCCAAAGAGCGGGTGCCTTATGAGTCCTTGCTGGTAGCAGATACCCCGGAAGGTAAAGAGGAGCGAGGCAAGGACCCCGTGGAGCGGGTACTTAAGTCATCCTAGAGCGAGAGTACACAGAGCGGGAGCATCTGGTAACGAGGAGAGATCAGCATGGAGGAATTGTGAACTGGGTTTAAATATCCTGAGCTTGTGACGTCATGCAGTGGGGACGCCCCCAAGGTTCCCGCCATGACGCATGTAAAGGACAGGGCTGCGCGCGCGCATGTGCCCTAGGTGATCCCGGGAGAAAGATGGCGAACGCAATCGCCCGTGCCGGTCTGGGGTCGCCGGAGGGGTCGGCATAGAGAAGCAGAGGCAGCCATCTTCCCAAGGTGAACGGAGTTAGGCAGAAAAAAGGTAAGCAACAGAGGGTGCAGCCGTCTACGACCAGACGCAACCGTACCCCCCTTCGAAGGGGGCCCCGCCCAGGGGGTTTTGGCTTACAAGGATGAGACTGATGGAAGCGACAGAGCATATCTTTATCCAGGATATTGGCCATGGGCTCCCAGGAGTTCTCCTCTGGTCCCTATCCTTTCCAGGAGATAAGGTATTCCCATCATTTACCTCTCTTGCGTACATCCAGGATGTCAATGACCGTATATGCAATATCTTCTTCTGCATCAAACGGCATGAGTTCTGGAGCTTTGCTGGAGAATTCAGACAGTACGAGAAGTTTCAGTAGGGCCACGTGAAAGGCATTATGAATTTTCATGGATGGCAGTAGCTTCAAATTGTTGGTCAAATTTCCCAGGCGTCAGAGGACGGCAAAAGGTCTGACGTACCGTGGAGGAAAACGTGCAGATGGCAGCTTCAAGCGGAGGAACTTTGTACTAAGTTGCACTTTATCCCCAGGCTGAAATTGAGGAGCCTTCCTGTGGTGAGCGTCGTAAGTCTTCTTGGCTCTTTCTCCCGCCTTGAGGAGCAGTTCTTTAGTCTGTTTCCACAGTTGTTATAATTCCATTGTGGTGGCTTGAGCTGCTGGAGATGTCACGGAGAGTGGTAGAAGTAATAGAGGTAATGGTTGGCGGCATATACCACTTGAAAGGGTGTTGATCCCATGGCAGCAGCTGGATGTGAGTTTAGGGCAAATTCGGCCCAAGGAAGTAATTCTGCCCAGTCACTTGTCTGGTATTCACATATGAGTGTAAAAATTGTTTGAGCATACAATTCATTCGCTCTGTTTGGCCATTGGACTGCGGGTGATGGGCCAAGGTCAGATCCAACGCAATGTCGAACTTCTGACACAGAGCTCTCCAGAAGTTTGCAGTAAACTGGACGCCTCTATCAGACAGAATGTGTTT
Source organism: Rhinatrema bivittatum (assembly GCF_901001135.1). Taxonomy (NCBI): domain Eukaryota; kingdom Metazoa; phylum Chordata; class Amphibia; order Gymnophiona; family Rhinatrematidae; genus Rhinatrema; species Rhinatrema bivittatum. The sequence continues at coordinate 141,162,841 of NC_042620.1, forward strand.
GGGCATGCCGTGGAGGCGAAAGATGTGCTTCACGAATAATTTAGTCAGTTCTGCAGCGGATGGTAATCCTGGCAGGGCCACAAAATGTGCCATTTTCGAAAACCGATCGACAGTCACCCAGATCGTATTGTTTCCGGCAGAAGGGGGCAAGTCCACCACGAAGTCGGTCGCGATGTGTGTCCAAGGTTCCTCTGGTACAGGCAGAGGTTGGAGGAGACCCCAGAGACATCCGGCAGGAGGTTTTTATCTAGCCAGGTGGCGCAGGAAGCCACGTAGGCTTGGACATCAGTCTTCATGGTAGGCCACCAGTAGAAACGTTGGAGCATAGCCTATGTACATTCTTGCTCAGGATGGCTGGCCAGACGGGAGTCATGTGCCCACTTTAGTAATTTCTTCCTCATTCCTAGTGGCACCACTGTTTTCCCAGCGGGGACAGTGTGTGTGGCTACCAAGACCACCTTCTCCAGACTGATGATGTGATGAGACTCATCGGGTTCATCCACCGTAGAGAAGGAGCGCGAAAGGGCATCTGGTCTGACATTCTTCTCAGCAGGACGGTATTTCAGTAAAAAGTCAAAGCGATTGAAAAACGACGACCACCTCGCTTGCCAGTGATTACGGCATTGAGCTTGTCATAGATATTCCAAATTTTTATGATCGGTATACACCGTTATTTGGTGCTGCGCATCTTCCAGCCATAGACGCCATTCTTCAAAGGCCAATTTTATAGCTAGCAATTCTTTATCTCCAATTCCATAATTCTTCTCGGCAGATGAGAATCATCATGAGAAGAAAGAGCAGGGATGGAGAACATTGGCTTCACTATATTGGCTTAATACTGCTCCCATGCAGACGTCTGAGGCGTCGACCTCGACGATGAAAGGACGCTGAGGATTGGGGTGGAGAAGACAAGGCTCAGTTTGGAAGGGTTCTTTGAGGGTTTGGAAGGTTGCAACAGCCTCAGCAGACCATCGAGATGGATCAGCTCCTTTCCTGGTCATGGCCGTGAGTGGTGCTGTTAGGGTGCAGTAGTGCTTGATGAAGGTATGGTAATAGTTAGTGAAGTCGAGGAAATGGCGTAAGGCTTTTAAGCCAGTGGGTTGAGGCCACTCTTGAATGCTCTTCAGCTTTTGAGGGTCCATCTGGAAACGATGTACCCCAGAAATGGCACTGACTCCTGGTGAAAAGCACACTTCTCGAGCTTTGCATAAAGGCGATTGTCATGTAGCCTTTGTAGCACCTTTATCACATCAATCTGGAGGTCCTGAGAGAAAATCAGGATGTCATCTAAATATATCACCATGCACTGGTACAGTAAATCTTGCAGAATATCATTCACCATATTCTGGAACACCGCTGGTGCATTGCGGACTCCAAAAGGCATGACTAATTATTCGAAGTGTCCATCACGGGTGTTAAAAGCTGTCTTCCACTCATCCCCGTGATGGACGGACCAAGTTGTAGGCCCCTTTTAAGTCCAGCTTAGTAAACACCTTGGCCCCCTGAACTCTGTCAAACAGCATGGTTATCAACGGTAGAGGGTAGCGATCCTTGATGGTGATTTCATTGAGACCTCTGTAATCGATACAGGGGCGAAGAGATCCGTCTTTCTTTCCAACAAAAAAGAACCCCGCGCCAGCTGGGGACTTAAAAGGTCTAATAAACCCCTTTTGCAGGTTTTCTTGGATATAGGCCGACCTGGCCTCAGTCTCTGTTATTGAGAGGGGGTATACCCTTCCCTTGGGAGGCTCCAAATTAGGCTTGAGATTTATCACACAATCAAAGGTCCTGTGTGGAGGTAACACGCCTGCTGCTTGTTTGGAGAAGACGTCCTGAAAGGACGCATATTGCAGAGGTAACCCAGGTAATGAGGGAGTTGTCGTCATGCAAGGCAGCGGTAAAACTTTTGCTAAACAAGGATCATGGCAGCCAGGACCCCACTCAGAGAGCTCCATGGTGGTCCAATTGAACTGAGGTGTATGTTCCTATAGCCATGGTAGGCCGAGTACCAAGGGGTGAATAGCCTTCTCAAGGAGCAAGAAAGAGATATTCTCAGTGTGTAAGGCCACAGTGCGAAGGCATATGGGTTGCGTGGTAAGTGATACTTCCCCTGGAAGTGGTTCTCCATGGATAGAAGACAGCAGCAGAGGGGTAACTATGGGTGTAGTAGGAATTCACAGATGGTCTACAATTCTTTTTAGCATAAAGTTTCCTCCTGCACCTGAGTCCACGAATGAGAGTGTAGAGAATTCAAGGCCTCTGGAGATGAGAGAGAAGGGGAGAGATAATGGAGGAGAAGGTGCAGTTAGACCTAGGAGGAGTCCTCCAGCAGATCCTAGGTCTGGCCTTTTCATGGACAGATAGGGCAGGTCTGGACAGCATGGCCAGATTCTATATGTACTGTGGCCAGACCTGAGCGTCTGCGAAAATGTCTCTCTTTAGAAGTCAGGTGACTGCGTCCTAGTTGCATAGGTTCCTCTTCTTCTTCACTGGGCACAGAAGATTGGGCTGAAGATGTGTGCATGGCTTGAGGGCAATTACATCCCGTAGGGTGCTTCTTGTGACATGTATTCACTCATGGAATAATATTACAGAAACTGCAGCTAATAAACTCTGTCCTCTAACAACAAAAAAACTAAAACACAATATTCCAAAAAAACAACCTTGGTTTAATGAAGAACTACAAAATCTAAAACTTTCCCTCAGACGGAACGAAAGCAAATGGCGCAAATCCCCTTCAGCGTCCACCCTTTCTACCTACAAATCTGCTCTCCACAATTACAAAAATTCCTTGCAAAAAATCAAAAGAGACTTCTATGCTCATAAGATCCATCATATGATCTTTGATGCTAAAGCCATTTTTACCTACGTCTCCAACTTAACTCAAATCCAAACACCTGACATTCCATTTAACAAAGCACAAGAAAAGGCAGAGGAGCTTGCTCTCTTCTTCAATAACAAAATAGCTAACCTCCTTTCTAAAAATTCGCCCAATACTTCTTCCCCCTACAGTACCTATATACACCATAACAAATACATCTCACTCAACTCATTTGAACCAACTACAACTTCTGAGATCCTTAGAATACTGAAAAAGATGAAACCATCGACACACCCTTTAGACCAAATCCCTTCCAAATTACTCCTCCTTATTCCGGACACTATATCCAAAGCTCTGGCAGACATAATAAACTGCTCTTTATCTAAAGGACTCTACCCTGACGACCTTAAAATGGCATCAATCAAACCGCTCTTGAAAAAACCAAAGTTAGACCCAGACGACCCCTCCAATTTTCGCCCTATCTCAAACCTCCCATTCATTGCTAAAGTCATGGAAAAACTGGTTAATTCTCAATTATCAGACTACCTGGAAGACCACAAAATTCTCTACCCTTCACAACATGGCTTCAGGAAATCGTTAAGCACAGAATCTCTACTAATTTCCTTAACAGACTACCTCATCCTAGGCCTAGATAAAGGCCAGTCCTACCTTTTGATTCTCTTGGACCTCTCAGCCGCCTTTGATACTGTTAACCACTCTATGCTCCTTAACCAACTATTGAACATCGGCATAACAGGCTCTGCACTGTCCTGGTTCCACTCATTCTTGAAAAATAGAGGCTTCAAGGTAAAAATACACAGTAAAGAATCTAAACGTTACCCTTCATCTCAAGGAGTTCCACAAGGTTCATCCCTCTCTCCCACCCTCTTTAACATCTACCTCCTCCCTTTCTGCCATCTATTAAACAACTTGAACCTTAAACACTACCTTTATGCAGATGATGTCCAGATTGTGATACCAATTAAAGAATCCATTAAAAAAACCCTCGATCTCTGGGAATATTATCTGCAAGAAATCAACTCCCTCCTTTCCAGTATGAATTTAATCCTAAATTCCTCAAAAACGGAACTCCTTCTAATATCATCTGAGATTAGCCACACCCCTACAACCCCTCCAACTAATCTACAAACAACAAAAGTAAGAGATTTGGGCGCAATCATCGATAACAGGCTTAACTTAAAAGCATTCATAAACCAAACCACTAAAGACTGCTTTCATAAACTGAATGTTCTAAAAAGAATAAGACCTCTGTTCCACATCCATGACTACAGGACTATCCTACAAGCAATAATCTTCTCCAAGTTAGACTATTGCAATTCTTTATTATTAGGTACCCCATCAACACATACCAAACCGCTACAAATGGTTCAAAATACGGCAGCTAGAATTCTAACAAATACAAGGAGAAGAGAGCACATCACCCCGATCCTTAAAGATTTACACTGGCTGCCAATCCATTTCAGAATTCTTTATAAGTCAATCACCATAATCTATAAATCCATCCAACAAATCGCTCCTCTCAACCTACAAATCCCTTTCATAAAGCATACTTCCTCCAGACCCATAAGAGAGTACTACAAAGAGTCTCTGCAGGTACCACCTTCCAAAACTTCCCTCCATATAACTTATAGAGATAGGGCTTTCTCCACAGCAGGACCCACTCTTTGGAATTCCATACCAACGGAAACTTAGACAAGAACCCTGCTTATTGACATTTAGAAAAAGACTCAAAACATGGCTTTTCAAACAAGCCTTCCCAGACTCAGACTAAAAACAATTCTCTCCGATATTCAAATTCCAAGCAACAATTTTCTTTTATAACCATCCTGATAACCTTCCCCTACACTTTATAAACATCCAGAATCTTCATTACTTATGTTTTCTTCCTTATTGTTAAAAACTGCATTTTTGAACTGAACAATTCATTGTAAATCATTCACTTCCATCTTTGGAAACTTTACCATTCTACAGGTTAATACAACATGTTAAAGTTCCTATCTTTTCTTCTTCTTACTCCTAGTTGTACGTATCCTTGTTTATTGTAACTGTATTTATAATATGTATATTACATATTTTGTTCTATGTTCCGGTTATTACCCCATTGTTTACTGTAAACCGGCTTGATGTGATGTTATCACGAATGCCGGTATAGAAAAAAATCAAAATAAATAAATAAATAAATGTATCCGCGATCAACTCTCCCAGATAGATCAATGAGAGATTCCGGAGTGTCAGGCAGGTCACGAGCTGCTAGTTCGTCTTTTATATGAGAGTTGAGGCCCTCTAAAAATATAGCATGTAGACATCCCAAATCCCAATGAAGTTCAGATGCTAGTGTCTTGAATTCAATAACATAGTCTGATAAAGGCTTGCTTCCTTGTTGAAGGTGAAGAAGGGTAGACCCTGCGATGATCTGACGTGCTTGTTGCGGCCCCGGTCCGCAGCCCTACCACAAAGCTGCTCTGCCGACCCCAGTGTCCTCCATCTCCAGTCGGCCTGGTCGGGGCCTTCCTGTGGCACTCCCTCCATGAGGGAGACGCCGCCGACTCTCGGCTTCTGGTCCCACCCCTTAGGCGCACACGCAGGGGCTGGCAATTTAAAGGGACCAGCGCGGGAAAATTAGCTCTGCCCCAAGAAATGACAGACGCCCTCTATTATTTAAACCCTGCTGAGACTCTCATTCTTTGCCTTGCAATGGGTCATCTCTGCTGAGAAGTAAGTTGCTTGTTCCTGATTCCAGCTTGTTCTTGATTCCTGCTCCCTTCCAGCTTGTTCCTGATTCCTGCTCCTTCCAGCTTCTTCCTGATTCCTGCTCCCTTCCAGCTTCTTCCTGATTCCTGCTCCATCCTCGCCTGCTCTGCTTCATCTCCCCTTGGCTCGTCTTCCTGGCTCCTGACTTCGGTACGTCCTCTGGTATTCCTGCTTCGCTGCACGTCTTGACTTCTAGCCTATCTCCGGTTTCTCATGACTGCCGCCAGCCCTGACCGCTGCTCCATCTCGTTTTGCATCGCTGCTGCCTGCCACAACTTCTGGACACTCTTCATCGCCGCCTGCCTCGACACGGACAGTTTCTAGACTCCTCTTCACCAGGAGACCCCGCCTAAGTCCTGCCGGCCCCCACAGTACCCAAGGGCTCAACCTGCGGGGAACGAGGGTTGGTATAGGAGACGTTCCTGTTGGTCTCCTGGCCCTGATCCACCTCCTGGCTACGAGTCGCTGTGGGCCATCCCTCAGCGAATTCACTTCATCCTCTAGCCGGCTCAAGGGTCCACCAATACAACAGTGCTGGATCAACAAAGACAGATTTGAACAGGTTCAAGAAATCAGTCAGATCATTCAAAACAGGGTCACTGCGTTCCCAGAGGGGGGAAGCCCAGGCCAGGGCTCTTCCATCAAATAACGATATGATATACGTAGTCTTTGAAACCACATTGAGAAAGTAGTTTGAAAAGTGCATACAGCACTGGTTAATAAAACCCCTGCACATTTGGGCATCACCAGAGAAGCGTGTAGGAGCTGGTAATGGTACAATGGTGCGAACTGCAATCACTTGAGGAGAAGAATCTTTCTCTGGAACAGTTGGTGTATTCAGTCGAGCATTCAACTGGTTGAAAGTGGCGGCTAGTGTCTCCAGAGATTTCTGTTGCTCTGTAATCTGCTGGGCCAGGCTAGGAATGGCCTGTAAGGCAGCGAGCTGTGCCAGGTCCATTGAGTTAGCAATCTGTTGTACTTTTGGACATTTAAGCATGGGCCCCTGGTCGCTGTAAGAGATGACACCTCCCACAGGGCAGAGCCCTGTGGGAACTTGCAGCAATAGGCTAGCTCTAGGCAGAGATGGACACAGAGATATATCTTTATTGTACTGCAACGTAGATGGTAACCCGAGGATCGGGTGACGATTCCAGCTAGGAGAGGAGAGCCACAGTCTCACCAGTGCAGGGTAGATTGGGAGTCTATGGAGAGAGAGATGAGACAAGCAAAGACAGAACTGGAGCGGCAGTACTCACTCTGATGCTGGTAGTTTTAGTAGGAGAGAGCCCAGAGGAGCGGAGGTCTCAGACGAGCAAGGCCCCGAGGACTGGGTACTGTAGGCATCCTGGTAATAGGTAGGCAACCCCGAAGGGAGAATAGGAGCACAACAAGGCACCCGAGGAGCGGGTACCTTATGCATCCTTGTTGGTAGCAGATAACCCCGGAGGGTAAAGAGGAGCGAGGCAAGGCCCCCATGGAGCGGGTACCTAAGTCATCCTGGAGCGAGAGTACACAGAGCGGGAGCGTCTGGTAACAAGGAGAGATCAGCATGGAGGAATCCTTGCTAACTCGTAGCTGGAATTGTGAACCAAGTTTAAATAGCCTGAGCTTGTGATGTCATGCGGTGGGGGCGCCCCGAGGTTCCCGCCATGACACATGTAAAGGACGGGGCTGCGCGCGCGCATGCCCTATGTAATCCCGGGAGAAAGATGGCGAATGCCATCACTCCTGCTGGTCTGGTGACGCCAGAGAGGTCGGCATAGAGAAGCAGAGGCAGCCATCTTCCCAAGGTGAACGGAGTTAGGCAGAAAAAAGGTAAGCAACAGAGGGCGCAGCAGTCTGGGACAGACAGGCGCAACAATTCTTTTTGCTCCTGGCTTATCACCAAATGCATTTATAACATGGAAATCACAGGGTCTCTCTCGCTGGGAACATATTTGGTGTATTAAAGGCCTCTTGGGCTTTTCGGCGCTACAATCTAAATATGACCTTCCTAATAGCGAAGTTTTCTCATATTTGCAACTTAGATATTTTGTGACAGGGTCCCGGCTGGAAGTTAATTTACCAAAATAAGTCTCTTTTTTCGAAACTATGTGCAAAAGTGTAGACAAAAAAGAAGTCTTATCTAAGAGAGACTTGATTTTAAATCAAGATTTATAGACCAAACCTTAGCATATTAGAGCATAGGAAAGCGATTTAAGGGGGAATGGTGTGCGATATGTTTAGCTACCGGTAGAGGTTTCATCTCTGCCAATATCATAGAAAATGGTTAAAAGGTTAAAAGGTTCTGCTTTGCTGGTGCCTTACTTCTGAAAAACTCCGCAGAATTTGTGTGTCAATTTTGGATAAATGTTGGAAAGATTGCTCAGGTTTGGGCTCTTTTTTCCACTTATGGTGGGAATGTCTAGTTGGATACAAGAAATAGTAAAAATTCCCATCATTCTGACTCCTAAGCAGGCTCTCTTAAATGTCCCAATTTCACAAGGAGACAAATATATGTAATTGTTCGTGTAGCAAATCATTGTGTCACCCCGCTGTGAAATAGCTAGGTTATGGCGGGATTATAAGGTGCCCAAGATGACGGCTACGAAAGCTAGACAAGACCGGGTATACTGGCTTGGCAGGATTATATCGTTCAAACACCGGAATATAAATAAATCTGAAATAATTTGGTCCTACTATATCCTTTGGAAAAAAGTTACCACCCCTACATAATAATAATGATACTTTCTTGACTAGCTATAGTTTTGTTCAGGTTAGCTCAATTCATTAGCCTTTCCTTTTCAATGCATCACCTGTGCAAATCTTTAGGTCCCCTTTTGTGCTGGGATGGGTTATGTAATGGTTGGAGTGGATGGGTTGTAGTGGGTATTATATAAGGGAACCACCAGGGAACATACATGTGCTTGTGTATGCTTCTTAATGCTCTTGTACAGAGGTGTTATGTTTTATTTTATTCTACAATTATAAAGGAATCAGAACACTTATGACAGAATTTTGGTTGGCTTAATTGAACTGTAACCTTTGTCAGGCTTCCTGTTTATATATATGTGGAGGTAATTAATGTATACATGGCAATTCCTTTTGCATGTCTGATTGTTTTCCTGAGTGGTTCTTAATAAAAAGTGAATTAAAAAAAAGCACGTGCTGCTAAGTGTGTGAATGCTTTTAGTGCGAGTACTTTATGTCAATGTTCAAACAGAAACAATTTGAGTAGTTTCCGTTTGAAAATTAGTGTAAAGTGAATGCATTAAGATGGTAACTTTTAAACCTGCACATGCACATGGCCACGCCAATTTTATATCGGCGCGCGAGTGCAGACTCACTCGCATAAATTTTATAAGATGCGCGCGGCAACGCAATAAGCCCTTTCCCCAGTTCCCTCCTAGTCTTCTCCAATAAAGAAGCGGACTGGGAGGGAACTTCCTAAACACCCTAACATGCCTCCCTTTTCCCCTATCTACCCCGACCCCAAAAACTCCGCTAACTACCCTTTTTTTTGTTGTTGTTTTGATACCTGCTCTCCTGAGCAGCAGCAGGTTAAGCAGGCCAGCTGGCTGGTGGCGCACGCTTCAGCGACACAGTGCCTAATGGTGCTGTCCCAGGCCGCCCATACCCCGCCCCCCGGCCCACCCCTCTTTCTCTAATCTGTTCTTCGACATGTACCAGGAGATACACGCATGGCTGCGGGCCTTTGAAAATCCCCGCAGCGCATGTGTGGCCCGGTCACATGCGTATCCCGGTTTTAATGCATACTGCATTTTTAAAATCAGGCCTTAAAAGTGCTTGCCTGCTTTAAAACTAAGCAGGGTGTTTGAAAATTGTCCCCAGATTGGCACGGTCAGTTACTATACATAGAAACACAGGTCCTGATAGCAGATAAAGACTATACGGCCCATCCAGTCTGATAAATCCACATTTCCTGCTCAGCTTTTCAATCCCTTCCACACCCTCAGAGATCCCCTGTGCTTGTCCCATGCTGTCTTGAATTCAGATACTATTCTTGTCTCCACCACCTCCACAAGAAGGCTGCTCCATATATCCATTGCCCCCTCTGTAAAGAAATATTTCCTTAGATTACACCTGACTCTACCTCCTTTCACCTTCATTCCATGACATCCTTGTTCTAGAGCCTCCTTTCTGTTGAAAGAGGCTTGCCTCCTGTGCATGGAAAATTTGGAGATATTTAAATGTCTATCTCGCCTTTCCTCCAGGGTATACAGGTTTAGATCTTTAAGTCTGTCCCCAAATGCTTTGTTATGAACACCATTATCCATTTTAATAGATATTCTTTATACCAACTCCATCCATAAGAACATAAGAAATTGCCATACTAGGTCAGACCAAAGGTCCATCAATCCCAGCATCCTGTTTCCAACAGTGGTCAATCCAGGTTACAAGTATCTGACAAGTACCCAAACATTAAGTAGATCCCAGTTTATATCCTTTTGAAGGTGCGGTCTCTAGCATTTTACACAGTGCTCCAAATAAAGTGTGACCAGAGACTTAAACAAAGGCAGTATCACCTCCCCTATCCTGCTGGCTATTCTTCTCCATATGCACCCAAGCATCTTTCTGGGTTTTGGCATCACATTATCTACCTGTTTGGCCATCTTAAGATCACCAGATACAATCACCCCTAGTTCCTGCTTCTATATTGTGCACAGATCACTCCCTATACCATATTGCTTCCTTATGTTTTTGCAACCCAAATGCATGACCCTGCATTTTTTCGCATTAAATCTGTTTCCAAACTCCAAATCATTCCTCAAGCTTCACTAGATCCTTCATGTCTTCTGCACCTTTCAAGGACTATATTGAAGATTTTGGTATCATCCACAAAAAGGCAAACTTTTCCTGAAATTGCTTATGAAAATATTAAATGCAACAAGACTGAGGATGGATCTCTGCAGCTTACCACTGGTAACCCTCTTTCTTTGGAGTGAACTCCCTTTACCACTACCTTTTGTCACTTCAACCAGTTAGTCATTTTAGGGCCCATAGCTAGAGCTATGGGCCAGTTGATTAATCCAGTGTAATGAACCAGTTAGTCATTTTTAGGGCCCATAGCTAGAGTTTGTTTATAGAACTGTCAAAAGCCTTGCTGAAATCCAAGTACACTACATCTAGCGTTCTTCCCTGATCTAATTCTCTGGTTATCTAGATTGTTTTTTAAATTTATATTCTGCCATTTATGATACTTCAAAGTGAATTAAATTGAGACACTGTAGGATTTTCCTATTCCCAGAAGGTTTACCATATAAGGGCCTGATTTACTAAGGTTTTTCTTCCATTTTGTGTCTATGTGAAAAATGCTTAGTAAATTAGGCCCTAAGTTTGTACCTAGGTAATGGAGGGTCAAAAGAGTGTCAGTAGGATTTGAAGCCTGGCTTCTCTGGTTCACAGTCCTGCTCCTCCACACCGACTTGCATTCATCTGATGACACCAACTCTAGTAAAACCATGCTGCCTCTAATCCTGTAATCCTCTGGATTCCAGAAACTGATTATCCTCTGTTTTAGCAGAGATTCCATTAATTTACTAACCGATCTATAATGTTCAGAGACTTCCTTACTTCCACTTTTGTAAAGAGGAACCACATCTGTGTCTCCAGTCATTTGGAACTACTCCTGACTCTAAAGAAGCACTGAAAAGGTCAGACAGCGGATCTGCCAGAACTTCCCTAAGTTTCTTTAATACCTATTAAATTTATCCTGTCTAGCCCCGTTTTATGTACTTTTAGTTTTGATAGCTCCTTACAAACACAATCTTCTGAAAGATACCCAGAGATCCATCTAGTGCAACCTTTTACCTTGCTAGCAGTTCCTTCTACCTGCATCTACAGCTATCTTCAGTAAAGCAATACAAAATCTATTCCCAACCCAAAGTATGACAAAAATATTATGCACCTGTAATAGCCTTCAACTCTTCTGAGTAGTCATTAATTTCCAATTAGTGATTGTTATTATAAGAAACAAACAGTCCAGGTAAATTCTAGCTTTGAAAACTTCTGAAGAAATATTTTCTTTCAGAAGTAGAGTACCAGGATATTCAAAAGAATCAGGCTTTCTTGGGCTGACATTTCACAGGTTAATCAGTTGGCTGTGATCTTCAGATAACATTAAACTGTTATATTACTATTAATACTGCCTTCCAAGTACCAACTGGAAAATCTGTCTATAGTAAATAGGTAATACCTCTACTAGGTTCTTTAAAACTGTTTAATATTCATGATACCTGGTTGAGGGTTCAGTTCCTTCAGTTCTTGCACCTCCATCTGACTGGCTTTGAAAGCGAGGCCTGGGGTCTTCTGATAAACCTTCCAGAGTAGCAGATACTCCACGCACATTGATATCATGTTCCAGCCAGCAATGAATCCACAGCCAATCACCACGGAGCCAAAAGTCATTACTTGGGCAACTGTTATAGGGGCCATAATATTGGTTACCTGGTCAATTCTGCGTAATGTTGCATTCATACCTATTGGAGAATGATGTGACATAACAAATATATTACTTCTTGGGATTTTAGGCTATACTGTATATGGGTGATGTGGTTTGTTAAAAAATTCAGGGTTTTTTAACCTTTTAGATAATGATATAGCCCAGCTGGTTAATTTTCCTACACATGTTGGGGATACACATAGGATTTGGGGTTTGATTCAAGTATATTAAGAAAGAAAGGGGAACTTAAGCCAGGAGACTACTTGAGAGTTTAACAATCATCACCATGTGGTGTGTGTTACATTTTCATTTGAAAATGTAATATCTACTTCAAGAGAAACTTGAATGAATCAGAGGAAGTTTAGTAAAGGGAAAATTGATGAAGAAATGTTTAGTTATTTGATGAAGAGTCGGATGGGGGAGGGAAGAATTAGAGTAGGGCTGAGGATGACTCCTCATTTCAGAAAGCACCTTAAAATGCATTTGTTTACTCTAGTCTTCGCAAATTGACATTTCTGACCCAATTGTGCTTATACATTTTATTGCAGTTTTATTTTATCTGAATTTTATGATTTATTTGTATTTATTTTTCTGCTGTAGTTTTTGGATGCTTAATTGCTTTATGTATGTTTTTTTTCTGTCTGCTTGTTTATTCTAAGATTATGTATGTTGGTTGTAATTTGCTGAGATTTGTGAATCAGCAGACTATAAATCAGTTAAATAAATAAATCAGTAGATACTTTAGTGACAGGCTACAATAAAAATGTGATAGAGATTTTGGATGAGACAGACTCACTGAAACCAAAGGAAATGAAAATTCCATGAAGGGCCCCTTGGTTTACAAATGAATAACAATTACTCCAGACACTTGAAGTGAAAGTAGGATAAATTATGGGATGTGTTTAGTAGAAGACAATGGCGGATAGAGGAAAATTATTTTGTGGAGCTGCTTAAAACGAAAAAGAAATGTTATATGGAGTTAATTGCAGTAGGTGCAAATAATTCCTGAGAGCTGTGACCCAGCAGTTGTCTGCTATTTTACAGAAGGCTGGTGGCTTTGATTCTCTTCAAGCAGGTTTCTGTGCTGCTGATAGCATGGAGATTATTGGTCTTCATAAGTGATGAGATATTATGATGGATGGATAATAGAGAATGAATGCAGTTCTAGTCTTTGGTCTAGTTGACTATTCCATAATTCTGGACAGATGGAAACAGTTAGGATTTGGATGTTGATTAATCCAGTGTATTGCCTTGTTTCTTTCTGGTAAGCTGGTCGGGTAGGTATAAAACGCAACTGCTCACCTTTGTTTAACTTGAGGTGTAGTGTCCCTCATGGTTCATCTCTATCATCCCTCCTTTTCAACGTATTTATGCAGCCTTTAGGGGAGCTTTGCTGGACGTGCTAGGGCTATGGGTATATATACATTGATGGCATATAAATCATTGTGCCATTGAAGAATGATTAGAGCTGTGGCATTGACAAAGTTGAATTTGAGTTTGATGGAAATTTCAAATTGGATTTTAGGGAGTAAACTGATTTTACATTCTCAGAAAACTTAGATTTTGGGAATACTGAGTTGGTTAAATGCCCTAATGAAATATGGAATCTGGCAATGTAGGGGGTCTCTACTGTTAAAAGTCTCAGTGAAATTTGATTATGTCTTCAGTTTAGATTCTTACTTCCATTGATGGTTAGGAATGCCTTTTTTAAGTAGAGGACTATTAGAAGGCTTCACCCATTTTCTTGATAGTAATGCTTTGATTATGCTTATGTGTATGCTTTGATTATGTTGCTATGTCTTATTTTATTTGACCATTACAATGTGACCTAATGCCATAAAACCTGACATATCAGCCAATCATCTTGTACGTTTAAACAATCGGTAATTATTGCAAAACCATATTTGTCATTATATATCTTAAGTCTCTCCATGCCTGGTACATGACAAGAATGATCCCCTTAAATTATATCCTTATCCTAATTCTTAAAAATGAGGTTAATTTCCTAACCTCAGTACAAATTGTAGATGGTTGATATCAAGGCGTGAGGGTACCATTTAAAAAAGTAAGGTCTAACTATGCACCAAAGAATATATAGCACCTGCTAGTAGATTGCTGTCTTTTCCTGCAATCACAATGATCCAGTCTCTCTGAATGGTGATTGACATGGCAGTGCTTGCCAGGTTTGCAATGTTCGCGATTATGATCACTAGGATGTAACAAACTATCTGTGGAGTTGGAAAAGACAGTAGAGCATTAATCCCATGCATTAGTCTCAAACACTGCCTGCTCATCAAACAGATCAATATTAATTAACCTTTTTTAATCAGAACCAGTGTAAAAGAAAGGTTTCTATACATCACTAACATCCATCCCTTCCTTTCTGAATACACTATCAAAATCTTTATCTATTTTTCATCATATCCTGCTTAAACTATTGCAACCTGTTTCTCACTGGTCTTCCACTGAACCATTTATTTCCACTGCTTATTGTCTTCCAATGTCATTACCACAATGTAAACCCCCTGCACGTCACTACATTGGCTCCCCATCTGCTTCTGTATACATTTCATGTTTCTCTTGCACTTTTCATCATCTCTCCTCTCTTATCTTCTCCTACAGCCCTCCTCACAAATGCTGTTCATTGAATAAGCTGCTCTGATCTGTGCTCTTCTCCATCACCAATTCCTGATTCTCTGTTTTCCATATTGCTGCATTGTATGTCTGGAATAGCCTTCCTGAGTTGGCACTTCATGCTCTCTCTCTCTCTCTCTCTCTTCCTGTATAGAAATCCTGCTTAAACCCTGCTTTTTTGAGGCTGCTTTTAAATCTTAAACCTTGTCTCTCTCCCTGATCTTAGCCTGTCTTGACTAGATTCTAAGCTCCATAGCGCAAGGACGATCACGTATATGCATCTGTACAGCACCGCATATGTCTAATAGTACTATAGGAATGATAAGAGGTAGTGTTCACTAATACTTTTTAATTAATTTATTTACATGCCCTTTTATTCTGTTACTTCCAATGGGATTATTCAATGCGGATTCACAAATGTCATTTGCAGTCACATAATGAGCACAACTGACAGATATAACAAAAATAATTACCTACTAATTAAACAGAGGTCCATATTCAGACAGTCCAAATAGCAAAATTAGCTACGGTAGATAAATTTATCTGGCTAACTTTGGAGGTATATTCAATTGTTCAGCCACACTACTGAATACAGCCATATAACTTTAGGACAGCTCTTTGGCCCAATCAGCAGTCTATGTCATTCGGCTATCTCTGAATATCTGAGTTAGCTGGTTAACTTGGCCGGCTAACTCAGCTCCTCTCATTTACGCCCCCGGAATGCCTCTAACTTATCCAGCTAAATTCTGGCCCTCTAACTTATTAACTGGCTAGAATTTAGCAGGATATGAGCCCAAAGGAGAAATTACTACATACCTGATAATTTCCTTTTCTTTAATAAGGATAGATGGATCCAGGACAAATAGGTTATGCACCTCTACCAGCAGATGGAGATAGAGAAAAGCTGACATCACAGTATATATACCCCTGCATAGACATCAGCCTGCCAGTATTCTCTACAAAAGCCAACAGTGGACAAACTAACAAAAACTTGATTATTAACAGACAACCACTCTAACACTCAGCTACCGGCAAAACACTCAGCTCAGATAATGAGTTTAATAACACTAGTTTAGGGACAGATTGACACTTACCAGTAATCCCTGGAACACACAGCCACGCAGGAGGACAATAGCACAAACATCTGACAGCCGAAGGTGGGAAGGTGGATCCATCTATCTTTATTAATGAAAAGGACATTATCAGGTAAGTAGTAATTTCTCCTTTCTTAGCATTAGGATACATGGATCCAGGACCAGTGGGATGTACCAAAGCTACTCTCAAACAGGCTACTCCCAGCTGCCCGCGGTCCGATCAATACTGCACGTGCGAAGGCTGCATCCTCCCGGGCCTGCACATCCAGGCAGTAATGCCTGGAAAAGGTATGTAAGGAGGACCACGTTGCAGCAAATCTCGATGGGAGACAGCAATCTAATTTCTGCCCATGACACTGCCTGAGTCCTAGTAGAAAGAGCCCTAATCTGACTAGGCAATGGCTGTTCAGCATCCATATACATGGCCGTGACTAACTCATTAATCCAACGGGCTATGGTAGCCCGTGACCCCAGCTCACCCTGCTTACTTCCACCATGGAGTATAAACAGCTGATCTATCTTCCCGAGAGGCTCAGAAACCTCTAAATACGTCAAGATATGTCTCTTGACACCCAAGGACCGTAACAGGTGATATTCCTCCATATCTCTCTCTCTATCCAGAGTCGGCAGGGAAATTGACAGATTCAAGTGAAAATCCAAGACCACCTTTGGCAAAAAAGATGGAACAGTTGGCAACTATATCATCCCCGGAATCACTCGCAGAAACTGTTCATGGCAAGACAATGCCTGCAGTTCGGAGACGCTACGCGCAGAACAAATTGCCACAAGAAACAGATGTTTTCAACATAAGTACCTCAAGGAAAGGCTACACAGTGGTCAAAAGGTGGGACCCACCAAGAAATCCAAAACCAGATTTAGACTCCACAGGGGTACTGGCAACTGCAAGAGGGAATGAAGATGTTTCACCCCTTTTAAGAAACAAGCCACATCTGGATGAGCCAACAAGGGTCCACATTCCCTTGACCTCGGAAACAGGCAAAAGCAGCCACCTGAACTTTCAATGAATTAATGGCCAACCCTTTTCGCAATCCAACCTGCAAAAATTCCAAAATGAGTGGGATCTTAATCAAAAGAGGGAGAATACCTTGATGCTCACAACAAGCCTCAAACACTCGCCAACCTGCACATAGGCTAAGGAAGTGGAGAACTTTCTCTCTCATAGTAATGTGGCAATCACTGAATTGGAATAACCATGCTTCAGCATCTGAGGGCTCTCAAGGGCCATACCGTAAGATAAAATCGAGTTGGATCTTCATGAAGAACAGGCCCCTAGTGCAGCAGATCCCTGTGAACCGGTAATCAGATAGAAGGGTCCACTAGGAGCCTTTGCAAATCTGCATACTACGGCCTCCTGGGCCAATCTGGTGCCAGCAGAAGCACCATTCCCATGCGACTCTCGATCCTCCAAATCATCATTCTGTCAAACGAGGGCCACTCCTGCATGAAGGCATCGATTCCCAAGGACCTTTGATCTCTCCTGCAACTGAAGAAGCAAGGAACCTTTTGCATTGTGAGCTGTCATCAGAAGGTCTAGAAATGAAAGGCCCCAGAGGTCCACTATGAGCTAGAACGCCTCATTTGACAGTTCCATTCTCCTGGGTCCAGACTCTTGTCTCCTGAGAAAGTCGGCTCTTATGTTGTATTTTCCTGCAGCATGGGAGGCTGAGATCTCCTTAATTGAAATATTTTTATTAACACTGTAACAATAATACAAACACTACAAGAAAGAAATAAGGTTGATAGTTTCTCAACCACCCGTATCCATTATAGAGAAACAACTCATGTCAGCTAAAAGGCCCGATTGTCATGCTCTGGTACATCGGACCCTAACTAAGCAAAGGTACAGATACACCCCCCCAGACCCTCCATCCTTCCCCCACCCAACCCATGAGGCAAGTGGGCAAAATAATACATACAAAGGAACATATAATAAGTCCCCTATAAGTAATTCAAAATATGACTTCTAGCTCTGCTAGAAAGGCTGTTCAAATATAAATCACAGACTTTCAGAAACTTCATCCTGGAAGAACAAGATAAACAAACTGCTAAAGATTCCATAACCATCATATTATGGATGGTAATTCTCCACTGCCAAAAAGATGGTGGGTGCGACTTTTTCCAAACCAGCAAGATAGAACGTTTACCTTGAACAAGAATTTAACAACCAATAACCTCACGTTATCCTTCTGTACCTTTTTTTTTTTTATAGAATTTTTTACCAAAATTACAGGTAATTTTAAAGCAAAATACAGATGGGATTGCAGTTTACATTCCAAAAAAGACAAAAGAAGAATTAATATTATCGACTGACTGCAATATCTTCTCCTATGTAATATTAAAGAAATAAGATAATTCCAAGAATGGATATACATAAGCGGAATCTATAAAGTAATAAGGATTACAGCAATTAGAGGATGTCGTGTTAAAATATATAAAGTAACATACTGTAACCAAAAGTGCATATTAACCTGGACCTACCAAGGTACGTGCATCTAAAAAATTATGCAGTTGATCAGGTTCAAAGTATACATATCTCACACCCTGCATATTCACTATACACTGGCATGGGAATCTAAGATTAAACCTAGCTCCCATACCCACTACTACAGCGCGCATGGATAGAAACTTTTTTTCTACACGCGTAATATGTCTGGGAAAACCCAAACTGAATGACCAAAAAACTGAGATTTTCTACCGGTATTACAAAAAAAGGCTTTCAATATCATTTCTTTATCTTGGGAAAAAACACACCGTTGTTGTGTCCGTCGCTGTCCGTTTCTGCTCCGCCCACCTTACCTCGTTGGCGACTCCCTCCGGGGTTGATGGAAGGTTAGCTGCTGCGGTGTCTCCAGGCCGTCCTCCTCCAGCATTCCCGGACCAGCTCGACGCTGCAAGCCGCCATGTTGACCAGATGCCTAAGGGCGCGCGCGCGGCCCAACTGATGTACCGGCGTTGGCGTGAACCTCAGGGGCGTCCCCCTGAGATGATGTCATCAGCTCCAGATATTTAAGGTCTCAGTTTTCGCTAACAAGACGAGTTAGCAAGGGATAGGTTTACCTAGCTTTCCCCAGGTTGCTGCGGATGGGATTCGCTCTCCACAACCCTAGCTATTCTGCCTCCTCAGACTTCACTAGAGGTACCCGCTCCTCGGGGGCCTCGCTCTCTCTTTTTCTTTTCAGGTCACAGTCCGAAACTGGTACTCGCTCCTTGAGGGCCCACGTCCCGGACCACCTCCTGAATACCACTTCTGCTAAGAAGTCATCGCTGCTTACAACATTAGTGAGTTTCCATCTATCTCTCAGAGCTTTCCCTGGGACCAGGTACTCGCTCCTCGAGGGCCTACAGCATTCCAACTCCTGGGATGCCTCAAGAGACTATGGTGTGAGTGTTATCATCAAGGACTTGTTCCAGAACTCTGCATATCCTATCTACTCACTTTCTTAGTTTCTCTATAGCTCAGCCACCTTGGGATCGCTGTTCCAATACCTGAGGGACTACAGTCCAGCCGGGTGCTTCCATCTCACTACTGCCACTTTTGGTGGTTTAATATATTGCTTACTATATTGCTTACTATATTACTATTATATTATATTATATTACTATTATACTGCCCGTGAGCCTGCCCGGAGTGTGGGCTTGGCACCCCGAATCTGGCAGCACTGCGTGGGAGCCCCGCCAAGAGTGAGAGAGAGGCTGCCGAGACCCACCGAGTTAGAGACGCCGCTGAGACCCGCCGAAAAAGTGAGTGTGTCGCCACTGAGAGAGAGAGAGAGAGAGAGAGAGTGAGAGACACCGCTGAGACCCGCTGCACGATTGAGAGGGACCCCGACCCTGCCGCAGCGCCAATACAAGAGAACCAAAAAAACAAAGAACTGCCCCTCGAAAGGGAGAAATAAATTCAACAAAAATACCTCGCCTGCAACAGCAGCGACCAAGTAAGGCTCTCCTCCTATTCGCTGCCTTACTCCGCCCTCCCCCTCCCTGAGCTCCGCTTCCTCCAATCCAGAGACCGGAGCTGCGTCCACGTGGGCGCCTGGGAGGAAGGCCCCAAAAGCCTTTTAAATTCAAGCGCGCTTTTGCGGCGCCGCGCACACGAAGGAGCACGAACTAAGGGGCCTGCCCCTTAGTGCGCCCCTTCGTGCGTCCATTATAAGCCCACATATATTGTTATATCCTGTGCTAACTTTGCATTAGATCTGTGCCATATAGTATTGCTTTCCATTGTACCGTACTGCACTGTATATCACTGCATCTATTGCTCTGCCTTCCCACCCTACCGCTCCAATTCTACTTGTGAGCCCAGGCCACGCCCTTCTTTCTGCCCACCGATTTCAAGCCTCAGGCCCTCTTCCACCTTCCACCATGCCCCCCTTCACCCATCCCGATCCCATTTCATTCCCCATCCCCCGTATTCACCTCCCCATGAGCAGACCACCACCTTTGTCCCTCCCCTTCCCTCCAGCCCAGCGCAAATCCCTCTTACCCATCCTTGTCTCCCCCCTGACACAACTAATCGGCCTTGTTACCTTATCCCTCATGCTTTTCAATGCCCACTCCCTCACCAAAAAAACCCATATCCTTGACGACCTCCTTCATGACCACCAACCAGACATCTGTGCAGTCACTGAGACCTGGCTCAAGTGCACTGACACTGTCATCTTGAACCAGCTCCCCATCTCCTCCTACGACATCTTCTCCCTCCCCAGACCCAAAAAGAAAGGGGGTGGCATCCTCCTTATTGCCAAAAAAACCCTCAAACTCAGGTCCCTCAACACTAACCCCCATCCCAAACTGGAAGCTGGGATCTTCAAATCTTCCAACCTCCAAGTCTGCCTCATCTATGCCCCCCCTGGCCTCCTAGAACAAAACCCCTCCCCTCTCATTGAACTTGTTTCCAATAACATAAACTGTGAAAAGCCCGCCATAATCCTGAGAGACTTCAACCTCCATGTTGACTCCTCCCCCCTCTCCCCTTCTTGTGAGACCATCCTTACGGCCCCTCCAAGCCCTAGGCTTCTCCCAAACCATCTCAACCCCCACACGCAATATGGGACACACCCTTGATCTCATTTTCACCAACTCTTATATTCACGTCCCTTCTCCCCCAACCTGCACCCCGGTACCATGGTCTGACCATGCTCTCATAGAGACCTTCCTCATCCTTGACACATCTAACTCCTGCAACCCCCCTCACACCAACACTACCATCTCATACCGCAAAGCCTGCTCGGCGGATGAGCTCACCACAGCCCTCTCCGACTCCCTTTCTAACCTTGACCTCTCTTCCCCTGACACTGCCCTCGCCTCCTGGGTCAAGACCACCCAAGACACAGCTGACAAAATCTGTCCCCTCATCACTCGTCAACAACGCACCCCCCACTCCAATCATAAACCCTGGTACACCACAGAATTACACAACCTTAAACACGACCTTAGACTCAAAGAAAGAGCATGGCGTAAAGACCCCACCCCCCAGCGCTCCATCTCCTATAAATCTCATCTACATGCATACCGCCAAGCCATACAAAACACCAAACGTGATTACTACTCCTCTAAAATCCATCTTCAACCCCAAAGCCCTTTTCTCCTATGTAGCAACCCTCACCAACCCCATTTCCCCGAATGCTATTGAAGACGACACCAGCACGAAATGCGAAGAACTGGCCCTTTTCTTCCACAACAAAATCGCCAATATACTCCTCCGATTTCCCCCTCAACCCCCCAAACTCCCTACCCCCCCACAACCCCCCACAACCCCTCTCCCCTCGACTCCTTAGAACTCACCACACCAAAGGAAATTGAGGCGATCATCAAAAAATCCAAGCCTGCATCCCACCCCTCTGATACTATACCCACCAAAAATCTCATATCCATCCCCAATACCATTGCGTCACCCCTAGCTGACTTAATCAGCTGTTTTATTGTAACTGCAATTCCTTAGCCTTCAATTGTTTAATGTTTACTATTATTATTTTTATTATTACTTTCACTATTATTTATTATCTTTTTTTTGTTCCCTCTCCATGTTAATTGTAAACCGACATGATGCGATATTCATCGCGAATGCCGGTATAGAAAAACTTAAAATAAATAAATAAATAATAAATAATCAACTGCTCCCTCTCCACAGTCTCCATCCCTGACCCCCTTAAACATGTGAAGGTCTAACCCCTGCTCAAGAAGCCCTCCCTAGACCCCAAAGACCCTATCACCTACTGTCCCATCTCCAATCTCCCTTTCATTTCGAAAATCATGGAGAAGGTAGTCAATACACAGCTCATGACATTCCTTGAGGACTACAACATACTCCACACAGCACAGTTTGGTTTTCCCAAAATTTTGAGTACCGAAACCCTCCTCCTATCCCTTACAGACTTCCTCCTCACCGGCCTCGACCACGGTCACAACTTCCTTGTTGCCTTCCTCGACATATCCGCCGCCTTCGACACCATAAGCCACGACCTCCTTATTGCCCGCCTCACCGACATTGGCATGTCTGGTACTGCACTTCTATGGTTCAAATCCTACCTTTCTAACAGATGCTTCTCTGTTAAACTTGGCTCCTCTGAATCCTCACGCTTCACCCTCTCACATGGTGTACCCCAGGGCTCCTCCCTCTCCTCCACACTATTTAACATATACCTCCTTCCTCTCTGTCATCTTCTCACAGAACTTGGACTCAAATTCTATATTTACGCAGATGACGTCCAGATCGTCATTCCCGTCCGTGACTCTCTTGCTACCACCCTAAGGGGCGGATTTTCAGAGCCCTGCTCGCCTAAATCCGCCCAAAACCGGGCGGATTTAGGCGAGCAGGGCCCTGCGCGCCGGTGAGCCTATTTTACATAGGCCTACCGGCGCGCGCAGAGCCCCGGGACTCGCGTAAGTCCCGGGGTTCTCCGAGGGGGGTGTGTCGGGGGCGTGTCGGGGGGGGCGGGCCCGGTCGTCGCGGCGTTTCGGGGGCGTGTCGGCAGCGTTTTGGGGGCGGGTACGGGGCGTGGCTACGGCCCGGGGCGGTCCGGGGGCGTGGCCGCGCCCTCCGTACCCGCCCCCAGGTCGCGGCCCGGCGCGCAGGAGGCCCGCTGGCGCGCAGGGATTTACTTCTCCCTCCGGGAGGCGTAAATCCCCGGAGAAAGGTAAGGGGGGGGTGTAGACAGGGCCGGGCGGGTGGGTTAGGTAGAGGAAGGGAGGGGAAGGTGAGCGGAGGGCGTTAGAGGATTCCCTCCAAGGCCGCTCTGATTTCGGAGCGGCCTTGGAGGGAATCCTCTAACGCCTCTAACGGGGGTAGGCAGCGCGGCTCGGCGCGCGCCGGCTATACAGAATTCATAGCCTTGCGCGCGCCGATCCAGGATTTTAGTGGATACGCGCGGCTCCGCGCGTATCTACTAAAATCCAGCGTACTTTTGCTGGCGCCTGATGCGCCAGCAAAAGTACGCCTATTCGCGTTTTTTGAAAATCTACCCCTAAGTTTCTGGGAAAAATGCCTTTCCACTATCAACTCCTTACTCACTTCAATGCAACTGGCCCTCAACTCTGCCAAAACTGAATTACTCCTTATACATAACCACCAAACCTTTAAACTGGCCACACCCACTGACCCTCTGACCACGTCCTTCCTCTCGCAACCCTCAGTCTGAAATCTAGGGGTCCTAATTGACCCACACCTGAACCTCAAAAACCACATCACCTCCGTAATTAAGGGAGGTTTCTACAAGCTCATGGTCTTAAAAAAGCTCAAGCCACTTCTCCACACCCACGACCTCAAAACTGTTATTCAAGCCACATTAACATCTAAGCTAGATTACTGCAATTCCCTGTATCTTGGCCTTCCTTCCTCCACCATCAGACCTCTCCAGATACTGCAAAATGCCACAGCAAAGATCATTAGTAACACACGCAAATCTGACCATATCACCCCTATCCTCAAAAGCCTACACTGGCTCCCCATCTCCTTCCGCATCTTGTTCAAAACCTTCACCATTCTACACAAAGCTGTCTACAACCACAACTCCTCTTGGCTCAATGAACCCCTTCAACCCACACAATCATCCCGCCCCTACCAGAACAATTCATAAATGTACCCTACTCGTCCCCCCCGCTTAAAAAAGTCCACCTCTCAGTCACAAGAAACCGCGCTTTCTCAATTGCCGGCCCCACACGCTGGAATAACCTACCGCCCAATCTTCGTATGGAATCCTGCCCTCTCAAATTTAGAAAACTGCTAAAAACGTGGCTCTTTCATCAAGCCTTCCCAGATTAACTTCCTTGACTCTCCAACTATATAACACTACTCCCGGTACTCTTCCTCTCCCTTGTTTATCTCCTTACTTACCGCCACAACCCTCTGGATCACTGTTCTCATCTCTTCTCTGTATTCATCTCTTCCTTGCTCTCCTCTACTCTTGTACCCCCTATATACTTTCCTACTCTCACTCCTCACCGTGCCATATATTTTTCGTACATGCATATTCTGTACTTTTGCACCCCTTCTTTATCTGCACTCCTGCACTTTACTTAACCTTATACACTTTTTTCACCTGAACCTATTTAACTTGCGTTATTTAGAAGTTACCGTTCCTCTCGTTTTCTCTCCTTCTATCTATTGTTGGGGTCTCTCTCCGACCCCCAGTTACTCTTAGTTCTCCACTCCCCCCCCCCTGTTATTTGTAATTTCCACCTTTTGTTATCATGTAAACTGATATGATGTGTATTTTAATGTCGGTATAGAAAAACTGTTAAATAAATAAATAAAATAAATAAGAAGTCATTACTGCTTATAAACATCAGTGAGTTTCTGTCTCTCTCTCAGAGCTTTCCCTGGAACCAGGTACTCGCTCCTTGAGGGCCTAATGCATACCAACTCCTGGGCTGCCTCAAGAGACTATTGTGTGAGTGTTACCATCAAGGACTTGTTCCTGAACTCTGCATGTCTTGCCTACTCACTTTCTTAGTTTCTCTACAGCTCAGCCACCTTGGGATCGCTGTTCCAGTACCTGAGGGACTACAGCCCAGCCGGGCGCTTCCAGCTCACTACTGCCACCTCTGGTGGTTTAATATATTGTCTAATAAAAGAACTAGTGTGTGTCTGTCTCCTACACGAAGCCTGACCAGTGGTCCCTCTCGGGATCTCCCCCAAGGGCGTGGTCACCTGCCACTGGTCCAAGGATCCATCCACAACTATTCTAAATAATAACAGATTGCTATCTCTCAGCTTTAACAACAGAGCTCTAATAACAGATTGCTAATTCCTATCTTTAACAACAGAGCTTTAATAACAATTGTATAAACAAAGTTCCTCGCTTAGTTATCTTTATTTCTGTAGATGTTTCCAGGAACTGTGTCAAATCCAAGTCAGGTTCAGAAATCTGTTCCATAACCACAGTTTTAGTCATGTACACTTTTGCTAAAGTAGACATCAACTCTTTAGGAATTTTTAGAACTTCCATTATATATTTCTTAAACATTTCCAAAAGAGGAATCAGCTTTAAAGATGGAAAATTAAGTATATGCAAATTCTGATATTTAATGGAATTGTCTATATTTTCTAACTTCCGTTGATGTATTAAGTCAGACTTAATCAGTTGTTCTTGATTTTGTTGCAGAATGTTGAGATTACTTACCTGATAATCTCCTTTTCCTTAGTGTACGCAGATGGACTCAAAACAAGTGGGATATGGTGTGCTCGTGCTAGCAGTTGGAGACGGATCTGACGTCAGCACGGGTACATATACCCCCACAGGAAGTGTAGCAATTCAGTAATCTTCCTTGCAAAAGCTTTTATGGATATATGTGTGACTGACCGATCGTTTAAATGAACAGGATTACCCTGACCAATTGATGGTAGCTGGAGACCACCAGTGTACTTAACCGGAAGGCGTGTACTTAACCAGAAGGCGGAAGGGTGGAAGCCCTATATAAGCAAACATGGCTTACCGTGAGTCGGCGAATCCCCATGTATACCGGCAGCCGGGCAGGATGCTGAGTCCATCTGCATACACTAAGGAAAAGGAGATTATCAGGTAAGTAATCTCAACATTTCCTAGCGTGTAGCAGATGGACTCAAAACAAGTGGGATGTACAAAAGCTACTCCCGGACTGGGCGGGAGGCTGCCCGAGGTCCGTTCAGGATTGCCCTCGCAAATGCTGTGTCCTCCCTGGCCTGAACGTCCAGACGGTAGAACCTGGAGAAGGTATGGAGGGAGGACCATGTCGCCGCTTTACATATCTCTGCAGGCGACAGCATCCTAGTTTCTGCCCAAGAGGCTGCTTGCGCTCTGGTAGAATGCGCCTAAACCTGTAGAGGTGGTGGTCTTCCTGCCTCTACATAGGCCGCCTTGATAACTTCTTTGATCCAGCGGGCGATGGTTGGCCGTGAGGCCGCTTCTCCTTGCTTCTTCCCGCTGTGAAGGATGAACAGATGGTCCGTCTTTCGTACTGCTTCTGACATTTCCAAGTATCTGGCCAGTATTCTGCCGATGTCGAGATGACGCAGTATTCGACCTTCTTCTGACTTCTTCAAACCTTCCGTGGTTGGCAAGGATATGGTTTGGTTGAGGTGAAATTGGGAGACTACTTTGGGTAAGAAGGAAGGAACCGTGAGAAGATGGATAGCCTCTGGAGTGATTCTGAGGAATGGATCACGGCAGGACAGTGCTTGTAGCTCTGAGATGCGGCGTGCTGAACATACAGCCAGCAGGAACACCATCTTCAAGGTCAACAAACGGAGAGACAGGCCTCGAAGGGGTCTGAAGGCGGATCCCGCTAGAAATTCCAACACTAGGTTGAGGTTCCACTGGGGCACCGGCCACTTCAGTGGCGGGCGAATGTATTTGACTCCTTTCAGGAAACGTGAAACGTCTGGGTGTGTGGCGATGCTGTTGCCGTCACTCCGGGGACCGTAGCAGGATAGCGCTGCCACTTGAACTTTTTTTTAAATTTTATTTGAGTTTTTTTTCTATACTGGCATTCACGGAGTTCGTATCATGTCGGTTTACATAAAACAAGGGGTGATCAATAAATTATAAACGTACATAACTATAACATGAGAGTATACATTTACAAATTATAACAAGTGCGCAGAAAAAGCAGTTACAATAAAACAAGGATGGTTCTAACTGGGAGTAGAAGAAGAGGATGATAGAAGTTTAACAAGAAGTAGAACGTGCAGTGGTTGGTAAGTCTGTATCGGTTTAATGGGTGATAATCAGTCTTGCTGTATTAGGTGGAAGAGCATCAGTCAGGGTCCGGAAAGGCTTTCTTGAACAGCCATGTCTTAAGTCTTTTTTTGAAGGTTGGAAGACATGGTTCCTGTCGTAATTCTAAGGGGATTGAGTTCCATAGTGGGGGACCTGCTGTAGAGAAGGCCCTGTCTCTCAGTGTTATATGTTGGGTAGTATTGGCGTGTGGTACCTGTAGATATTCTCTGTACGCTTCTCTGATGGGTCTGTTGGAGGAGTGTTTTTTGAGTGCTATTTGTAGATTGAGAGGAGCCAGTCCATGAATATTTTTGAAGATTGTGGTAAGGGATTTATGGATTATTCTGTAGTGGATTGGCAGCCAGTGAAGGTCTTTAAGTACTGGCGTAATGTGGTCTCTTCTCCTCTTGTTCGTTAGGATTCTTGCTGCCGTGTTCTGAATCATTTGGAGAGGTTTAGTATGGGATGATGGGAGGCCTAGTAGAATAGCGTTGCAGTAATCTATTTTCGCAAAGATTATTGCTTGGAGCACTGTTCTGTAATCATGGAAATGAAATAGGGGTTTTATTCTTTTTAATGTGTGTAGTTTGTGGAAGCAGTCTTTAGTTGTTTGATTAATAAATGATTTTAGGTTTAGTCGGTTGTCTATCGAAACTCCTAGATCTCTTACTTTTGAGATTTGTAAGTTGGCTGGCGGGTTCGTGGTGATTTTGCAGTTATCTGGAGAGATTAGCAGGAATTCACTTTTTGATTGGTTTAGAATTAGGTTTAAGCTGGATAGGAGGTCATTAATTTCTTGAAAACAGTTTTCCCACAATTCTAGAGTTTTGTTGATGGATTCTTTAAGGGGGATCACAATCTGGACGTCATCGGCATAAATAAAGTGTTTTAGGTTCAATTTGTTTAGAAGTTGGCAAAGCGGGAGAAGATATAAGTTGAAGAGTGTTGGTGAGAGAGAGGAACCTTGAGGAACTCCTTGTGAAGATGGGAATCTATGGGATTCTTTGTTGTGGATTTTAACTTTGAAACCTCTATTCTGTCTTGAACCAAGTCAGCGCTGATCCTGCAATACCGATGTTCGCCAGCTGGTTTAGTAATATGGCGTGGTTTACAGTGTCGAAAGCTGCCGATAGATCTAATAGGATCAATAGGAAGGCCTGTCCTTTGTCGAGGCCCAAAGTAAGGTAGTCCGTAAGTGAAATGAGTAGTGATTCGGTACTTGAGGCTTTTCTGAAACCGAATTGAGTAGGGAATAGAATTTTGTGTTCTTCTAAGTATTCCGATAGTTGCGTGTTTACTAGTTTCTCCATCACCTTGGCAATGAAAGGAAGATTGGAAATTGGGCGGTAGCTGTTAGGATCTTTGGGGTCCAAATTAGGTTTCTTGAGAAGCGGTTTGATGGATGCTAGTTTAAGGTCATCTGGATAGTAACCCTGGGTGAATGAGCAGTTTATGATGTCCGCTAGAGATTTGTTTATGGTGTCTGGGATTAGAAGTAGTAATTTAGATGGGATTTGGTCGAAGGGATGCGAAGAAGGTTTCATTTTCTTTAGAAGTGTTTGGATCTCTGCGGAGGTGGTGAGTTCAAAAGCTTGGAGGGATATTTCCTTGTTGTGGAGTACGTAAGTGCTGGCTGGAGTGCCTGTATTGGGCTTAAGTTGTGTTAGAAGGTTTGTAATTTTATTACTGAAGAAGAGTGCCAGCTCTTCAGCTTTTGATTGAGCTTGGTTGGATGGTATGTCCGGTGTATTGGCCTGAGTTAAATTGGAGACGAAAGTGAAAAGCGCTTTGGGGTCGAAGATAATGTCATGAATCTTATGTGCGTAGTAGTCTCTTTTTGTTTTTAAGGTGGAACTCTTGTATGAGTGGAGGGCGAGTTTGTAAGAAGAAAGTGTAGTAGGGGAAGGGGCTTTACGCCATTTACTTTCTTTCTGACGTAAATTGAGTTTGAGGTTTTTAAGTTCGTTTGTAAACCAAGGCTGCCTTTTGGACGCACCTTGTTTGACTTTTTTTGTTATCAGTGGACATAGTTTGTTTGCCACATTTTCTGTTATGGTTGACCAGGAGTTTATGGCTGAATTAGGTGTCGAGACGTCTGAGTGAGAGATCCGTGATTAGATGATTGCTGAGTTCGTCAGATGAGCATACTTTTCTGTAGAGAAAAGATTGTTGAGGGGGGTGATTGTTGCTCATTTGGGTCATCGAAAAGGTGGTGGAGATTAGTGAATGGTCTGACCAGGGAACTGGTTTGCATGTAGGGTGTGCAGAATGTGTTATACCTGAGTTCAGAAAGATAAGGTCCAGTGTGTGACCTGCCTTGTGCATAGGTTCATTGATTATTTGTTTGAATCCCATTGCGGACATAGCGGTAAGGAATGTTTCGCAGCTGGTTGAGAGTGTGGGGTTGTCGACGTGTAAATTAAAATCTCCTAGGATTATCGTTGGGGAGTCTGGTTTAAGATAAGATGCTATGATTTCTAGGATAGGTGATGCATCTGCTTCTAGGAGGCCAGGTGGGGCGTATACTAGAAGGATTTGGAGAGTGTCTGATTTGAACAGGCCTGTTTCTAGTTTTGAGTCCGTTTTAATTGGGTGGTGTGAGAATCTAAGATCTTTTTTTGCTGCTAGGAGAATACCCCCACCCCTTTGATGGAACTGAGGGACAGACCCTTCTGAATACCCCCACCCCTTTGATGAAACTTTGATGGAACTGAGGGACAGACCCTTCTGAAGTCCATCTTGCAGGAAATCCAAAATGATAGGGATCTTAGCGGCATGTGGATTGGTGCCGTGAGTTTCGCACCAGGCTTCAAATACTCTCCAGATCCTTATATATGTTAGTGATGTGGAGAACTTGCGTGCTCGGAGGAGGGTATCTATTACTGGCCCCGAGTATCCTCGTTTTTTCAATCTAGCCTTCTCAAGGGCCAGACCATAAGAGAGAATTGAGCTGGATCCTCGTGGAGGATGGGACCTTGCCGCAGCAGGTCCCTGTGTGGAGGCAGGAGTAGTGGAGTCCCTGCCAATAGTTTTCTCATGTCTGCGTACCAGGGTCTTCTTGGCCAGTCCGGTGCCACTAGAAGAACTAGGCCTCTGTGCCGCTGAATCTTGTGTATAATGGCGCCCAGCAGGGGCCATGGAGGAAAGGCATATAGCAGGATCCCCTGAGGCCATGGCTGTACCAGGGCATCGATCCCCTGGGATAGAGGATCCCGCCTGCGGCTGAAATATCTGGGTACTTGAGCGTTGGACCTGTCCGCCAGTAGGTCCATGCCCGGCGTCCCCCACCGATCCACAATCATCTGGAAAGCTGAGGGTGACAGCTGCCATTCTCCTGGATGTAGGCTTTCTCTGCTGAGGAAGTCTGCCGTGGCGTTGTCCTTCCCGGCGATGTGGACGGCGGAGATGTCCTGGAGATTTGCTTCTGCCCAAGTCATCAGGGGGGCTATTTCTAAGGATACCTGTTGGCTTCTGGTCCCGCCCTGTCGGTTGATGTATGCCACCGTGGTGGCATTGTCTGACATCACTCTGACCGCTCTGTTGCGAAGTCTGTGGGCAAATCGCAGGCACGCTAGCCTGACTGCCCGTGCCTCTAGTCGGTTGATGTTCCACCCCGACTCTTCTCTGTTCCACCGCCCTTGGGCGGTGAGTTCTTCGCAATGTGCTCCCCATCCATTCAGGCTGGCATCCGTAGTGAGCAGGGTCCAGGTTGGGGAGGACATTCTTGACCCCCGGCTCATGTGGACGGGCTGCAGCCACCACCGTATCTGATTCCGCACTCTGGCTGGTAGAGGTAGGTGTGTGGTGTAGTTCTGTGATCGTGGGCTCCATCGAGATAGGAGGGCGCGTTGTAATGGTCTCTTATGAGCCCACGCCCATGGTATCACCTCCAGATTGGATGCCATAAGGCCGAGGACCTGTAAGTAATCCCAAGCTGTGGGCCGGGTGGTGCTCAGCAGGGCTTGCAGACGATTCCGGAGCTTTGATCTTCTCTTGGAGGTCAGGCTGACCTTGTCTTCCTGGGTGTCGAATTGGACTCCTAGGTATTCCAGCAACTGAGAAGGCTGTAGGGAACTCTTGTTCAAGTTTACAACCCATCCTAGGCTTTCCAGAAGAGCTATAACTCTGTTGGTTGCCTGGTGGCTCTCCTCTGGCGACTTCGCCCAGATCAGCCAATCGTCCAGGTAGGGATGGACGAGGATTCCCTCCTTCCTGAGGGACGCTGCCACTACTATTATGACCTTGGTAAAGGTCCGCGGCGCAGTGGCTAACCCGAAGGGTAAAGCTCGGAACTGGAAGTGCTGGTCCAGGACCTTGAAGCGTAAATAGCGCTGATGATCCCGATGGATTGGGATATGCAGGTAGGCTTCCGACAGATCTAGGGATGTGAGAAACTCCCCTGGCTGTACTGAACTTTTGACAGACCTCAGAGTTTCCATGCGAAAGCTGGGGACCCGCAGGTATCGGTTGACTGAGTTGAGGTCCAGGACGGGCCGGAAAGTGCCCTCCTTCTTGGGCACGATGAAATAAATGGAATAATGCCCAGAATTCATCTTCCTTGTAGGCACTGGGATTATGGCCTTTAGGGACAGGAGCCTCCGCAAAGTGACGTCTAGGGCCGTCCTCTTGATGGGCGAACAAGGAGACTCCACAAACCTGTCCAGCGGAAGCCGAAGAAAATCCAGGTAATACCCCTCTAGGATGATGGCGAGGACCCACTGATCCGAGGTAATCTCGACCCACCTGTCGTAGAAGAGGGACAGCCTGCCCCCTATGGCTGCGACCCCCGGATGGGTCGGCTGATTGTCATTGTGGGATACGGCCGGGGCCGGAACCCGAGCCGGTTCCCCTCTTGTTGTGCTTAGTCCGAAAGGACTGGTTCCTGGCCTGCAAACGAGGTGCTTGGTAGCGAGTCCTGTAAGGGTTGAAGCGCTGAGCGTTTCTACCCCTGGATGGTCTGGGGAAGGGGCACTGGTTCCTCCTTGACCGGTCTTCTGGTAGACGGGGTAATGGAGATGCGCCCCATTTATTGGCCAGTTTCTCAAGGTCACTGCCGAACAGGAGGGATCCCTCAAAGGGCATTCTCGTGAGGCGCGTCTTGGAGGAGGAGTCGGCCGACCAATTACGTAGCCAGAGCTGTCTCCTGGCCGCCACTGAGGATGACACTCCCTTGGCTGCCATACGGACTAGGTCGGAGGCTGCATCAGTGAGGAATGAGAGAGCTGATTCCATTTCTTCTCCCGGGGTGTTGCTCCTAGCCTGTGATAAACAGGAACGCGTCACCACGGTGCAGCAGGTCGCAATCCGTAGGGACATGGCTGCCACCTCAAAGGCTTGTTTCAGAATGGTGTCCATGCGCCGGTCATGTGTATCCTTGAGGGCCGTCCCCCACTCCACTGGAATGGTGGTGCGCTTCACAATTGCGCTAACCATGGCGTCTACCTGAGGACACGCCAGCTTCTCCTTGGTTGCCGGGTCTAAGGGATACATGCCAGCCAAGGCCCGACCCCCTTTGAATGAGGCCTCCGACGTATTCCATTCCAGATCAATTAACTGCTGAGCTACTTGTAGGAGGGGAAAATGGTGAGACGTTTGGCGCAGACCCTCCAACAGGGGGTTCACTCTCGGTTCCCCTGGAGCGTCATGGCCCGGAAGAGCCAGTTCCGACAGGCATTGAGAGATCAGGCCTGGGAGATCCCCTCTCAGGAAGAAGCGCCTCATGGTCCGATATGGTTCAACCCCCGAGGGAAGTTCTCCCTCCTCGGGGGACTCGTCGTCTTCCTCAGGGCAATCTGAATCCCCATAAGTGGGGGTCCCGGGTGGCGCGTGGCCGTGCCTAGGCCTTGAGGGTCTAGGGGCCGGGTCATCCGGTATGTATGGACCCGCTCAGGGAGCAGCCTGCATTGAGACAAAAGCATGAATCCCCTTGAATAATTCCACCCAGGAGAGCGAAGCAGGATCTGGTCTGAGGGGTACCAGGTCCCTCGGGGTCCCCGGCTGCCCACTACTGCCGGCTAGGTCCGGGGTGTTCCCTGAGGAACTGGCAAGTACGCTGGGCTGAGACCGGTCCTGGCCTGGAACTCCCAGGGCCTCTTCACATTGGGCACATAGGGAGTCTGCTTCCTCGCTCTGTGTAGCTCTGAGGTTGCATGCTGAGCAGAGACTCATGCCTGATGTTGGAAGGGCCAGCTCTGCTGATGCCTGGGCTCTCTTACGCTCCATGTGCGTCTAGGAACGGACGCCGTAACAGCGTGCGCGTAACAGCGTGCGCCTAACAGCGTGCGCCTAACAGCGTGCGCCTAACAGCGTGCGCCTGACAGTGTGCGCCTGACAGTGTGCGCCTAACGCCGTGCGCATAACAGTGTGCGCGGAGCAGTGTGCGCCCAACAGCGTGCGCCTAACGCCGTGCGCGTAACAGGGTGTGCCTAACGCCGTGCGCGTAACAGTGTGTGTGGAACAGCATGCGCCTAACAACATGCGGCTAATAAACCAGGCAAGAAAATGGCGACCTCCGTGGCGGATTGCCACCCAGGCAGACTCTGCAAAGCCTCACTTCCTCGGAGACCAAGTAAAGATGTATGCCTTACCTTGTCTTTGGCGCTTCCCGGTTGCGACCCGGGCGGTCTCCGGCTGCGGGGGGAGAGGGTAAGTACCATCACCGCCGCGCTCGAGGAAGTGCACCCGCTGCCTCTGGGCCGCACCCGAACTCGTCTCGCTCGGGGGCCAAGTCCACGCCGGGACCGAGGCTGCCTCTATGCCGCGCCCGAGCCCTTCTCACTTGGGGGCTAGGTCCCTGCCGCGAGCCGGCCACCGGACCAAGGCACTCACCTCCGAAGGACCACGGAAATCGCTTCGGGAAACTCAACTGGGGGAGGGACCGACTGGTATCACCGCAGGAGTGTGGGGCTCGTCTTCAGGTAGGTGTCGTCTATGAATTTAGTCGTGTAGAATTTGGAAACACGCTCAGCGAGCGTGAGGGAGCTCCGAACTGCTTTGGAGACGGAAATTACTGAATTGCTACACTTCCTGTGGGGGTATATGTACCTGTGCTGACGTCAGATCCGTCTCCAACTGCTAGCTAGGAAATAGTGACTTTAGAATCCAAGGTTGCAATATTTTGAGTATTCAGAAGAATATTTGATTCGATAGATTGGAATTTACCCGTTAAATTAGAGGTAACAACTAATGAGGAAATAGATTTTTCTAACACCATTATTGCAGTCCAAATAGAATCCTTGTTAATCTCAGTAGGTTTAGGAATAGCAGGGCGCAATAGATTTAACATAGTACCTTGATTTTCCCGTTGCATTTTCAGTTCCCCCGACATTTCTTTGTTCCCTCTAGGGGTAGAAGCCTTTAACGCAGAGGGAGCTAATACGTCTGGCTCCCTGTGCTAAGCCCTCTGGAGAACTCACGGCTCCAGGCTCAAAGAAAGGACCAAGAATTAACTCAGTCCCGCCTTCGACAGGAGATATTTCTCTGTCACCTATTAATCCTTCCGTTGTCACAAATACTTCTGAGGGAAACGGGGGAGGGGGGTAAACGGAGCTCCGGGGCTTAAGATAACCTTCATGTCTGACGACCAATCCGCCCGCGCATCCGGATTCGGCGCCAAGGACAGCCTCGGAGTCATAGTATTCACAAGCAGGAGCATAAACCCTTTGATGGTTGGTTGCAAGGCATCTGGAACTGGGGTACTCACCCCTAGTTCTCTGATACTTGCTTTTCTCTTTGAATGGGCATGGGTTGAGGAGAATTTGTTTGGGGTAATATCTGAGCTTTGCTTGCCCGTGCCTCTAAATCAATAACAAATGGAATTACCTATATGGGGGCATTAAGGAGAGAGGGAGTCCAAAAAGTAATATTACTTACAAGAAATTCAAAGTTAAGTAGTAATAGGTCCTCCCAGTTCTCAGATGTTCCAAAGAAGCCGCACGCCGCAGGAGGGACAGGCTTTAAAGCCTTCCGGTCCCTCCTCGATGACCTCACAGGAACAAGCCTCCCTGCTGTTAGGCCGGGATAGCGTCCTCACCCTCAGCCGTGGAATCAGGAAACGAGCATTAGCAGTAAGAAATTCTCCTCTTCGGGTTTCTCTCCTCTCTCCTTTCCCCGAAGAGAAGCCGCAGGAGAGGCTGGCTTTAAGGCCTTCCAGTCCCTCCTCGATGACGTCACAGGAACGAGCCTCCTGCTGTCGGGCCGGGATACCGCCCTCACCCTCAGTCGTAGAATCAGGAAACTAGCATTAGCGGTAAGAAATTCTCCTCTCCGAGTTTCTCTCCTCTCTCCCGTTCTGTACATGTTTAGATAAATCCACCTGAAATAGAATGAGTTCTGGGAGTAAAGGAATGTGACCACTGAAAAGATTATTAATATAAGTAAGAATCCTCTTTCAAAATTGAGAGATTACTGACCAGTACCAAAAAGCATGAGCAAGAGAGCCCCGTTCTGAAGAACACTTAAGACACGTCTGTAGTAGTAAGCTTAGCTTTAAAAGCTAATACTTGGGAAAAGAATGCTCTATATATGAATTTAAATTGCATTTCCCATAACTATTGGCAGACACCTGCTTCGCCTCCCCAAAACAGGAAATTAAAGATTTTCAACTAAGCGCCATCTCTCCAAGAGAACAGTAATCCAGTCATATTGCTCAAAACACTGCCATTCCTTCTGAATCTGGGAGAGGGGCAGTTTTCGACGCTCACTATGAAAAAAAATAATCTAATTTATTTACCACAATTAAAGCCAAGTCCTCTGAACATAAGGATTGTATGTAATGATGCAACTGTGCATAAGAAAAAAAATCTAGAGCCCTCAACCCAAACTGTGTTTGAGGTTCGAAAAAGATAATAGTACCATCTGCAGTTAATACCTGCTGCAGGTGAGTAATATCCCGCTCCATCCAAAAAGAAAAACTCCTGAACTGAGATCCAGGCTGAAAATCCAATTTTCCCTTTATTTATTTATTTATTTAAATAATTTATATACCGGAGGTTCCTGTATAATATACATATCACCCCGGTTCACAAAGAACAGTAACTATCGCTACAAATAGCGGTTTACATAGAACAGAATAAAAAGAAGTTTTACATTGAACAAAAACTAAGTAAACGAGTTTTTACATTGAAGTCAGCATGTGTAAAATTCTGATTGAAAAAAAGGAAGAAAATAATAGATCTGAATAACTCGTTGTGGGCTTGAAAAGACTTTTCTTCGTGTTCTTGGCCCTAGGGGAAAGCTTGTTTGAAAAGCCAAGTCTTAAGTTTCCCTTTAAATGTAGAGTGGCATGGTTCCAAATGAAGGTCTGGAGGGAGCGAGTTCCAAAGTGAGGGGCCTGCTGTGGATAATGCACGTTTCCTCAGAATGGATTTCGCCGGTTGTGTGATTAGTCTGTTCTGATAGGCGCTTCTGGTTGGTTTCATAGATGTGTGTAATTGAATTTGAAATGTTAGGTTGAGAGGTGCGATGTTGTGTAAGGCCTTATGTATCATCATTAAAGACTTGAACTGGATCCTGTATTTAATCGGAAGCCAGTGGAGATGGTGGAGAATTGGGGTGATATGATCTCTCTTTTTGGCATTTGATAGAATTCTTGCAGAGGCGTTCAGGACCATCTGAAGTGGTTTGATGGTGCATGCTGGTAGGCCTAGGAGGAGAGAGTTACAGTAATCCAGCTTTGGGAGTATGATGGCTTGTAAAACCATGCGGAAGTCTCTGTATAGGAGGAGAGGTTTGAGTTTCTTTAATGTTTGAAGTTTAAAGAAACATTCTTTTGTTGTGTTGTTGACGAATTTGTTGAGACTGAGTCTGTTGTCTATGATGACTCCCAGGTCTCTAACTTGTTGTGTGGTGGAGAGCCCTGCGGTGTCCGGATGTTGATTAGTGTTAGAATGTGAGGAGGGGGTATAGTTTTCCGGTGTTATAATGAGGATTTCAGTTTTGTTTTTGTTTAGAACCAAGTTGAGGCTGGTGAGTAGATTGTTGATAGCTGACAGACATTTATTCCAGAATGATATGGCTTTGTGTATGGAATCTTCTATAGGGATGAGGATTTGAATATCATCCGCGTATAGGTAATGTCTTAGCTTAAGGTTAGTGAGAAGTTGACAGAGTGGGAGTAGATAAATATTGAAAAGAGTCGGGGAGAGGGATGATCCTTGTGGTACCCCCCTTTTGGATTCAATGGTGTGGGACTCTTTGTTATTTATCTTGACCTTGTATGTTCTGTTCTCCAAAAACGATTTGAACCAGTTAAAAGCTACTCCTGTAATGCCGATGTCTATTAGGCGTTGCAGGAGGCATGAGTGGTTAACGGTATCAAACGCTGATGAAAGATCCAGGAGAGCGAGGAGGCAAGGTTGGCCCTTTTCTAGGTTGAAAATGATAGTGTCTGATAATGATGTTAATAATGATTCGGTATTCATAGACTTACGAAAGCCAAATTGGTTTGAGGTGAGGATGTTGTTTTCGTCAAGATATTCTGTAAGTTGTTTGTTTACAACTTTCTCCATAACTTTGGCAATCAATGGGAGGTTTGCTATGGGTCTAAAGTTAGCTGGGTCTGAGGTGGGTAAGTTGGGTTTTTTTGAGGAGCGGCTTGAGCATGGCTAACTTGAGTTGGTTCGGGACATGTCCTTGAGTGAAGGAGCAGTTAATAATGTCTGCTAAAGGTTTGGCTATGGTGTTGGTGATCAGACTCAGTTTGTTGGATGGAATATGGTCTGATGGATGGGAGGATGGTTTTATCTTCTTGAGAATATTCTCTATTTCTAGAGTGGATGTGAGCTCAAAAATGTTGAGCACTGTTAGTGAAGTGTTGGGTTGTTTGACATTTGGGTGCGATGGTTGTTGATCTGTTGGGAGTGGTGGTTGTTGAGCGGTTAAGTGAGGTGTTTGTTGAGTGGGTGATCGCGAAGATTGGGGGGTGAGGTTGATTACGTGTTTTGGATGTGTAGATGGTCCCTTGAGGGGGGCTAGGAGTGAAGTGATTTTGTTGTCGAAGAAGTCTGCCAGTTCGATCGCTTTATTGAGTGCTTGATCGTCTGGAATGGTAGGTGCCGGGGGTTTTGTGAGGGTTGATACATAGGAGAAAAGAGCTCTTGAATCAAAAATGAGGTGGTGGATTTTTTTGGAGAAGAATATTCTCTTTGTTGTGTTGATGTTGTTTCTGTATGAGTTAAGGCATGATTTGTAGATGAGGAGGGTGGTTGAGGATGGGTTTTTTCGCCAATTTTGTTCCTTGCATCTCAACTCGTGTTTATGATTTTTTAGCTCCGGTGTGAACCAGGGTCTCCTGTTGTCTTTGTTTGGATTGATAGATTTAGTTGTCATGGGGCAAATTTGATCTGCAACCTTTTTAGTGATGTTGGTCCATGATGAAGTTGCTGAGTTTACGTCAGATAGGTCTAGGAGCTCAAGTTCCTTGGCTAGGAGTTCACCGAGTTTGTCTCCTGAGCACTGTTTCCTAAGCGATATAGTTATTGGTTGTGAGGATTGTGGTGGAAGTTCTTTTATTTTAAAACCGATGATATAATTCGATGGTCTGACCAAGGTATTGGAGTGCAAGTTGGAGTGGTGTGGGTTGTGATACCTTCATTTATGAAGATAAGATCCAGCGTATGGCCTGCTTTGTGAGTTGGTTCAGTCACTATTTGTCTGAAACCCGTATTGTTGAGAGAGGAGAGAATAGTTTTACAGTTGGTAGAATGAGGTTGAATATCTACGTGCAGATTAAAATCTCCCATGAGGATGGTAGGTTTTCTGGAATTTAGGTGTTTTGCTGTAAGTTCTATGATGGAGGATGGGTCAGCTTCCAGTATTCCGGGGGGGAGCATAGAATAGGCCGATCGTCAGATGTTTTGAGTTGAATAGGGCAAATTCAATCTTTGATATGTTATTGGAAGTCTGCAAAGTCAGACCCAGTGTTTTTTTGGCTGCGAGGAGAAGTCCACCTCCTCTTTTTTTGGGTCTGGGAATAGAGAGAACATCGTAATCCTGTATGGGTAGCTGATTTATTAGCGCAGTGTCGGAAGGTTTTAACCAGGTTTCTGTGATAGCACAGATGTCAGGTTTTGTATCGGATAAGTAGTCGTTGAATATATGACTTTTCTTAGCGATCGATTGCGCATTAATCAATGTGAGTGAGAAGAGAGTTAGACCAAGGAATTGAGTGACTGGTGTCAGCATGATGGGCCTGAGCCTCTGTTGACGATTGTGATGGGGGGGGGAAGGGGGCTTTGGTGTTCTCCATTTGGGATTGTGGATGATGGGAATTGTGGGGGGGTGCATGTTGGGATGTAAGTGGCTGAAGTGGAAGACTGTAGGAATCGTTACGGTCAAAAGGAGTGCTAGGCGAATGCTGTCTGAAGAGTGCTGGACGAATGTGGTTTGAAGAGTGCTGGGCGGATA
This sequence comes from Rhinatrema bivittatum, assembly GCF_901001135.1. Taxonomy (NCBI): domain Eukaryota; kingdom Metazoa; phylum Chordata; class Amphibia; order Gymnophiona; family Rhinatrematidae; genus Rhinatrema; species Rhinatrema bivittatum. The sequence continues at coordinate 141,202,225 of NC_042620.1, forward strand.
ATGTTAGACGAGTGCTGTATGTATGATGGGCGTATGTTGGGCGAGTGCAGTCCGGAGAATGATGGGCGAGTGCAGTCCGGAGAATGATGGGCGAGTGCAGTCCGGAGAGTGATGGGCGAGTGCAGTCCGGAGAATGATGGGCGAGTGCAGTCCGGAGAAATGATGGGCGAGTGCAGTCCGGAGAGTGATGGGCGAGTGCAGTCCGGAGAGTGATGGGCGAGTGCAGTCCGGAGAATGATGGGCGAGTGCAGTCCGGAGAATGATGGGCGAGTGCAGTCTGGAGAGTGATGGGCGAGTGCAGTCTGGAGAGTGATGGGCGAGTGCAGTCCGGAGAAAGATGGGCAAATGTTAAGCGGAAGCTTAAGGAAGACCTGGTGGTATTGGGTGGATGTATAATGAGATGTTTAAAGTTCCTCTGAGGTGTCTGCTGGCAAATCTGGTAATTCCGCGAGCTTTCTTTGTGAAGTTGGCTTGGATTGTGCAGATCGGGGCTTGGAGACTCTGGTGCCACTACCTGTATGTGGTTTGGTTTGCCAGTTCTTTTGTAGATAGCTGGGGCTTGAAAGATTAAAGCCGTTCTTTAGTGATGTTTGTGCTTTGATTTGTTGGTGCTGATGTTATGTTGTATGAGCTGGTAGGAGGGCAGACAAAGATGGAATGGAATTATAGAATCAGACCAAAGACCAAGATGTAGACTCGGGGCTTCCTCGGGGCTGCGCCGAAGGAGCGCGACAAAGGGGCAGGCCCCTTTGTCGCGCACCTTCGGCGCGCGACGCTCGGCGCGCGGCGCTGCAAGTGTGTCTAAATTTAAAACCCCACAGGGCTGGTACCTGATTGGAGGCGCTGGAAAAGTAGGCGGGGCTCAGCGTTTTCGGCGCGATTCGCTTTTCTGTTTAGGCAGATTTTTATTTTGCAATGTCTGCCGCGTTATCGGCGTTGAGGCCGGTCGGGAGGGGAGAGATTTACTGTGACCTTCCCCCGGCGGGGCTCGGCGCCGATCGCGCAGGCCTTCCTCCCCGTTTTGCAGCGGCACAGAAGCCGAAGAGAGATGGCGCCGCTAGTGTGTCTAAATTTAAAACCCCACAGGGCTGGTACCTGATTGGAGGCACTGGAAAAGTAGGCGGGGCTCAGCGTTTTCAGCGCGATTCGCTTTTCTGTTTAGGCAGATTTTTATTTTGCAATGTCTGCCGCGTTATCGGCGTTGAGGCCGGTCGGGAGGGGAGAGATTTACTGTGACCTTCCCCCGGCGGGGCTCGGCGCCGATCGCGCAGGCCTTCCCCGTTTTGCAGCGGCACAGAAGCCGAAGAGAGATGGCGCCGCTAGTGTGTCTAAATTTAAAACCCCACAGGGCTGGTACCTGATTGGAGGCGCTGGAAAAGTAGGCGGGGCTCAGCGTTTTCGGCGCGATTCGCTTTTCTGTTTAGGCAGATTTTTATTTTGCAATGTCTGCCGCGTTATCGGCGTTGAGGCCGGTCGGGAGGGGAGAGATTTACTGTGACCTTCCCCCGGCGGGGCTCGGCGCCGATCGCGCAGGCCTTCCCCGTTTTGCAGCGGCACAGAAGCCGAAGAGAGATGGCGCCGCTAGTGTGTCTAAATTTAAAACCCCACAGGGCTGGTACCTGATTGGAGGCGCTGGAAAAGTAGGCGGGGCTCAGCGTTTTCGGCGCGATTCGCTTTTCTGTTTAGGCAGATTTTTATTTTGCAATGTCTGCCGCGTTATCGGCGTTGAGGCCGGTCGGGAGGGGAGAGATTTACTGTGACCTTTCCCCGGCGGGGCTCGGCGCCGATCGCGCAGGCCTTCCCCGTTTTGCAGCGGCACAGAAGCCGAAGAGAGATGGCGCCGCTAGTGTGTCTAAATTTAAAACCCCACAGGGCTGGTACCTGATTGGAGGCGCTGGAAAAGTAGGCGGGGCTCAGCGTTTTCGGCGCGATTCGCTTTTCTGTTTAGGCAGATTTTTATTTTGCAATGTCTGCCGCGTTATCGGCGTTGAGGCCGGTCGGGAGGGGAGAGATTTACTGTGACCTTCCCCCGGCGGGGCTCGGCGCCGATCGCGCAGGCCTTCCCCGTTTTGCAGCGGCACAGAAGCCGAAGAGGCACAGAATACCTTTATGGGTAAAAAAGGCAGGCAAGATGCAGATAACTGCAACCTTTTCATCAAAGTTCTCCAGGCCCATCTGAAAGGAGATACCAACAAGTGGGTGGCTAAAGCAGAAGGAAGGCGGTTTGAAGGAGCATGCAAAACATAACACACTGATTCAAATTATCACTTTCAAGAAAAGTAAAAAGGGAGTTCCCATCTAATCAGACCCTCACTATTCTTAAAAGGCATGCCAAATTTTATCCCCCCATGTCAGGGAGGCCTAGTCCCCCTTGTAACCCAGGTGCTTTCAGTCATGGTAGAGCAATTCTGGCTTTCTTACCTGACCATAAAAAACGCAAAAGCAATTGATCTAAAACCCGGATATCTTTTCCCAACAAGGAAAGAAGCAATGTCTGTAAAACATAAAGACATTTAGGGAACAAAATCATTTTAAAAAAGATTTAACCCGCCACCCATGGATAATGACAAAGAGTGCCATACCATTATTTATCTTTAGTTAGAGTGAGCAGTGGGGAAATGTTAAGAGTATATAATCAGTCCAAATTCAGTGAAACAATCCCTAAATAATGAAAAAAGCCTCTGCCCATTTCAGTGGAAACTCTCCCACCCACTGTTCCCAAAGTATGCCAGGGTATACCAAAGCTTCAGACTTATCTTTATTTAATTTAAACCCAGAGAATTTCCCAGAGACCTGGAAAAGCTGTAATAATTGTGAAAGAGAAGACACTGGATTACATAAAAAGACTAATAAGTCATCCGCAAAGGCAGCATATTTGAAGATGGTGGAACCCATAGTAAACCCCTTAATCTCAGCAGAATTCAGAATTGCTACCAATAGTGGCTCCAAAGTTAAAAGAAATAACAATGGCGAAAGGGGGCAGCCCTATCACATGCCTCTGCACAGCAAACGTGGGAAACATTTCCCCATTGACCATTATGCCTGCCGTGGGATTGGTATATAACAGACGTATCCCACTGAAGAAAAACCCATCCAACCCCATGTGTTGGAGCACAGTAAACCAATATTGCCATTCAATACCTTTTCTGCATCAAAAGTAACTACTATCATTGGAACACAGGGAAGAATATCGGAGGAATGTGAGAGAAACAAAAAAAAGTAATCAGGAAAGCAAAAAGTCAAGTGGAGGAAAAAATTGCCAAAGAGGTTAAGAAAGGTAACTTTTCAGATATATCAGTGAAAAGAGAAAAGTCCAAAGAGGCATACTGAAACTAAAAGATGCCACAGATTGTGGAGGACAAAGAGATGGCAGAAATATTAAACAAATACCTCAGCTCAGTGTTCACCATAGAAGACCCAGAAGGACCTCTGTTAAAAAGACTGTAGATGGGGGGTGAAATAAAAGATATGCCTTTCACAAAAGAGAATGTATGGGAAGGGAATGGTGAATAAAATGGAAAAATGTCATAATGCCTCTGTATCGCTCCATGGTACTAATAATCTACGGACATTAGCCGTTACATACCGCCCCCACAGAAAGCCTATTTGACCCAACCCAATATAATTCGGCAATATTAATGCCAATCTATCTGCCAAAATCTTACCCAGCAATTTCTGGGTGAAATTTAACAGCGAAATAGGGCAATAAGACACAACAGAGGTAGGGTCCTTTCCTGGCTTAGGGAGAACCTTATTCATATCAGCGGGAAATGTTCCACTGTCCACCAGGACTGCAAAGGTCTTTCTAAGTAACTGAGGAACGTCATCTATGAGATCTCCTTAAGATGCATTTCTGCCCATTAAATGATTGGGCTCCAGGGACTCCTAGCCAAGATGGCGGTGTGAGAGGACGCCAGGTTGAATCGCTCCTCAATGAAGTTATATTTCCTTGACGAGAATGCCTGCAAAACATAAAGGCAAGCTACGGGTTTACCCCCCTGCACCCGAACTGCTTACCGGACAAAAGAAGATCGATTCCTTCGCTACCTCGATGTTGGTGGAGAAGGGGGGTGAATGCCCCGCTGCAGCAAATAGAGAAGGAGCTAACTTGCTGCCTGGGGATATTACTCTAAGCCCCCCTGACTGCAGACCTCCTCCGGAGCCAGCTAAGTTGGTGAAGTCCCCCGAAGCGGCGCAGGGAGATGACCTCATCACCCAGATGGGAGGGGGACGCCGAGGGAGTGAGACCGTGCCGGTAGAACACCTTTCCTCCAGCCCAGTTGAACCATCGGGACCTGAAAGACCGGAGGGATCATTATCATCTTTATCCCCAGTCGCTCGAGTGGAGGAGGAAAAAAGGCTACGAAACATTCAACTGCTTGAACCTGGAGAAACCTCAATTGCACTGGCTAGGGATGAGTTGTTTATACCGCCCCCTAAACCAGAAGTAGTCACTCTGGATACTCTATGGAACTTAATGGTTGCAATTGGGAAACTAGTGAATGTATGTGAAACAAAATACACTAAGTTGGACACTGAAATGTTTAATATGAAACAAAATCATGATGGACAATTAAATGAGATGGGAAAGAAGCTGGTTGAGATGGACTGTAAAGTCACCCAAGTTCAAACAGTAAATGTGAACCTTATTAAAGATATTGGTCTACAGTCTAAAAGATTAGACTATCTTGAGAATTACTCTAAACATTTGAATCTGAGATTTACCAATTTCCCTAGAGCATTGGGGGAGAATATTCAAAATACTTTGAAGAAGTATTTCAATGATTGTTTAAAGTTAAATGATGAACAGATACCACTTGTTAACAAAGCTTTTTTCCTAACTAGATCTTTTAGAAAAACTGGAGTAAAACACCTAGAAGCCCTGGAAAACTTGACCCAATTTATTGAGAGTTCTGATATTGAAATTATGGATAGAGGTACTTTATTAGTCTCCTTCATTTCTGAGGGGGATGTTAGCAAAGTAATGCGTAATTATTTCCTAAATATGGGTCTAGAATTCCATGGTCAAGCAGTTAAGATCTTCCCAGATCTATCAAGACCGACTCAGGTTAGGAGAAGAGAATTTTTGAATTTTAGACCCCAAGTTTTGGCTTTAGGATATACATTTGTTTTAAAATATCCATGTCGTTGTTTAGTAGGGCGTCAAGATGAAAAATTCGTGTTCTCAGCTGTTGAACAACTTAAGTCCTTTTTGTATGCCAGAAATATGACTAATTCCATTGCAACAGGTCAATAAGTTAGTCAGTTAAGAAATACCAACAAAAACACTAGGCCAGTTGATCCTGAAGGATTTGTATTATTTTGAACTCCTTTGTATTCCAGGCTAGGAGTCTCAAGTTATTCTTCGAATACAAGTGCATGTATAACTATATTGATTTATATGTTTTTGGTAATTATTTCTTCACATCTGTTTCTGTGATACATGCCTTATTTACCTGGTGAAGTATGTGAATAATACTTTGTATAAAATCAATAAATATGAATTATAAAAAAAAAAAAAAATGATTGGGCTATTTCCTGAGACACTTGTTGGCTCTTGGTTCCTGCCTGGCGATTGATGTAAGCCACTGTTGTTGCATTCTCTGAAATTATCCAGACCGCGCGACCCTGCAATCGGTCGACGAATCATATGCAAGCCAACCGGACGGCCCGGGATCCAGCTGATTGATACTCTAGAGAGACTCTCTTATGTACTCCAGCGTCCTTGCACCCTCAACTTCTGACAGTGAGCCCCCCAAACCAGGAGACTTGCATCCGTCATGAGTACCAGCCAGTCCGGTGATCATAGGGAAACCCCTTCCTTAGATGGTCCACTTGCAACCATCACAACAGCTGTATGCTGATTTCCACTGGCAGGTGAAGCCATATCAAATAGACTTGAGACTGTGGAATCCAATGAACCAGCAGAGCACGCCCTTGCCAACGGAACTACCTCTAGGGTGGCTGCCATCAAACTGAGCACTTATAGATAAGACCACACTGTTAGGCGTATTGCTTCTGTCAATAGTCGCACCTGCGCCATCAGTTTCTGAATGTGGCCCTATGGCAGGAAGACCTTGCCTTACTTCATGTCGAACACCAAGATACTACAGTGTCTGAGATGGCCAAGTTCACCACCCATCCTAGTTCCTGTAGCAAGGAGAACAGCTTTTATGAGACCCGAAGGCTCTCTTCCAGATTCTTGGCCCGAATCAGTCAATTATCTAAGTATGGGTGAACCAGAATGCCATCCTTTCTCAACACTGCCGCAACCACCACACTAACTTTGGAAAAGGTTCTGGGCGTGGTGTCCAACCCAAAAGGCAGCACTCGAAACTGATGTCACCCCAAAATAGCAAAACGCAGAAACCGTTGATGTTTCAGACAGATGAGAATATGAAGGTACACCTCTGACAAATTCAGGGACATCAGAAACTTCCCCCGACTGTACTGCCATTAACACTGAGGGTAAGATTCCCATGTGAAAACGAGTCACCCGCAAATGACAATTGACTCCCTTGAAATCTAGGGAGGGACGAAAGGAGCCCTCCTTCTTGGACACAACGAAATAAATGGAATATTGGCTCATGTTTTCTTGAGACCTAGGCACCAGAACTACAGCCCATAGGCTGAGTAGTCTTTACAATGTTCACACTATTGCTTGTCTCTTCTGCGGAGAGTTGTAGGGAGACACCGTGAAGATGTCCCGAGGAATACTGAAAAACTCCAGAGCATCACCTCTAGAACCCACTGGTCTGTCGTGATCTTCACCCATCTCTGATTTAAAAAAAAAAAAAAAGAGAGAGAGAGGCGACCCTCTATCTCCTGTTCCCGGGGGTGGGTCAGCACACCTTCTTTCAAAGGCTTGGGGGAGGGCACCACTACTTGAGCCTGCACCCCTTCTGGACAGTCTGGGACAAAAGGACTGAGGCCTACCCAAAGGCCGAGTCCTCTGGGAAGCTGCTCCTCTGTAGGGTCGACAGCGTCTGAAACCCATGGCACAACCTCTTGTGCCAAAGAAGTACGGTGTCTGCTTCTTATCCTCTGGTAACCGAGGAACCTGGGCCTCACCCCACTTATTTGTCATTTTTTCCAGCTAACTCCCAAACAAGAGTGATCCCTTAAAGGGCAATTTTGTAAGATTAGACTTTGAAATTGTATCAGCCATCCAATTCCTGAGCCATAGCTAATGCCTGGCCGCAATTACTGAAGCCACCGCTCTGGCTGAAGTGCTGACAGGTCGCAGCCTACAGCCACCATTAGATTAATCAACTACCTGAGAGAAGTAAACGAGAGAGCCACCAAGGAAGCAATTCATTTCCATTGCTTCAAAGGCCTGCTCAAGGATGGCCTCAATTCTTCTATTTTGTGTATCCTTCAATGCCACCCCCCTTCTAAAGGGATAATCATCCACATGGTGACAGCACACACAAGTGCGTCCACTTTCAGAAAACGCATTTGCTCTCTCGCAGCCAGATCCAGGGGATACAGCTCTTCCAAGGTTCGTCCCCCTTTGAAATTAACTTCCGGGGTGCCCCATTCAAGATCAATCAATTCTTAAATAGCCTCCATAATGGAGAAGAAAAATGAGGCTTTACACAAAGAAATCAAAATGGGATCTTTCTTTGGTTCAGACATGGAATCAGCCCCCGGTACCCCCAGCATCTTCAATGTCTTGGAAATCAGAGCTAGTAACTCATCTCTATGAAAGAAATGCAACATATTTCTATACAGCTCCAGACCCGGAGGAATTTCCTCATCCTCCAGGGAGTAAGGATTAGCTTCATCATCCGTGCCATCTGGGTCCCTATCGGCATGACCCACAGCAGGTCTAGACATACTCCAATGCTTGCCTGCAGCACCAGGCAGGTGGGAATCTCCAGCCTATGATCCTGAATTAAGATTGACTGACTGGAGCCAATGACTTCACCTGAAGAAAGGACTGCAGCACCTGAAAAAATTCCACCCAAGAAAAGGCAGAAAATGCCAAACCCAGGGGGCATCACTCCTGCACCCACTGAACTACCTTCTCCTGCTGAAGAACCAGTTAGGGGAGACCCAATTTCAGGTAAAACCTCTGGCAACTCTTTTTCCATTCACGCATCATGCTGGGAGGGACCAGCCTTAGCAAAATCAGACAAAGACAAATATCCCTGAGCTTCCAAACAATGCTGACACAGTTTGAGGGAACGCCAGACTGAGATGCCCGAATATGGCAAGCAGCACAAAGGCTTCTTTGCTATCGGCACCATAATCATTAACAGCACACTCTAAACTGGTGTCTGAGAAGTGTTCGCCCAGCTGTGCTCGCAATAGGCGCTTGTAAAACAGTTAACTCCCAAAATTTAGGTGCCTAATGTACTCTCCAGATAGACGTCCAACTTGAGCACCCGTCTAGACACTCTGAACGGCACCACTGTGCATCCAACCAGGCGCCCCTTATGCGCACAACTGAGCGCCCAGGTAGGTGCCCTTATGCCCCCAACTGAGCACCCAGCTAGGCACACAACTAGATGCACAGCCAGGTGTGCAAGCACAAACTGGCGTACCTGAAGAGGGCAGCCTTATGCGCAGAGAAAAAGTGTGTGAATGCCGCACTGGCATACCCTGCAGTGAAAAATCTAAGCCTAGCTCAGAAGGCTACTCAACCCACCAAGCTTCCCAAGCTCCCCCAGAGGCGAGAATGGACGTCAGATCGGCATGCCGGGCACAGAGACCAGGAGGGAGAGGAAGTCCTAAAATCAACTCCCCCTCTTTTTACTTTTATTTATTTATTTTTACCTGAGCTCAGCCCATCCTAGCTGAGTACAGCGGGGGGAGAGGGCAAATACCTTCACCACCATGCTCGGCTTGCCGTTCAGCTGCGTGTTTTTTTTTGTTTGGGGGTTTTTTTTGTTTGTTTTGGTTTTTTTTACAGTCCATGCTGGCAAAAATCAGCTACTGGACCAAGGCACTCATCTGAGGGAAGAATTTGAAGAAATCGCCTCAGGAAACTTGACTGAGGGAGAAACCATAAGGTATCACCACAGGAGAACAGGCAATAAACTTATTTCTTTTCTCCTTTTAAAAAAAAACTTTTAAGGCAAGCCCCAGTAGGGAGATACATGTCCACCATCTGCTGGAGACAGAGAAACCTGGCGAGCTGATGTCTGTGCAAGGGTATATATACCATGATGTCAGCTTTGCTCCATCTCCATCTGCTGGTAGAGATGCATAACCCACTGGTCCTGGACCCACCTATACGAATGCTAAGAAATATTCATTTAGCCAGCTAACATCTAAGCTAGCTTGCTAAAAGCTTTCGAATATGGACTTCCTAGTGTCTAAAAATCTCCATAATTAAACTGTATAAAACAATAAAAGCTAGCCATATGCTTGGTTAAAAATACAGCCTTTAAGTGCTTTGTAAAATCTAAATAGTAAACCTCTGCCCTTCATTGGCTAGGCAAAGCATTTCACATTGCAGGCCCTAAAAAGGAATAAGCTCTGGCTTCCATCTCACATACACAGTAATCCTGAAGTAAGGGACTGAATAATTGATTCTGTCCCATGGACTACAATGCCCATAATGGTGAATACCTCACTAACACTTTACTTAGACCAGATGGATTAACATTAAAGTCCTGATCATTGTTCATAAAATCTTATATAAACTAGATATGCTGTTATATTTGTAACCAATTCAGCTCCCTTAGCTCCAGTGAAATATTTTCATGCATCTGTGCACTTGTAAGAATCTGTGCTAAAAGTCCATGCATCAATTCACTCAGCCCCTGAATAATTGGAAAAGGATAGGGGTCTAACTGGGAATAAATAGACTTTAACTGGGATACTAGATCTGGGATATCAGCCAGTACAATAGGCTCAAACTAAGCCCATACATTAAGGGAAGCCTCCTTCTCAATAGTTACTTTAGGGCCATCAGAAAGTAAAGGGGCCACTAACTTTGTAACTCTACCATGGAAAAACCCAGATAGTGTCTCACAGTCAATAAGTCCCTCATTTAGCTCAATAGACTAAATGTCTCACAGTCAATAAGTCCCTCATTTAGCTCAATAGACTAAATGTACAAACCAGTAACTGCATATTCATCCATGTTCATTCTCCAGTTTTTTCTGTCCTTTATTTCCTGGCTACTCTAGCCTCCAAGTTCTTTTCCCTGTTATTTGTATCTGCGCTTCGGCCTTCTTGTTATATGGTTTTTTTGCTAAGTTAACCCCTAAGTTTGATGTAAACCGGCCTGATATGACGCTTGTCATGAAGTTCGGTATAGAAAAATGTTAAATAAATAAAATAAAAAATAAGTGGAACAACAGATCTGCCAGCTTTTCTTAACAAATTTTCCACAGTAAAAAACAATTCCTTTTTGCTAAACCATAAATAACCATTGAAGACAGTGAGAAATTACTACTTACCTGATAATTTCCTTTTTTTTTTTTATAGGACAGACAGATGAATCCAGAACCAGTGGGTTATGCACCTCTACCAGCAGATAGAGATGGAGCAAACTGATGTCACAGTATATGTACTCCTGCAGTTATATCAGCCTGCCAGTATTCTCTTCAAAAGCAACTGTGGACAGACTAGCAAAAAACTGGATTAAAAACAGACGAGCAATTCTGTTCTCAAAAAAACAAGAACCATTGAGCTCAGACAAGCATGCATTAACACTAGTCTAGGGACTGGATTAACGCTTACCAGTAATCCCTGGAAACTCTTAGCAATGCAGGAGGACCAAAGCCCAATCATTCGGCAGCTAAGGGCGGGAAGCTGGATTCATCTGCCTGTCCTAAAGAAAAGGAAATTATCAGGTAAGTAGTAATTTCTCATTTCTTAGCGTCCAGACAGATGAATCCAGAACCCATGGGATGTACCCAAGCTACTCCTGAATAGGGCGGGAGACTACCTGCAATCCAGTCAAAACCACACGGGCAAAGGCTGTGTCCTCCCGGGCCTGCACATCCAAACGATAATACCTGTAAAAGGTGTGTAAGGAGTTGCAGCTCAGCAAATGTCAATGGAAGATAACAATCTAACCTCCGCCCATGACACTGCCTGAGCCCTAATGGAATGAGCCCTAACCTCCGTGGGCAACAGCTTTTCAGCTGTCACATACACAGCCATAACCACCGCCTTAATCCAGCAAGCTGTTGTAGCCTGAAAAGCTGGTTCACCCTGTTTTCCTCCACCATGAAGGACGAACAGGCGATCCGTCTTTCAGAAAGGTTTAGAAACCTCCAGATGTCTCACGACATGTCTCTTGACATCCAAGGGACGCAACAGGCGGTATTCCTCCTCATCTTTCCTTATGCAAGGATGGAAAGGAAATGGACTGATTAAAGTGAAAATCTGAGACCCACTTTAGGCAAGAAGGAAGGAAGGAACAGTACACATCTGTATCGCCCCTGGAGTCATCTGAAGGAATGGTTACCACAAGACAAGGCCTGCAGCTCAGAAATTCGACACACAGAACAAATCGCCACCAGAAACACCATTTTCAAGGTCAGTAACCGCAAGGAAAGGCTACACAGCAGTCGAAACGCAGGACCCGCCAAGAAATCCAACACCAGGTTAAGATTCCACTAAGGAACCAGTAATCACAAGGGAGGACAAAGATGTTTCGCTCCCCTCAGGAAACGTGCCACATCAGGATGAGACGATAAGGATCCACCATTCTCCTGGCCCCTGAAACAAGCAAGAACCGCTACCTGTACCTTCAAGGAATTAAAGGCCAACCCTTTATTCAAACCATCCTGTAAAAATTCCAAACTTAGCGGGATCTAACTGAATGAGGAAGCACTCCTATCTTCACACCAAGCCTCAAATTCTCGCCAAACCCTCACACAGACTAAGGAAGTAGAGAACGTTCATGCTCACAGCAAGGTGGCAATCATAACAGAAGAATATCCATGCTTCAACAAGTGAGCCCTCAAGGGCCATACCGTAAGACAAAACAGAATTGGACCTTCATGAAGGACAGGCCCCTGCTGCAATAGGTTCCTATACGGCAGAAAACGAAGGGAGGTTTCCACCAGAAGTCATAGAAACATAGAAACATAGAAATGACGGCAGAAGAAGACCAATCGGCCCATCCAGTCTGCCCAGCAAGCCTCACACTTCTTTTTTTCTCATACTTATCTGTTTCTCTTGGCTCCTAGTAACCTTTGGTTCTATTTCCCTTTCACACCCACCATTAATGCAGAGAGCAGTGATGGAGCTGCATCCAAGTGAAATATCAAGCTTGATTAGTTAGGGGTAGTAACCGCCGCAATAAGCAAGCTACACCCATGCTTATTTGTTTTACCCAGACTATGTTATTCAGCCCTTATTGGTTGTTTTTCTTCTCCCCTGCCATTGTAGCAGAGAGCTATGCTGGATAAGCGTGAACTATTAGTTTTACTTCTCCCCTGCCGTTGAAGCAGAGAGCTATGCTGGATATGCGTGAAGTATTAGTTTTACTTCTCCCCTGCCATTGAAGCAGAGAGCTATGCTGGATATGCGTGAACTATTAGTTTTACTTCTCCCCTGCCGTTGAAGCAGAGAGCAATGCTGGATATGCGTGAAGTATTAGTTTTACTTCTCCCCTGCCGTTGAAGCAGAGAGCTATGCTGGATATGCGTGAAGTATTAGTTTTTCTTCTCCCCTGCTGTTGAAGCAGAGAGCTATGTTGGATATGTATTGAAAGTGAAGTATGCATTGAAAGCCACATTATCTATCAACAAATATTGAATAAGCCTAATAATTGGTAGTACCTATAGCTTATGAACTCTTCGTTAATTTTACATACTCTTGCCCACCCCTGTTTTTTGGTTTTTTTTTAAATATGGAGATGGCAGGCCTCCATCCTTCCGCTCCGTGAAGGTGGAACACCAACCACTGGCCACTGGCATCCCGCTCCTTGAATGCCTCTGTGGCTACTGCCGCTCCGTGCAGTGTTTTGCTGCCTCCTCTTTATACACTTCCTCTAGACCTGATGGATCCACAGTGTTTATCCCACGCCCCTTTGAAGTCCTTCACAGTTTTGGACTTCACCACTTCCTCCGGAAGAGCATTCCAGGCATCCACTACTCTCTCCGTGAAGAAATATTTCCTGACATTGGTTCTTAGTCTTCCTCCCTGGAGCCTCAGCTCGTGACCTCTGGTTCTGCTGATTTTTTTCTGACGGAAAAGGTTTGTCGTTGTCTTTGGATCGTTAAAGTTTTTCAAGTATCTGAAGGTCTGAATCATATCACCCCTGTTCCTCCTTTCCTCCAGGGTGTACATATTTAGATTCTTCAATCTCTCTTCGTATGATATCCGATGAAGACCCTCCACCTTTTTGGTCGCTCTTCTCTTCACAGATCTGCATACCATGCCTTCTGGGCCAATCCGGTGCTACCAGAAGCACTCTTCTGCTGTGGCCCGAATGGCTTTTGAACCATTCTTCCCAATAGGAGCCAAGGGAAAAAGGCATATAGCAGCTTGCCTTCCAGCCAGGCCTGCACAAGAGCATCAATCCCTAAGGACTTCGGATCTCTCCTGCCACTGAAGAATCGACGAACCTTCGCACTGCGAGAAGTTGCCAGCAGGTCTATGAATGGAAGACCCCAGCGATCTACTATTAGCTGAAATGCCTTGTCCAACAATACTCATTCTCTTGGGTCCAGACTCTCCCTACTGAGAAAGTCTGCTCTTACATTGTCTTTTCCTGCAATGTGCAAGGCTGAGATCTCCTGAAGATGCACTTTCACCCATTCCATAAGTTGGTCTATCTCTTGCGATACTTGTTGACTCTTGGTTTCTCCCTTCCGATTGATGTAAGTCACCGTTATTGCGTTGTCTGACCATTATTTGGACAGCTCAACCCTGCAGCTGAATTGTAAGCACACCATCCAGACAGCCCAGGCTTCCAGCCAATTGATGTTCCAGAGAGACTCCTCTGTATTCCAGCACCCTTGAGCCGTTAGTTCCTGACAGTGAGCTCCCCAATCTTGGAGGCTCACTTCTGTCATGAGTACCAACCAGTCTGAGGACGTCAGAGATATTTCCTTTCTCAGATGTTCCGATTGCAGCCACCACTGGAGGTGACAGCAGATTTCCATCGGCAGGTGGAACTGAATCAAATAGCCAGAGACTGCTGGTTCCATCGAGACAGCAGGGAACACTGAAGTAGACACATATGCGCCCTCGCTCATGGTACTACTTTCAGGGTTGTCGCCATCAAACCGAGCACCTGTAGATAGAACCATGCTGTTGGGCGTATAGTACTCACCAAGAGATGCACCTGTGCCATCAACTTTTGAATATGAGCTTCCGGAAGAAAAACTCTGCCATGTTTCATGTTGAAACATACACCCAGATACTCCAATCACTGAGATGGTTGAAGACTGCTTTTGGCTAGGTTCACCACACAACCAAGTTCCTGCAACAAGGAAATCACATTGTGGGTCACCAAATGGTTCTCTTCCAGAAACTTGGCCTGAAACAACCAGTCATTTAAATATGGGTATACAAGGATTTCATCCTTTCTCGGTTCTGCCGCCACTACCACCATAACCTTGGAAAAGGTTCTGGGAGCAGTGGCCAGACCAAAAGGCAGCACCCAAAACTGATAATGGCACCCCAGTACCGCAAAACGCAGAAAACGGTGCTCCAGTTGAATAGGAATATGGAGGTTCGCCTCAGACAGATCCAAGGAGGTCAGAAATTCCCCTGACTCGACAGCCATTATCACTGAGTGCAATTTCTCCATGCAAAAGTGAGTCACCCGCAAATGACAGCTGACCCCTTTGAGATCCAGGATGGGACTAAATGAGTCCTCTTTCTTGAACACAATGAAATAAGTGGAATATTGAACCATATTTTCTTCAGATGGGGGCACTGGAATTACAGCCCTCAGACTGAGGAGCATTGACAGTGTACTCTCGACTGCCTGCTACTTCTGTGGAGAGTGGCAGGGAGACACCATGAACATGCCCTGAAGAATACTGCAAAACTCCAGCACATATCTTTCTTCCATTACCTCCGGGACCCACTGATCTGATGTAATCTCGACCACCTCAGATAAAAGAGAGAGAAAGGTACCCCTCCCAACTCCTGTTCCCAGGGGTGGGTCGGCAAAGTTTAATTAGGAGGTTCGGGAGGTTCCACTACCCGAGCCCACTCCCCGCTTGGGCAATAGGGGACAAAAGGACTGAAACCTGCCAAAAGGCAGAGTCCTCTGAAAGGTAGCCCCTCTGTAGGGACAAAAACGCCTAGAACCCCTGAGATGACCCCTCATAGCAAACGGGCACAATGACAACTTCTTATCTTCCAGCAATAGTGGAACCGGAGATTCGCCCCACTTACTGGCTAGCTTCTCCAACTGGCTCCCAAACAAAAGTGATCCTTTAAAAGGCAATTTTGTAAGATTAGCTTTGGAGATTGCATCAGCCGCCCAATTTCTCAGCCATTACTGATGTCTGGCCACTATTACCAAAGCCACTCCTCTGGCGGAGGTGTAGACCAAATCGTAGCATGCATCTGCTAAAAAGGTGGCAAGGTGGCGGCAGGTTCCATAACTGTCCTGGAATTCACTCCAGAGTCACTAACCTTCTGAGAGAGAAGCAAGAGCGAGCCACCAGGAAACAACAGGAAATTTGCCTCAGAGGCATCCCACTCAAGATCAGTCAGTTCTTGAATGGCCTCCATAACTGGGAAAAATCAAGAGGCTTTACCCAAAGAAACCAAAATGGAATTTCTCTTTGGTTCAGATATGGAATCTGCCCCAGGAACTCCCAGCATCTGCAATATCTGGGAAATCAGAGCCAGCAATTTATCTCTGTGAAAGAACCTCAACATAGTTTTATACGGTTCCAGCCTCGGAAGGATTTCCCCATTCTCCAGGGAGTCAGGATCTGCCTCATCATCAGTGCCATCCCGATTCCTGTCACAAAAACCTGCAGCTCGAGGTGTACTTCAGCGCTTAAACATACTGGAAGAGGGAGAGGTCACCCTCTGAGGATCTGTACTGACATGCTTGGACAGCGCTGAGGACTGCGCCTGAAGGATGGATTGCAATCCTTGAAAAAATTCCACCCAAGAAAAGGCAGAAGGATCCATGCCAAGAATAGAAGGCGCTTGTACAGCGCTGACTGAGCTGCCATCCCCTGTTGAGGAACCAGTCAAGGGAGTTCCAAGGTCAGGCGTCCCTCCTGACATATCCTTAACCCAGCCATCATCAGGCTGGAAAGACTCAGGCTTAGTAAAATCAGAGGAAGATAATTCTCTCTGAGCGTCGAAGCAGCACTGGCACAAGTTAGAGAGCCCTTCAGGCTTAGATGCTCTAATGTGTCAGGCAGCACAGAGAGAAAGGCACTTAGGTTTCTTAGCCACTGGTGCCAGTACACTTAACAGGTGACTGAAGATGTGCATCCAGCTGAAGCCCTGCTGAAACAAAATTTATGCACATAAATTTTATGTGCACAAAATTTGCGTCTTACGTTTATGCGCCAAAATGTTAAGCACGCCATTACTGCTCCAAACCTTGGCACACAAATATGCGAGAAAGTGCATGCACAGGCTGTGCACACCAATCGGACGGACAGGACGCACTTGCGCGCACCGACGATCTTGTACAGGGCAGCTGACCACGTAGAAAAATATGCAAAAACACCGCCATGGCTACCCCGTGGTGCACAAAAAAAAAAGCCTAACTGCGGGGCCTAGCCCAACAGGGCCACTCAACTCACCAGGCTGCCCAATTCCCCTAACCCCCTCAGGAGTGGAAACGCACATCAGGATGGCGCACCAAGCAAGGAGACTGGAGGAAGTCCCCAAACTAACCCCTCCACTCTTGTCTCTGTTTCTTATTTGTATATAACACGTGAGCTTAGCCCTTCCCGGCTGAGTACAGAGACGGTCTCCAGCTGCGGGGGAGGAGGGCATATGCCGTCACCACCGCACTCGGCCTTCTGCATGCGATGCTTTTAAGCTGTACAATCAGCTAAGTCCACGCCTGCTAAAACACCATATCGGACCACAGAAATCACCTTAGGAATTCTCAACTAGGGGAGGGACCATTTGGTATCACTACAGGAGAGCGGGGCAATTAATTTTCTTTTGCAAATTCTCCTTCTAAAAGCTAAAGCAGGTATGGGATTTCCCCCCGCCTCTGAACTGTACTCATACTATCTGGAAACGATGGCAGCCTTTACTGGTGGGAGACAGGACATACTCGGCCCTCTCGTCCATATGCTACCTGCGGGCTTTTGATAGTGGGAGGACTAATTTAGTCTTTCGCCACTGGGCACAATGCAGTCTCACTAATTTGGGACAGATTTGGAACACAGGGATGCTCTCATTCATGCAATTGCAATCTACCTATACCCTCCCCAAAACTGCTGTAATAGATGTAGATATGGTATGATTTTTTAGCCTATGCTCAGCTGTGACTGTTGCGTCCGTCGGTCGCAGATGGCTGCGACCGCTCTGCCTTACCTCTTTTTCTCCCCTTTCTCTCTCTCTGGGCAAGATGACTATCTTCGGTGCCGAGTGCCATGGCCCTCGGCGTTCTCTGACCTGCATGGGTGTCCCCATCCGCCATGCTGGCTCCCGATGGCCTCCTAGAGTGCGAGCGCACACAACACTGATGCTCAAGTACACGTCATGGCGGGAACCTCGGGGGCAGCCCCACCGCATGACGTCAGTACCTCCGGGTATAACTAGCCTCCGCTTCCGCTACCTAAACGAGTTAGCAAAGACTTCGCTTTGCTACTCTGCCTGCTCTAAACTGCCAGCTTAGACGCCTACACTCTACATAAGAACATAAGAAAATGCCATACTGGGTCAGACCAAGGGTCCATCAAGTCCAGCATCCTGTTTCCAACAGTGGCCAATCCAGGCCATAAGAACCTGGCAAGTACCCCAAAACTAAGTCTATTCCATGTTACCATTGCTAATGGCAGTGGCTATTCTCTAAGTGAACTTAATTGCAGGTAATGGACTTCTCCTCCAAGAACTTATCCAATCCTTTTTTAAACACAGCTATACTAACTGCACTAACCACATCCTCTGGCAACAAATTCCAGAGTTTAATTGTGCATTGAGTAAAAAAGAACTTTCTCCGATTAGTTTTAAATGTGCCCCATGCTAACTTCATGGAGTGCCCCCATAGTCTTTCTATTATCCGAAAGAGTAAATAACCGATTCACATCTACCCGTTCTAGACCTCTCATGATTTTAAACATCTCTATCATATCCCCCCTCAGCCGTCTCTTCTCCAAGCTGAAAAGTCCTAGCCTCTTTAGTCTTTCCTCATAGGGGAGCTGTTCCATTCCTCTTATCATTTTGGTAGCCCTTCTCTGTACCTTCTCCATCGCAATTATATCTTTTTTGAGATGCAGCGACCAGAATTGTACACAGTATTCAAGGTGCGGTCTCACCATGGAGCGATACAGAGGCATTATGATATTTTCCGTTTTATTCACCATTCCCTTTCTAATAATTCCCAACACTCTACCATCGGGAAGATGCCTGCTCTCCATGAGTACTTCTACGAACCGGCGCTCCTACTCCACCCACCAGCCGCAGCATTGCCCGCTCTGTGGAGACCTGCCTATCGTGATCATCTGGGTGAAACTACACTACTGAGCCTGTTGAGCGTATTGGCACCTCGTGGGTCAGTGCCTTACCTTCCTGCATACCATATCTACATCTATTACAGCAGTACAATAAAGACTGTCCATTCTGTGTCTGCTGTGTCAGCCAATCGCAGTGGTTCCCCACGGGGCTCCTTCCCATGGGTGTGGTCAGCTCCATTGTGACCAGAGGTCCACAATGCCTCAAACACAACAGCAACATTTTGTTTTTAAAAGCATGGTGGCCTTCGATCTCCAATGGAGTCATTCGATTTTTGAAGGTTACTACATTTTGGCTGGCAAATTGCAGAAAATCATTTCCAAAGTATATCAGTTGTTGGTGGGAGGGGGCTTTCACACTGACACTCATTTGGCCGCATGGGTGTCCAACCTGGGAGTCACCTGGGACAGGGGCCAATGGGAAGACTGTTTTCGGCATCTAGGACAGACCTCGATGTCGTCGGATATGATGGAAAATCGATATAAGCTCCTTTAATCGCTGGCACTATCCCCTGGCTCGTTTGGCCAGGTGGTTTCTGGGGAGATCGGCTATGTGCTGGAGACAATGCTCTTAAAAAGGCTCCTTCCTTCATATGTGGTGGCAGTGCCCCTGCATACAGGTTTTTTGGAAGGATTGTCAAACATGGCTGGGCACTGCTTTGGGTGTCCAGCTTCCATTGCGAGCGGAGGTTTGGCTTCTAGGACACCCCTGGGCGGCCCTCTCAGATGACCACCAGGCTTTGTTTACCTATGTGGCAACCGCGGCTAGACTGCTGGTGGCAGCTCGGTGGAAATCTCAAGAGGGTACCTACACGCACTCATTTACTAACCAAATTAAGACATATATTTGATGGAATATTTGACGGCAATCCGGAGAGATTCTGTCCCAAAGTTTTACTGGATTTGGACTTTGCTGAAACCCTTTCTCACCTAATCAAGGGGGGAGGGGAGTTCACGAAGTTTTGTGCTTTCTCTGCTATGGGGCTTGGGCCCCCCCCCCCCCTCTTTGGCGGGGATGTGCCTGACCGAGGTGACCTGGGGGGAGGGGGGGGCTGGACATTGGGTTACTGGGAGGGGGTTTGCATACCAAGGCTAGACAGGGCCCTAGGAGGAGTCGGACCATGTTATACTCCTAGTCAGTCACTGTTTTGTAGAAACTGTTCAAGATGTTATCTGACATTTGTTGTTATTCTGTTACTATGCATTTCATTGCCTGTTGCTCTGTAGCTGATGGTATGTTTATATAAACCAATAAAATTATTAATATATATATTAAAAAAAGCTAAAGCAATTCCCAGTAGGGAGATGGAAAATGCTGGCAGGCTGATGTCGCTGCAGTTTGCTCCATCTCCTGTTAGAGGTGCATAACCTCTGGATTCATCTGTCTGGACACTAAGAAATTTATATTTTCACTTGGCTTTCCTGAGCAAAGTACTGTGCAGGCACTATTGATTAAAAACTCTTGTAATAAAAAAGTGGGCATGAAGACAGTTTAGATACTTACAAGAAGCCACCCACGGTATATGGATTCAAGTTGTACCTTAAACAGGAATGCCACTACCAGGATGATGCCGCATATGCAGACAGAGGTGTTCTGCACAATCAGGGAAATCTCTGCCACTGTTTGAGGATTAAAAGTAAAGCAGGTAAAACAATTGTGTGGAAAATTAAATTCTTGGGCTCTCTTTTCAAGGATTTCAGTTATGCAATTGCAAAGTGTGCACATATATCTGATGTCAAACATGTTACATTAGGAGTTTGAGTTGCTAAGCTTTTTTCCCCATAGACCCAGAATAGGGGAAAAGCCCTAGTGAATCAGGCCCTAATTGCATAATTCTAATGTTGTGCATGTGGAAAAATGGGGAGTTTAGGGTAGGAGTCCTGCAGAGTCAGAAAAGCATTTCATCATTACAAGCTGAATTCAACCTTTTAGTATTCAAGTTTTCTTAAAAACAAGAAAAAAATGGCAGTCTATCCATTTTCCACCTTTTCTTTCCTTTTCCTATATTTTAGCCTGTTCCCATCTAGCCCAGCCACTGCAATAACAGTCTTCTAAGCTCAGGAGTTTTCCAGCACATGTCCTCAGGACAAATCTAACCAGGCAGGTTTTCAGGATACCCGCAATTAATATGCATGAGATGGATTTGCATACAATGAATGCAGTGCATGCAAATATAACCGGTGCATATTCATTCTGGATATCCTGAATACCTGACTGGCTGGGTGTGCCCCGAGGACTGGGTTGAAAACCAGTGCCCTAGCTGAGACTCTGATCACAGTCTCCTCTGCCACTTGGCAAAGACATGAACTCTAAGCCAATCAGCCATGCAGTGAAATGCCACCCTCTACCCTGTCCCTTGGGCTTATGAACACCACCAAATCCACAGCATCCCCAGCCCCTGTTGGCTCAAGAAGCAGAAGCCTGGCCTGGGAATCAAACTCAGGTCTCCCACATGACAGGGTGGAGCATCACCACTGGGCCCTCAGGCTGGCTCCATTCAACAGATTAGCCAAAGCAGAATAAATTTATGATGAGAAGAAAATACGTACAAAAAAATACAAAAATAAAATAACTACTAAAGTAAGCTAAAGGATGAAAAACACATTCAAATCAAAATTAACTAACCTTAAAGTCAATTGGGAAAGAAAGGGGAGTGGGGCTATAATAAATACATTCAGTAAACCGGCGAGCAGACAAGTTATCTGTCTACAGTGAACCAGATAATTTGTCCTGGATATTCAATGGGACAAATGTCCCATGTCCCATTGAATATTCCTGATTAAAGTTATCCTACTAACCGTGAAGTTAGGCTTAAAAAAAAAAAAAAAAGAAAGAAAAGACGCAGGGCTACTGACCCTAACATGTCTCAACTCCTTCCTCCCACCCAAAGTCCAAATGCTTGACCCTGCTGGGCAGAGGCTGCAGTTTCCCCCTCCAAGTCCCTTCCATCTAATATTCTGAAAGATCTAAGCACCGGAGCCAGTCCAGTCTCTCCCACCCCCCCCAAACTTTAAAAATTTTGTAAACTCCAGCATATGTTTCCGGTGTAGCTGCTTAGCAACAGCAGAAGTGCCAGGCCCAGGTTGCAGTAGGCTGCTACTGCTATCTGGGCTAAAGATTGAAGGAGATTAAGGTACCAGGAGGGGAACCTAAAGCTTACAAAAGTTTAAACATTTCAATGGGATCTGGGAGCAGGGGGCAAGGAGGAGAGACTGAGACTGGCCCCAGTGCTTACATTTTTCTATTAGATGGAGGGGGCTTTGTGGGGGAACCAGGGTTGCAGACTCTGCCCAGCAGTGCCAAACATTTGGACCTCAGGTGGGAGCGAGGAGGGGGTGAAATGTTAGGGCCAGTAGGCCCGCAATTTTTATTTTTTTTTTTAAGCCTCACTTCGCTATATAACTGGCTATATTCTTTTGAATATAGCTGCTTAAGACTAAAGTCTAGAGTTAGGAAAATAACTTATCCAGCTAGCTCCTAATATTGGAGTTAGCTGAATAAGTTATTTACCTAAATCTGTCCTGCCCCAGAACTTCCCCAACATGCCCCTTTCTTATTCGGCTAAATCTTAACCAGATAAACACTTATCTGGCTAACTTTTAGTACTACTACTACTTAATATTTTTATAGGGCTACACAACATACATAGTGCTGTACAAACACACAAAAGACTAGAGATGTGCATCAGGTGCCCGATCGTTTCTGCTTTCGGGTTTGTGTGGCCACGGGAAAATCTCGTATTCCCACGGATTGGCATTTTTTTTCGTGAAAAATCGTTTTTTGGCTTAGTGCGCACTAACATAGAAACATAGAAATGACAACAGAAGAAGACCAAACGGCCCATCCAGTCTGCCCAGCAAGGTTCGCACTTTTTTTTTTCTCATACTTATCTGTTTCTCTTGGCTCTTATTAACCTTTTGGTTCTATTTCCCTTCCACCCCCACCATTAATGTAGAGAGCAGTATTGGAACTGCATCTAAGTGAAATATCTAGCTTAATTAATTAGGGGTAGTAACCGCCGTAATAAGCAAGCTACACCCATGCTTATTTGTTTACCCAGACTATGTTATTCAGTCCTTGTTGGTTGTTGTCTGTATATAGATCCACTTTTCTTCATTCCCCCTGCCGTTGAAGCAGAGAGCTATGCTGGATATGCGTGAAGTATCGGTCTTTCTCCCCAGCCGTTGAAGCAGAGAGCTATGCTGGATATGCTGGATATGGATATGTTAACAAAAAGTAACTTTTTTTGTTAGTGCACACTTAGCCGAAAAACTATTTTTTACGAAAATTCGGGGAAAGTGCAATCGTTTTATCAGTTTCCCGATCCATGACGATTTAGGAAACATCGTACGAATTTCCTAATAGTCAAAAAACGATTGCACATCCCTACAAAAGACAGTCCCTGTTCAATAGACATTACAAGCTAATAAGACAAACATACAGGACAAGAGACTTGGGGTATTTCATAAAGCAAGACAATGGCTAAACAATTTTTAGTTGTATAAGAAAGGGGAATATTCAAAACTAGCTATTTAGATGGATAACTCACAAGCTAGACATCTAAATGCTTTTGACTATTGATCTCTTAAACACTTGATAGACTTCAATAAAGTACAGGAAGGTGAACATTTTTGTAGAAAGGGTAATTGAAAAATAATGGGTCATAATCTGAAATTGCAAAGAGGAAGGTTCAGAGGAAAAATAAAAGTTTTGGGGGTTTTTTTTACTGAGAAAATGGTAGATGCCTGGAATAGCCCACTGGAAGAGGTACTGACAGCCAAAACTGTGATAGATTTCAAGCTTTCTTGGGGCAGATGTAAAGGACTGTGGTAGAAAAAAGTTTAGATGAATGCAATATTGCAAACCGTCCATCCTTCATTTGCTTCCTCATAAGAAGAGGCAATGGGAGAGGTAATAAGGAGAAAGCAAGGCACAGCTAAAGGAAGCACAAGCTATCAATACTGAAGCCTATAGAGTCGCCAAGGAACCAGAAGACTACAATTCTTCAAAAATCAACTGATGCTGGTGGGTTGATGCAGGTACTCTCAGAAAGCGTCACAGACAAAGATGGCTAGATATTAGAGCAACAGCCTTAATAGTATTGATAGCTATTAAGTTTATAATAATTTATTCTTATTACATACCTTACTGAAACCGTTCTTGGCATGTCACAACAATCAATTTAGAAAAAAAACATTATAAAACATAAGTAGTTTATACAGTGCATTCATCATAGTTACTACAATCTATAAAATACCACTGCAAATTACAAAGCTTGATGGAAAGATATAGGGGATGGCAAGGCCTGGGTGTTGGATTAAATCTGGGAATTTGATTGCTCATTTACTCAGAATGAAAGAGAACCAAAGAGGAAAGCAATAAAAACCAACTTAGATAACAAGCAGTCAAGTTTCTAGGACTAACTAGCATCTAAGGCTATATCCTTAGTAGTATAGACTGGAAAAAATGGGCAGACAGGATGGGCCAATTGGTCTTATCTGCCATCATTTACTTTATTACTATGTAAATTAGTGTCAGAAGCAATCTACTTAAGGCCAATGTACTCTTAAAATATTTTACATTATACTTGTTAATGTTTATAATTATATGGTTGACCGCTTTCATGAGCTTCTCTCAGCAGAGATGCTGCTGTTCGAAACATTACCGCAGTGTCAGGCTCTTGATCTTCAGTGCTGGCAGATATTAGTGGTTCTAACCACTGTTAAAGAAGTCTATCTCACTCACTTAAGATCTTCAGTGCTCGGGCACAAGTGATTCATTTTACCTCCAAAGTAGTCCACTGACAGAAGTTTTTACTTGCAGATAAAAAACTATACATAAACAGGCAGACCTATGATTATAATTTGACGCATTTTCTAAGTATCAGATCACACTTGATATAATGCGGAGTTAGCGTTCAGAAAAGATATGATGGTTTAGCCTTGATATAAATAAATAGAGTTGATTTAGCGTATATTTGAGTGTATTTCCATATTTTTGTCACTATTTATTTCGCTCTAAAAGGTTTCTTTTTCAATTCTTTATTTTCAAAATTTTTTGAACATTACACCCAAGAATAACTCTTGTACAGCAAAATTGATGCTTGCCTTTGTCTATAAAAATAATACAAGTAACACAATAGATAACTAACCTTCATCAGGTAATTTCGCAAACATCAAAAATTATAAGAATATTTGGAGGCGGAACTATAAGTGCAATATTTAAGGCAAAATATAATTAGTTAATTATTGAACAACCAAGTGATGCCATTACATATTTTCACTAACAAGCCGAGGCTTGAGGGGAAGCCTCTTGGGTTCGGGCAACTATGAAAGCCCTAAGTTGTGCGGGCTCTAAGAAATTTACATGGATACTTTAAGGTAAAGTTGGCACCCAACTGAAGTACTGACGAACGCATATTTAGAAAATCCTTTCGTCTGGTTTAAGTTGTTTTAACCACATCTGGATATATCCAAATTGGGTAACCATATACCTTACTTTGCCTATTTCTAAAGAATAGTTTCATTACATAATTACGGTCAGACAAAAAGGCAAATGATATTAATAAAGGTTTCCTTTGAGTTATCACAGTGTCCATAGTAATTTCTAGTATATCTGATAAATCTGTTATAGGTGTTTGAGTCCCGGCTATTTCCAGTGCTTCAGTTTGTGTCCGCTGTTGCAAGTAATAGGCCTTAGTAATCACCAGCAGAGCAGTTTCTGGTATTTTAAGAATTTGTTTCACATAATTTCGAAATAACTCCATCGGGGAAAACATGGTGATAACAGGAAAATTCAGAACCCTTAAATTATGGGCTCTGAGAACATTTTCGATATTTTCTAATCTTCTATTGGTAATATTGTCTGATATAATCAGTTTTTCCTGCACATTTTCAACCATTAGAACCTTCTTATCCAACTCTTCAACCTTTTTTCCAAAACTGGAAATAAGGTTATTATTCACAATAGTTTGATTCCTGGTTTCTAAAGTTACGGTGGATAGGCTTTTAATGGACGATTCAATTGATTTTAATATTACCCATATCCCTTGCAATGTTATAGTTTCTGGGGTAGAAATAGAAAAACCCGCAGCTAGGGCTCTCAGGTGACTGCCTCCCGCTTCCTCCTCAATGCTCACCAACCTTCCTTTGCCTTCTGGTGTCAATGGCTTCTAAGCTCTAAAAGGTTTCTTATTTTAAAATTATATGGCATCAGAAGAATAACTTATTTTGACTTTCCATATTGTATGGCAATCTCTCTGGTTGTTGCCTCTGTGGACCCTTGGGCCTAAGCAGGGTTGACTCTACCTGCAGGGAGAAGCCCTGCAGGTTCTTACCATTGGCAGGTGGACCTAGGCGAAGCAGAGACCAGTCAGGATCTTCACCTATACCAGTCCACATTCCCCGTGGGTTGAGGCTTTGGGTGCCGGGGCTGGCAGGATTTAGGCGGGATCTCTGCTGATGACAGTATACTGAGTTGTAAGCAGGTGGCAGTCAGGCATATCTGGGGTCCAGGCAATGGTTAAAGGCAGGCAGCGGTCAGGCGTGTCTGGGGACCAGGCAGAGGTCAAACCAGGTATCTGTCCGAGGAAAGAGAAGAGAGATGGATAGGTAGGGCAGGTAGACAAGGACAAGAACAAGCAGGCGACATGGATGGACTGGAATGAAGACTGACGACAAGGCTGGAATGAAGACAGGAATGCTGGAAGAAACACGCTTTACTAAGAAGTAGTGGGACTGGTTGCTGAGACAAGGAGGGAAGGCTGAGGGAAGGAAAGTGTGAGCCCTTTATAGGGCTTGGTGTGTGATGTCATTATCCAGTGCCAAAGAACTTTTCCTGTCGCTGGCCCTTTAAAACATATGAGGGCTGGCACACATGCGCTTCAGGAGGAGAGCATCAAGATGAGGCCAGCAGCATTCTGCCGTGTGAGGATTTGGCAGTGTCCTGCCTCGCAGAGTGCCAACAGCGTTTGGCTGCATCAGGAATCAGGAGGAATGGCCCAGCCAGGGAGGCATATGGGCTGTGGAAATCTGAAAGAATTGTATTCAATGGGGGTGAAGGGCTGATGTGCACGGAGCAGGAGAGAGACTTGGAGGTGATAGTGTCTAACGATCTGAAGTTGGCGAAACAGTGTGACAAGGCAATAGCTAAAGCCAGAAGAATGCTGGGCTGCATAGAGAGAGGAATTTCAAGTAAGAAAAGGGAAGTAATTATCCCCTTGTTCAGGTCCTTGGTGAGGCCTCACCTGGAGTACTGTGCTCAGTTCTTGAGACTGTATCGCTGAAGGGACAGAGACAGGATGGAGGTGGTCCAGAGAAGGGCGACCAAAAGGTGGATGGTCTTCATCGAATGACTTATGAGGAGAGACTAAAGAATCTAAATATGTATACCCTGGAGGAAAGGAGGAGCAGGGGTGACATGATACAGACGTTCAGATACCTGAAAGGTTTTAATGAGCCAAAGTCAATGACAAACCTTTTCCGTTGAAAAAAATCAGCAGAACCACGATTTAAAACTCCAGGGAGGAAGACTCAGAACCAATGTCATGAAGTATTTCTTCACAGAGAGGGTGGTGGATGCCTGGAACGCCCTTCCGGAGGAAGTGATGAAGACAAAAACTGTGAAGGATTTCAAAAGGGCGTGGGATAAACAATGTGGATGCATAAAGCCTGGAGGATGGGAATGAAGAGAAGAGGTATGGGGGTGGCTTGTAGGAATAAACACTGTGGATCCATAAAGCCTGGAGAATGGGAATGAAGAGAAGAGGTATGGGGGTGGCTTGCGGGAATGACGGCTACTACCTGGTGATTAATACCCTTATTTAATAAACGTTCATACAGTAATGAGACTCCAACATTGCTCTTTGCTTCAATGGCAAGAGGAAATGTGGAAAAGAGGATTTGCATTCAGGCAACAACCAACAAGGTAGCACAGTCTGGGTAAACAAATAAGCATGGGAGTAGCTTGCCTGTTGCAGCGGTTACTAGCACAAACCAATTAAGCCTGATACTTCACTTTCAATGCATATCCAGCATAAATCTCTGCTTCAATATTATCTCTGCTTCAACGGCAGGGGGGAATGAAGATAAGAGGCTTTACATTCAGACAACCACCAACAAGGACTGAATTGCAGAGTCTAGGTAAACAAATAAGCATGGGAGTATCTTGCTTGTTGCGGGGTTACTACCCCAAACCAATTTAAACCTGTTACTTCACTTTGAATGCATATCCAGCGCACTCACTGGTTCAACGGCAGGGGAGAATGAAGAATTAGGATTTACATCTAGCCAACATCTAACAAGGCATTAATCTAAGCAGTATGAGTATACAAGATGTGGTAGGCCTGATTGACAAACTGAAGAGTAGTAAATCACCTGGACCGGATGGTATACACCCCAGAGTTCTGAAGGAACTAAAAAATGAAATTTCAGACCTATTAGTAAAAATTTGTAACCTATCATTAAAATCATCCATTGTACCTGAAGACTGGAGGTTAGCAAATGTAAGCCCAATATTTAAAAAGAGCTCCAGGGGCAATCCGGGAAACTACAGACCGGTTAGCCTGACTTCAGTGCCAGGAAAAATAGTGGAAAGTGTTCTAAACATCAAAATCACAGAACATATAGAAAGACATGGTTTAATGGAACAAAGTCAGCATGGCTTTACCCAGGGCAAGTCTTGCCTCACAAATCTGCTTCACTTTTTTGAAGGCGTTAATAAACATGTGGATAAAGGTGAACCGGTAGATGTAGTATACTTGGATTTTCAGAAGGCGTTTGACAAAGTTCCTCATGAGAGGCTTCTAGGAAAAGTAAAAAGTCATGGGATAGGTGGCGATGTCCTTTTGTGGATTGCAAACTGGCTAAAAGACAGGAAACAGAGAGTAGGATTAAATGGACAATTTTCTCAGTGGAAGGGAGTGCACAGTGGAATGCCTCAGGGATCTGTATTGGGACCCTTACTTTCCAATATATTTATAAATGATCTGGAAAGAAATACGACGAGTGAGATAATCAAATTTGCAGATGACACAAAATTGTTCAGAGTAGTTAAATCACAAGCAGATTGTGATAAATTGCAGGAAGACCTTGTGAGACTGGAAAATTGGGCATCCAAATGGCAGATGAAATTTAATGTGGATAAGTGCAAGGTGATGCATATAGGGAAAAATAACCCATGCTGTAATTACACAATGTTGGGTTCCATATTAGGTGCTACAACCCAAGAAAGAGATCTAGGTGTCATAGTGGATAACACATTAAAATCGTCGGTTCAGTGTGCTGCGGCAGTCAAAAAAGCAAACAGAATGTTGGGAATTATTAGAAAGGGAATGGTGAATAAAACAGAAAATGTCATAATGCTTCTGTATCGCTCCATGGTGAGACCGCACTTTGAATACTGTGTACAATTCTGGTCGCCGCATCTCAAAAAAGATATAATTGCGATGGAGAAGGTACAGAGAAGGACTACCAAAATGATAAGGGGAATGGAACAGCTCCCCTATGAGGAAAGACTAAAGAGGTTAGGACTTTTCAGCTTGGAGAAGAGACGGCTCAGGGGGGATATGATAGAGATGTTTAAAATTATGAGAGGTCTAGAACGGGTAGATGTGAATTGGTTATTTACTCTTTCGGATAGTAGAAAGACTAGGGGGCACTCCATGAAGTTAGCATGGGGCACATTTAAAACTAATCGGAGAAAGTTCTTTTTTACTCAACGCACAATTAAACTCTGGAATTTGTTGCCAGAGGATGTGGTTAGTGCAGTTAGTATAGCGGTGTTTAAAAAAGGATTGGATAAGTTCTTGGAGGAGAAGTCCATTACCTGCTATTAAGTTCACTTAGGGGTAGATTTTCAGAGCCCTGCTCGCCTAAATCCGCCCAAAACCGGGCGGATTACGCGAGCAGGGCCCTGCGCGCCGGTGAGCCTATTTTACATAGGCTCACCGGCGCGCGCACAACCCCGGGACTCGCGTAAGTCCCGGGGTTTTCGGAGTGGGCGTGTCGGGAGGCGTGTCGGGGGGCGGGGCCGGATTGCGCGGCGTTTTGGGGGCGGGTACGGGGGCGTGGCTACGCCCCGGGGCGGTCCGGGGTGTGGCCTCGCCCTCCGTACCCGCCCCCAGGTCGCGGCCCGGCGCGCAGGGGTCCCGCTCGCGCGCGGGGATTTACGCCTCCCTCTGGGAGGCGTAAATCCCCCGACAAAGGTAGGATCGGGGTTTAGACAGGGCCGGGCGGGTGGGTTAGGTAGGGGAAGGGAGGGGAAGGTGAGGGGAGGGCAAAGGAAAGTTCCCTTCTAGGCCGCTCCGATTTCGGAGCGGCCTAGGAGGGAACGGGGGTAGGCTGCGCGGCTCGGCGCGCGCAGGCTATACGAAATCGATAGCCTTGCGCGCGCCGATCCAGGATTTTAGCCGATACGCGCGACTATGCGCGTATCTACTAAAATCCAGCGTACTTTTGTTTGCGCCTGGAGCGCAAACAAAAGTAGGCTGTTCGCGCTCGTTTGAAAATCTACCCCTTAGAGAATAGCCACTGCCATTAGCAATGGTAACATGGAATAGACTTAGTTTTTGGGTACTTGCCAGGTTCTTATGGCCTGGATTGGCCACTGTTGGAAACAGGATGCTGGGCTTGATGGACCCTTGGTCTTACCCAGTATGGCATTTTCTTATGTTCTTATGGGGTGACTTGCTCGATACAACGGTTACTACCCTGAAACATTAAGCCTTATACTTCACTTTAATACAGTTCCAACTCTGCTCTCTGCATCAATGGCGGGGGTGGAAGGAAATTAGGATAAAGCTACCAATAAGGGCTCTTTACTCAGCAGTCGGAGTAACAGATAAGTATGAGAAAATAAGTATGATGGCTTGTTGCAAAAAAATCAGCAGAACCAGGGGTCACGATTTAAAACTCCAAGGAGGAAGACTCAGAACCAATGTCAGGAAGTATTTCTTCACAGAGAGGGTGGTGGATGCCTGCAACGCCCTTCCGGAGGAAGTGGTGAAGACCAAAACTGTGAAGGATTTCAAAGGGGCGTGGGATAAACACTGTGGATCCATAGTCTAGGATGGGAATGAAAAGAAGAGGCATGGGGGTGGCTTGCTTGCGGGAATGACGGCTACTACCTGGAGATTAATATCCTTATTCAATAAACATACACACAGTTAATACAACTCCAACATTGCTCTATGCTTCAATGGCAAGAGAAAATGTGGAAAAAAGGATTTGCATCCACAAAAAAACGGGGGAGTAGCTTTCTTGTTACGGCGGTTACTACCCCAAACCAAATAAGCCTGATACTTCACTTGGAATACATATCCAGCGCAGCTCACTGCTTCAATGGCAGGGGGGAACGAAATAAAGAGGATTTATATTCAGACAACCAACAAGGACTGAATTACACAGGCAGGGTAAACAAGCGTGGGAGTAGCTTGCTTATTACATCGGTTACTACCCCTAACCAATTAGCTAGATACTTCACTTAGATACAGCTCCAGCACTGCTATCTACATCAATGGTGGGGGTGGAAGGGAAATAGAACCAAAAAGTTACTTATAAGGGCCAAGAGTAACAGATAAGTATGAAAAAAAATAAGTGTGAAAGCTTGTTGGGCAGACTGGATGGGCTGTTTGGTCTTCTTCTGCCGTCATTTCTATGTTTCTACGTTTCTTCTGCTGTCATTTCTATGTTAAGTGCGGTGGTTTGCAGAGGCAGCCTACGGACCGCCAACATAACACTGGATCAATAGGAGACAGAAATCTTCTTGTCTTGAGACAAAAGCTTTACCAGCCAGAAGGATGCACAAACAGTGAAGCAAGAGAAGATCAAATATTGCCTCAGAATGAGACATCTTTCACTACTAGAGTGCACTCAACATACATTCATTACTCTAATAAACAGACACACCCTAAACACAAACAGTGAAAATGTGACATACTGGGGTCAAGTTTCAAAATGTCCATATTGGAATAAAGACTGTATCTACTTTTTATCTGGGAGCTTTGCACCAATTTTCAAAGCAAAAGTACACACAGACTTTCAATTTGAAGCTTGTTGCAGGTATGAAGTACACAGGGTCACTTGTGCCTGCTTTTTCTGTCGATAGATTTTTGGTGGTGAAGTACATGTAAAGATCTGAAAATGCCACCTACGTGCGTGGTTTTCCTCCCCTGATCTTATCCCGCCCCCAGGAGCGCCTCCTCTCAATCGGGCCGCTTCAGTAAATTGCGCGGGAGAGCCGGCACTCAGAGGCGAGCGCCCGCTCTCCCGACACACGCCCAGGCCCCTCTCCTGGGTGCGTGATTTAGTATGCATGAGGGGCCGCGGTAATAAGGAGGCGCTAGGGACACTAGCATATCCATAGCGCCTCCTTATTGGCAGAAGCAGCAGCTGTCAGCGGGTTTGACAGCAGATGCTTAACTTTACCGGCGTCTCTTGTCGAACCCGCTAACAGCCACGGGTTTGAAAAATGAACGCTTGCAAAATTGAGCATCCTCTTCCAACCCACAAACCGCGGGCTGATTTTTTTTTTTTTTACGATTTAAAATTTTTTTTTTTATTTTTGGGGCCTCCAACTTAATATCGCTATATTAAGTCAGAGGGTGTACAGAAAAGCAGTTTTTTCTGCTTTTCTGTATACTTTCCTGATGCCGGCCGAAATTAACGCCTGCCTTTGGGCAGGCGTTAATTACGGAGAATAAAATGTGCGGCTTGGCAGCACATTTTACTTTCTGTATTGCGAGGGACTAATAGGCTCATCAACATGCATTTGCATGTTGTGGGCGCTATTAGTTTTTGGGGGGTTGGACACGCGTTCTCCTTGCAATATTACCCCATACTGTATAAGGGGTAATAACAGCGCATAGAAAATGCGTGTCCAGATGGGGGATAACGGTGCGCTCGGCCTGAGCGCACCGTACTGAATGTGGCTAAAAGTACCATGCCAGATGGAGGAAGGGCAATTTTCAGACACCCATATTAACATAGGCAAAAGGCTTTTTACCTACCTAAATCACTTTGAAAAGTATCCTCCCTAGTTGTCATTTGTTTCACGAACTCAGTAAAAGGACTCAAATTTGGTGATTAAGCTTTTCTTTGGAAATCTCATACAACTCCAGCTATTCAGTCAAATTACCTTTAAATCTTGCATTCTTATCCACCCAATCTCCAATGATGGCCCCCAAAAGAAGAACAGATCCTGCGACCACCAGCCCAAAGACTGCAGTTAGGAGTAAGCTGTCCTTGTAGAGTTCCACCAGAAAGACCGACACTGCGAACTGCCACATTCGATCACCCTGCAATCATCCACATTTGTTTATATCATCTTTCACATCTTTCTACAGTCTTACTAAACTACAGTGTTGTAAGAGCATGATTCTAACACTTTTAATCTGAACCCAGCAGAAAGAAATCTTTAAATTGCTCACTATCATCCAACTTCAGATTTACTAAAACATACATTGAATATGGAGCACCTCAGTTCTTCTAGCTAAGCTGAACATTTCACTACGAGACCTACATTTAAATTTGTTGTAGGACACAAGTGAAGTGAAAGAGGCAATTGTAATTTCTCCATGGCAGTCATTTTTGTTGATGGCACAATCTGGTAAGACAGGATGCTGAAGAGAAACAGAACAGAAGATAACATTGCAAGTCATGGGTGAGATAAATTGACAGCATGAAACATTTGGCTCATCTCAGTTTTCCCATATAGTTTTCTTATTTTTTTTAAGGCATGAACTCTTGTCTGAACTACATCTAAATACATAAGTAAATAAATCAAACATAGAATACAATATAAAGCATTTTGTATAATCCATAAACTAATCCACGATGATAAAGCCGACTGGCTTAACACGGCACTGCGCGTGCATGTACCACAAAGAAACATGAGATCTGCAAATAAAGCTCTACTAACTGTCCCCTCTGTCAAATCAGCACATCTCACGCAAGTAAGGGAAAGAGCACTGTCACTGGCTGGTCCTGTACTCTGGAATACCATGCCACTCGAAATAAGACTACAGACAAATCTGAAATTATTCAAAACTAATCTGAAAACCTGGCTTTTTAAACAAGCATTTTATAAAGATAAAGAAAAGGAGAAAAATAGTTGCGCGATAAGGATGCACCAAGCTAGAAGTTTTTAGTAACCTACATAAGCATATTAATGTTAAAATCAAACTGCCTAATTTGTTCCTAACAATCAGGTTTAATTTACACACCTAGTTTATTATTTTACATTGTTACCTTACTATGATGGCACATGAGTAATTTGTAATCTATACCACCCATATTTCTCTTTATCGTGCCCTTCTGTAAACCGTTGTGATGGTATTTAACTTAACGACAGTATAGAAAAAATTTTAAATAAAAAATAAAAAAACTAGAGACTGAGTGGACCATTTCAGGGAGGGGACACCTGCACCTCCAAAAATATTTTGTGAGCTAAGGGCCTTTTAACCCCCAACAATTCTCTCTCCCCTTCAGGCTGCAAAGGACAGAGAGTAAGCTCAAGATCCAGGTCATGGAGGTCACTGCTCAGAGGGTTTTGAAGGATAGCTGTTAAGAAAGTGAGCAGGTCAGGGACAGAATGCGAGACACTGAGAGAAAAGAATGAAGAAGAACATAAGAAATGCCATACTGGGTCAAGCCCAGTATCCTCTTTCCAACAGTGGCCAATCCAAGTCACGAGTACCTGGCAAGTACCCACACATTAAATAAATCTCAAGCTACTATTGCTTATTAATTAATATCAGTTATGGATTTTACCTCTAGGAACTTATCTAAACCATTTTTAAACCCAGTTATACCAACTGCCGTAACCACATCCTCTGGCAATGAATTCCAGAGCTTAACTATGCACTAAATGAAAAAGAATTATCTTTGATTTGTTTTAAATGAGCTACTTGCTAACTTCCTGGACTGCCCCCTAGTCCTATTATTGAGAGAGTAAATAATTGATTTACATTAACCTGTTCAAGTCCTATCATGATTTTCTAGACCTCTATCATATCCCCCCTTCAGTAATCTCTTCTCCAAGCTGAACAGCCCTAATCTCTTTAGCCTTTCCTCATAGGGCAGCCATTCCATGCCCCTTATTTTGGTCACTCTTCTCTAAATTTTCTCCAGTGTAACTATATCTTTTTTGAGATGCAGCGACCAGAATTGCAATTAGTATTCAAGATGCAGTCTCACCATGGAGTAATACAGAGGCATTATGACATCCATCATTTTATTTGCCATTCCCTTCCTAATAATTCCTAACATTGTTTGCATTTTTGATTGCCATAGCACACTGAGCCGACGAGTTCAATGTATTATCCACTATGATGCCAGATCTCTTTCCTGGGTGGTAACTCCTAAGACAGAACCTAACATTATGTAACTACATCAAGGGTTATTTTTTCCCATATGTATCACTTTGCACTTCTCCACGTTAAATTTAATCTGCCATTTGGAAGCTGAATCTTCCAGTTTGCAAGGTCCTCCTGCAATTTATCTCAATCTGCTTGAGATTTAACTACTCTGCATAATTTTGTGTCATCTGCAAATTTGATCATCTCACTTATCTTACCTCTTTCCAGATCACTTATAACTATATTAAAAGGCAGCAGTCCTAGTACAGATCCCTGAGGCACTCCACTGAGGAAAGGAATATAAGGAAAGTGAGAATCTGGGAAGAGAAGAGATGGTGAAGAGTGAGAGGCTGAGAAGAAATTAGAAGAATTAAGGAGTCAGGGTGAAGAGGTGAGTGACAAAGGGAGATGAAGGAATGGGCAATAGAAGTAAAAGAAATGGCAAATGAGAGATGGAGCAACAGCTATTCTATTGACATCAACTCATGACACTCCTTAACGGGAAGCTGAATCATTCAATACATTTAATACTTCTTTTCTGTAATCC
This sequence comes from Rhinatrema bivittatum, assembly GCF_901001135.1. NCBI lineage: Eukaryota > Metazoa > Chordata > Amphibia > Gymnophiona > Rhinatrematidae > Rhinatrema > Rhinatrema bivittatum. The sequence continues at coordinate 141,237,723 of NC_042620.1, forward strand.
ATTTTCTTCATAACAGTGCCATTTTTATATCTTTCAAAGCTTGTCATATATTTTGTGTTGAATTTTAGTCTAAGGTATGATATATTAAGGTAAACATATACAAATTGCTTTGTTTTGAATTTTAGGAATATCAAGAACTCAATAATTTGAAAATGTTCTGGACTTTAGTAAAATCTCAACCACCGCACAATGCTCTTCAGCAATAAAGCCTCCGATTATGAATTTCTTTTGATGAAAATAAGTAAATCAATATATCATCAATGAAATGCAAATGTTGCTTACCTGTAACAGGTGTTCTCACGGGACAGCAGGATGTTAGTCCTCACATATAGGTGACATCACAGGATGGAGCCCAATCACGGAACACTTTTGTCAAAGTTTCTAGAAATTTGACTGGCACCTACTGGGCATGCCCAGCATGGCACTAAACCTGAGGCCATCAGGGGTCCCCCCTTCAGTCTTGTTTAAAGCTACAGGAAGTACCGAAAAATAAAATAATAAAACATAACGAATCCAACACCGCGGGGTGGTGGGCTGGTTTTGTGAGGACTAACATCCTGCTGTCCTGTGAGAACACCTGTTACAGGTAAGCAACATTTGCTTTCTCACAGGACAAGCAGGATGGTAGTCCTCACATATGGGTGGAGTACCGAACTGAGGATGTCCGAGAAATGCACCAAATGTACCCAAATGTGCAATAGGCACTAGCATTGGGGTAAAATTTGGTAGAGGGCATCCTGAACCGTAACGGGCAGGCAGAAGGGTGTTGGTACGTCAAGTTGTAAATAGGTTGCGCAAGACAGACTGGCCGAAGATGGAATCTTGTCTTCCGGCCTTGTCTAAGCAATAATGGGCTGTGAAGGTATAGAGAGAACTCCAGGTAGCAGCCCTGCAAATGTCAGGAAGCGGCACCGAGCATAGGTGTGCTACTGAAGTCGCCATGGCCCTCACAGAGTGTGCTTTAACACGGTCTTGAAGTGGAATGCCTGCTTGCTGATAGCAAAAGGATATGCAGTCCGCTAACTAGGAGGAGAGAGTCTGCTTACCCACAGGCTGCCCCAATTTGATGGAATGGAAAGAGACAAACAATTGAGTGCTTTTCCTGTGGGCAGCTGTACGGTCTAGATCAGGGGTCGGGAACCCATGGCTCGCGAGCCAGATATGGCTCTTTTCAGGGCTGCATCTGGCTCGCAGACAGTCGCCACACTTTCCCGCTGACCCAGCTGCTCCCCGGTCCTCCTCCGCCCGGGCTTAAAATGCTGTCAGCCCGAGTGGAACGCGGCAGGACAGCTGGAGTCAGCGGCACCGGCCTGCTCTCTTCTTCCCCCCCCCCCCCCCCGCGGCCCGGAAGAGGAAGTAGAGAGTATCGGGTGCCTGCGCAGCAAGAAGAGGCCACGCTAGTGCGCTCGGCATCGGCCCGAAGAAAAGAAGACTGCAGCGCGGCTCGGAGGAAAATGAAGAGGTTCAGCCGCGGCCGATGGGACTCCGCCTCCACGAGGGCTGAAAATGAAGAGGTGAGCGTTGGGAGGAGGCTGCTGCTGCCGCGAGTTCCCGGGGTGGGGGAGAGAGAGAGAGTGAATGAGCGAGCAAGCATGTGTGTTTGCTCGCTCATTCACTCTCTCTCTCCCCCACCCCCACCCCGGGAACTCGCGGCAGCAGCAGCCTCCTCCCAACGCTCACCTCTTCATTTTCAGCCCTCGCGGAGGCGGAGTCCCATCGGCCGCGGCTGAACCTCTTCATTTTCCTCCGAGCCGCGCTGCAGTCTTCTTTTCTTCGGGCCGATGCCGAGCGCACTAGCGTGGCCTCTTCTTGCCGCGCAGGCACCCGATACTCTCCACTTCCGGGCCGCGGGGGGGGGGGGGGCGGCTGTGTGTGTGTGTGTGTGATCGCATGTATGTGAATGATTGAGAGCCTGGGGGCCTTGTGTGTGTGTGTGTGTGTGTGTGTGTGAGATTGCATGTATGTGAATGATTGAGAGCCTGGGGGCCTTGTGTGTGTGTGTGAGATTGCATGTATGTGAATGATTGAGAGCCTGGGGGCCTGTGTGTGTGTGATCGCATGTATGTGAATGATTGAGAGCCTGTACATGTGAAAGTGAGTACGTCTGTGATTGAGAGCCTGCCTGTGAGAGAGAGAGAGCATGAATGTAAGTTTACGATTGGGAACCTGTATGTGTAAGTTTGTGATTGAAAACCTGTTTGTGTGAAAGAGTATGTGTGTATGATTGAGATCCTTTGTGTGTGAGAGAAATCATGTGTATGTATGATTAAGAGCCTGTGTGTATAAGTAAGAGAGATCATGTGTGTCTGTGTGTGATTGAGAGCTGGTTTAGGTGATGGAGCATGTGAGTATGTGATTGAGAGCCTGTGTGTAAATGAGAGAAAGAGAGGACATGTTTGTAAGCATGTGAATGAGAGTCTGTGTGTGAGAGAAAAAGACAGCATGTATTTATGTGATTGAAAGCCTGTGTGTGTGTGTAAGCGTGAAAAGATAGACAGCATGTGTGTAAATGTGTAATTAAGAGCCTATATAAGTGAGAGAGAAAAAGCATGTGTATATGTGAGTACTGAGAGCATGTGTGTACAGGTGTGTCATTGAGAGCCAGTGTGAGAGAGAGCGCTGGTATGTGACTGAGAGAGGAGAAAGTTCCAAGCAAACCACCCCACCTCCTGCTAATTCAGAACAATCTCAGGACACCTGGATATCAAACGTTCCCAGGTATGCAGAGCAAAAACATTTTTGTATCCTTATTATTTTTCATTACTGGGTCTTTGTGTCTGCTATTTTGAAATATTTTGTTGGTATCTGGAAATGTTTTATATGAGTTTTTAATTATTGGATATTCCACTCATCAGCTGTTTCGAAATATGTTCTTTTTGTTAGTACAGTTTTACTGCTGATGATTTTATATTTCTTGATTTGTTTTATAAGGATGGGTGATGTTTCTTTTTTCCTTTGTTACACTGCATACAGAGACTCTGGCTTGTTGCAGTTTCCAATTCAGTTTTTTCTGCATGCTTCTTGTTATGCGTTTTGGTCTTTTTATTCTATGTTAGGTGAGGGACAGCACGTGATTCAGGTGAGGTTTTCTGCTGGCGTGTAGTTTCTGTGTAGGACTCTATAGCAGCCTGACTTGGTCCGTTTTCCTAATAGGAGATGTATTGGTGTCTTAAGGCCTGGTGTAATATTTTCAGAGACTTATTGTACTTTAAAAGTGTGATCTTACATAAAATGCACACATTTACTTGTATTTAGTTTTAAACATATTGTATGGCTCTCATGGAATTACATTTTAAAATATGTGGCGTTTATGGCTCTCTCAGCCAAAAAGGTTCCTGACCCCTGGTCTAGATAGAACGCTAGAGCACGTTTATTTATTTAAAAGTTTTTATATACCGCGCAATGGGGTAGGTGTCTATCCGTCTAGGCGGTTTACAAAGTTACACACACATAATTTTGTTACAATACATCATTAAAATACAAATACATTACATTACTGAGTTGTGCTGGCAAAATTATAGTTCGTAGAGCATAAATCTTATTATAAATTTTACAGTCAAGGGTATGCAGAGCCTGTTCTCCTAGATTGGAGTGGGGCCTGGGAAAGAAGGTAGTATAATGGATTAATGTGAAACTCCGATACTACCTTAGGTAAGAACTTTTTTTTTTTTAATTTATTTATTCATTTTCATATCATTACAAACATCCAAAATAGTTTGTGACATAAAATCTTTACATTCCAGTACAAACCATTCTTCTGTAATATTGTTAAGAAGCAATAAGGACCCTTGAAGTTTCATTAGAGCAATAAGGTAATTTTCTAATTTAATAAGGAAATTTACAGGTCATTCTCTTTATATTATGCCTCAATCCGGTTGGATGTCACCTACCTCAATCTTACATTTATCTAGAAATGCTCTTAAATGTACTGGTTCATAATAAACATACTTATTGTTCTTATACATAATGTACATTTACATGGATTCCTAATGACTGCCTGGATCCCTAGTACCTTAGCTTCTGACAACATCTCTACAAATATTTTCCTTCTGGTTTGAGTATCCTTTGTAAGATCAAGGTAGATCCATATCTTTTGGCCAAAAAATTTTTCGTCACGATTTTGAAGAAATGTTCTCAAAATCATGTCCCTATCCCTTTCATTCACAAAGGATATAACAATGTCCCTCTAAATTCAATTTGCTCCTCAGAAGGTGCCTCAAGAAAGGCTGTCAATTCTGTTTCTAAGTTAACATCTGATATCCTGGGTTCATTTCTAACTCCTATATTAGGTACAAAGTAGATTTTTGAGAGATCTGGAATTTTATCTTGTGTTATTAATAAGACATTCATCAAATATTTTTTAAATTGTTCTTTGGGCGAGATCAATTTCACACTTGGGAAATTTAATATTCTCAAGTTTAGATATCTCATCTTATTTTCAATTTTTTCATAATTTCTTTTCATTAACTCATCTGATTTAATCAGGTTAGCTTGTACTTCTTTCATAGATGATAATTGTACAGAAATCTCATTAATCTTGAGTTCATGTGTATTTACCACAGGTTCAATTACATTCACTTTATTTTGAGATGCATTTATAGATTTAGTTAATGATGTTATTGAATTTTCTAAAGTCATTAGGGCTTTCCATATAGAATCCAACGTAATCACCTCTGGTTGTACTATTTTCTGAATATTGAGATTTAGTAACATCTCTCCTTCCTGGCATACCTCTGAAATCTTTAGGATTTCTGTAGCCAGGTTCTCTTCACATCGTTCTGATGTTATATTTACCCCTATAGGTCCACCTTCCAATTCCTCCTCTGAGATCATGGGCTTACAAGCTTCCAGCTGTTTCCCATGATCTGAATTTGAAAAGGGTCCCGGGGTTGGATGTGAGGGCATTTGAGGTGCTCCGGGGCTTAAGGAAGTTTGAATGTCCAGGAAGGTAAGGTTTTGCTCCAAACCTATACCCTCAGCGGACTTAGCACCCGGTGTTGAGACTGCTACTGGTGTGAAAAAACCTCTATTACTTGCTGCGTAAGGATAGGTTGCGCAGGTACAGAGGGGTCCATGCGCAAGTGCCCCTTGCATTTAGTATGTGGCATAATAAAGTAGACAAATATAAAGGTTCCTACCGCACCAGATTTCCTTTTCACAAATTCCTTGGTCCTCTGGGAGGGTTAGGAGAGTCCAAAAACAGGTATAATGAAGTATAATTTCTACTCCATTTCCAGCCGTCGAAAGCAAGTCGAAAATAAGTCGCGCGGCTTAGACGACACGCCGGCGAACGCTGCGCGCCGCTGAGTAACCGAGGATCCACACCGTGTGTCCACTTCTTTTCTAGTCAGGTTGTCTGAATTAGCCCTCACAAATAACTTTTTTCAGTTTCAGAATTCATATTTCCAACAGATTAAAGGGACGGCCATGGGGGCGACTATGGCCCCCAGCCTGGCTTGCCTGTTTATGGACCATTTTGAGAGCCAATTCATTTATTCTTCGGAATGGTTTAGGTTTATTTACATCTGGCGCCGGTACATAGATGATGTGCTCTTGATTTGGATGGGCACTGATATACAATTTTACTGTTTTCTTGATTGGCTTAACTCTTTGAATCCACACATTCAATTTAATTTTTGTATTCACCCTCGGTCCATTGCCTTTTTAGACATTATGATTACAGCAGGGGCTGACAGCTTTGAAACTACGCTTTATCGTAAGGATACTGACCGTAATACACTTTTACAGTATCAGAGTTGCCATCCCCGCGCGTTACGCGATAACATCCCTACGGGACAGTTTTTACGCCTGCGCCGCCTGTGTTCCACTCGCCCAGAATTCTTGGCGCAAGCTCACACTATGTTCAACCGATTTCTGGAGCGCGGCTATCCCCATAGGGTGGTAAAAAGAGCTTTTAAAAGGGCACTATACACCAATCGTGACTGGCTGTTTGCTCCAGGGTCCAGCTCAGAAGATGAGACTAACAATTGCATACTACCTTTTTCTATTATGGGGAGAGCCATTGCCTCGATGATAAGACGTCATTGGACTGCCCTTGCACTGACAGACCTTTTACACAGCCCGCTGCACTTCACTTATAAGCGCGGCAAAAACTTGCGGGACCGACTGGTTCACACTTTTTCAATTGCTGAATCATCCTACAGTCAGGGCACACATGGCCCATGTGGTCACTGCACTATGTGCAGTCACACGGAAAGAACATCTTCCTTTATACATCCCAGCACTGGGCGTCTGTTCAAACTAAGCTCGGCATCTGATTGTCTTACTAAAGGCGTGGTTTACATCGTGAAGTGTCCTTGTCCTATTCCACGTGCCACGCGGCTGCTTCAATAAAAGGCTTTTCTCCCCTGCTCCAGCCCAACCCTGCGACCAAAATCGCGATGGTAAAAGCAGGAATACCAGAGACGTTCTTATGATTAATTTGATTTGAAAGTGCTGCTTTAAGGTTTTTCCCATGGCAGAGCAGGGAGTTCGGGCACTTGCTACTTGCTCCTCCTGCAGCAATCGGCACTGCTGAGATAGTATTTTATTGTTTTGAGGTGAATGCTGTAATCCGGTATTCAGTGGCTTCTGCCCTGACTGGCCTGCATCGGGAGGCTATTTGTAAAATTCACGGCAAATATGGCGGCCGGCGTAACAAAGAGGCAGAAACTTTCCTTACTTACAATGCTCCCGGCTTGCAGCGATCAACCCGTTTTAGTGAGTGAAAGTGGTCAGCGTCTCTTGCCCAAGCTGGTGCTGTGCTTTAAAAGCAACTTTTTGAATTTTTTCGTGGCTAAATTGATTGTGCCATGAAGAAGCAGGGCTGGAGCCTCAAACCTTAGCAGCAATCCCTTCTTGCGGCGAACAGCACCCCCGGATTCTTCTTTTAGCAATATTTTGATTTGGGGTGTAGTTTTTAAATTGTCCCGGGTTGAATTTCGCCACTGTTTTTGCTATTTTAGGTGGTTATAGTTTGTTTTGATTGTCCCTCTTGAAATGGCGGCTCGCACCCAATGCAGATTGTGGCAGAGTTCCAACTGCTTTTCCCTGGTCCTATTTCCCCACTGTGGTTAGCGAGGCAAATATAGCGGCTAGAGAGAAAGCAGAGCCCAGGCTGCACTCTCCCTCAGCTCCCCTGCTGCTCCTCGGGCAGCACTTCTGTGTTTTGTTTTGATCGTGTGAATCAACAACTCCTGCCTGATCTGATGCTGCAACAGGAGTCGTGTTTTTAAAGGTTTTGGGTAGCGAAAACGTTTGTCGGGGAGAAGGCAGTGCCGGAGCCTCAGGCACACGCAGCCATCCCGTTTCACAGTGAACAGCACCCCCCCGAAGCACCATCATTTTTAGCATTCAAGGAGCCCCTTCAATCATGGATCCCCAGCCTCTACCAAAAACAGAAAAACCTTCACCCCAAGAGGTACAAGGCATTTTCCCAGCTATCCTCAGTCACAAATGCAGGCTATAAGTATAAATAGTGAGGTTCAGACAAAAAACTGGACTGTGGACACCACTAAAAGCCAGACTCAAATGCAGTGCAATAAATCAAAAACAGAAATATCACCATTCCTCATAAAACAAAGTCAAGGAATATAAATCAATCACAACAATGAGGAAACCATACTAATGAAAAGCATATTTTAAAACAGATGACAAATAGAATACCACTTAATAATTAAGAAAAATAAGGATAAAAACTTCAAACTTTCCCCCAAAATCAGTCAAAAATTTCAAAATAGCAGACATATCAAACACCCAATAATTAAAACTAATAAGGATAAATATAAAAAAAAAAATCCCACCTCTCCATACCTGGACAATTTTCATTTCCAGTCAGCCTGAGATTGTAGACACTCTTTCACAGGCACACACAAGCAAGCTTGGAGGAGAAATCCATTACCTGCTATTAATTAAGTTGACTTAGAAAAATGCCACTGCTATTACTAGCAACGGTAACATAGAATAGACTTAGTTTTTGGGTACTTGCCAGGTTCTTATGGCCTAGATTGGCCACTGTTGGAAACAGGATGCTGGGCTTGATGGACCCTTGGTCTGACCCAGTATGGCATGTTCTTATGTTCTTAAGCTCCCAATCTCTCTCTTTCACAGGCACACACACACACACACACACACACACACACACACAAGGCGGCTCCCAATCTCTCTCTCTTTCTCAGGCAAACTCCCAAGCATGCTCCCAAGCACACAGTTGTACCTCTGCTCATTCTTCAGCCCCTGCTGGAATAGGTTGAAGCGGCGGCCCACCACTCTGCCTCTTTTTGTCTCCTCTGGAGGGTGCCGCTGTTGGGTCTCCCTTCTCCTCCTTCAGCCCGCCAGCCTGGTCTCCAATGGGCCTGCCGATGCTCTGACCTGCCTGCCCGTCATCATCCAAGGCCAAGTTATAGCCCTTGATGATGCTTGAGCAGGGAGGTCAGAACATCAGCGAGTGGCAAGGGGAGGCACCCACCCCCTGCCAGCATCACTGTCTCTTCTTGCTGGCGGGAACCCCGTCAGCGCCGCTAAATGGGATCGCTCCTCGCTGGCGGGGTGTGGAATCCTCGCCAGTGCCAACGAACGATGTCTCTTCTTGCTGGCAGGGGGTGGGAACCCTACCAGGGCACCAAACGGTGCCTCCCCTTGCCACTCGCTGATATTCTGACCTCCCTGCTCAAGCATCATCAAGGGCTATAACTTGGCCTTGGATGATGACGGGCAGGCAGGTCAGAGCATCGGCAGGCTGCACATAATGGAGTGTCCTCAAATGATAGATGAGCCAAATTAAAACCCTTTTAAGGCCAGATTTGGCCCACGGGCCATAGTTTACCTACCACTGTCAGAGGATGGAGAAGAAGGGATTTTATAGCCTGAGGGAATGTCATATAGATTTATAAAATCATGAGTGGAGTAGAATCAATAATTACGGGACTAGGGAACAGTCCATGAAACTAACAGATAACCAATTTAAAACAAATAGGCGGAGGTATTTATTCACTATGGGCTGGATTTTAAAAGGCCGGCGATGCGCGTAAAGCCCCTGGATGCATTTAAGTCCCGGGGCTTACAAAAAGATGCGGGGAGGGGACGGAGCGGGGTCCGAGGCTCCAGGCACAGCAGCCATTTGCTGCTGTGCCTGGGATTGCGGGCTGGCAGTCGGCCAGTGTGCGCAACTTGCGCCTGCCCAAAGGCAGGCGCAAAAGGTAAGATAAAGGGGCAGGGGAGGGTTAGAGTAGGGCTAGGGGGGGAAAGGTTAGGGGAAGGGGTGGGAAAGCCAGGTTAGGGGGGAGGGAACGGGGGAAGGCAGTGCGGCTCAGCGCACACAAGGTGCACAATTGTGCTCCCCCGTGCGCATGCCGACTCTTAATTTTATAACTTGTGCGCGCCTGCGCAAGTTATAAAATCGGGGGTACATGTGCGCACGCCAGGTAGCGCGCGCACATGTAAGCCGTGTGTGCTCCTTTTAAAATCTACCCCTTAATGCACAATCAAGCTGTTAAATTTGATGTTGAATGATGCGGTCAAGACATCTAACATACCTGGAGGAAAAGAACATGAGAATTATACCTGTAAAGAAGTTACTTACATGTATATATGGTCAAATCTAACTCACCCTTCAAACAAGTTTTTAATTAGACATGATGTAACCGAACCCTTTGGCACTTGTTAGGATGTACCGTTGTACACATTCACCTACTAAATTTATGTGCCTGTATGTAAACCGTTGTGATGTTATATAACTTAACGACGGTATAGAAAAGATTTTAAATAAATAAATAGAAGTCCATAAACCATTATTAGTCAGGCAGACTTAGGAAAGTCATCACTTATTTCTAGGATTGAGCAACAGGAAATGAATCTATTCTTTGGGATCTGCTGGGCAGCTTGTGAATCAGGTTGGCCATTGCTGGAGACAAGATGATGGGTTTGATGGACTTTTAGTCTGAGTTGGCATGGTATATCTTATGTTCTTAAGCCCTTTGTGCTGTAAAAATGTATGCTAAGGAGCAAATGTCCAAGGAAAACTGAAAATATCCTCTGAGTTGATTTGAATATCTTTTATACAGCTTAAGAAAAATGCTACAAGCCAAATATCTCTAGATAAGTTACATAGTTCAGGAAGTTTGCAGGATACAAGCTAATGCCTTTCACCAAATAAAAAGACATTATTGTAGCTTATATTCATTTGCTAACTCTGCTATTTGCAATAAGCACTAATTGGTTTTCAATTGTTTGGAAGTTGTAAGTAACCCCAGATAGCAGGACTTTTATAGATTTAGCAAATGTTTATTTTGGATTCTTTTCCTGTATTCTGAGCATACCTTTGGAAATAAGTACTGCATTAAGATCTTAAAGATTACTTTTGGTTAAATTAAATAACTTTAAGAACATCAGAACTTAACCTTAATTTAAATTTTTACCATTTATTTAAAAGTTTTGAGTGATGTTTCAGACAGGAAACAATCTTTAAAATATTAATTTCCAGATTATTAGATATGCTGCAAATGGGTGGCATGACCTCAGTATATTAAGAGTATGATGATAGGGTACACTTGTGAACAATAGTGTCCCAGAGGATGGAGCTAGCATATAACGTGCAGGCTCAATCTTGACCGACCTAAAATAAACTTCTACAAAAAGAAGATAAAAACTCTAGTGGCAATTTAGAAATTGTGGTTCCCTTGAAAACATGACTGTTTGCAGAAAGTGAAGACTTGTGTTCATGATCCAAGTTCTGTTATTTGGAAAACAGGAGTCTCAAACAACTGTTTGCAGCTGACAAGGGAAAAAGTTAGTTTTAAGAATGCAGCGAATATGATTTCACTCACCCAAGTGGACAGGAAATGGTCAAGGTAGAGAAAAAACCTGGCAGATGTAAGGTAACTGACAGAAGATCCTGCAATACAAATAAGAGAGTGCATTTTCATTTACACATGATCTAGAATTAAATGCAATAATGAAATTCTATAAATAGGATTTCGGCAGATTTGAAAGTCAAGCAAAAGCATGTTGATACAGTTTTTAAAGGATACAGGAAAATTAGTTCTTACCTGTTAATTTTCGTTCCTGTACCACCACGGATCAGTCCAGACAGTGGGTTGAGCCTCCTTTCCAGCAGGTGGAGACAGACTAAAACTTGCAGGATGCCCTATATCAGGACAGAGCCTATCCTCTCACCCTTCAGTATAACGTATGTCAAAGCATAAAACAATAAACCCAAGAATAGGATCAAGCAAGTAACCAAAAAGCTCAACGGAGCAACCATAGATTAATGTAGAAGCATGGTATACCTATACACTCTTGCATAAATTTGGTATAAAATAACCACCAAGGCTTCCGATGTAAATGCTCAGTAATCTTGCACCAAGGAAAATATGAAAATCTGCAGACATGCAAGAAAACAAGCTTCGAGAGGAAAGAAGACAGACAGGGAAGGGCATCTGGACTGATCCGTGGTACTACAGGAACGAAAATTAACAGGTAAGAACTAATTTTCCTTTCCTGTACGTACCCGGATCAGTCCAGACAGTGGGATGTACCAAAGCTTCCCTAAACTGGGTGGGACCGAGACAGTCCCGCTCGAAGCACTTGCCGCCCAAAGGAACCGAACACCGGGACGTGGACATCCAGACGGTAGTGCCGAGCAAAAGTGTGCAGAGACGTCCAAGTGGCAGCCCTGCAAATCTCCTGCGGGGAGACAGACTGACCACGAAGTAGCCTGAGAACGGAGAGAATGGGCTTTCAGACCCTCAGGAAGCGGACGACCCTGACAAAGATAAGCCGAGGAAATGGCTTCTTTCAACCACCGCGCAATCGTGGTCTTAGAAGCCTGTTTACCCCGGTTGGGACCACTCCAAAGGACGAAGAGATGGTCCGATATGCGGAAGTCATTGGTGACTTGAAGATAACGAAGCAAGACTCGCTTGACATCCAGCCGATGGAGGTCGCCCCCAGCCGTACCGGCAATCTCCTCCGGAGAGAACACGGGGAGTTCTACCGACTGGTTGATGTGAAAGGCGGAGACAACCTTAGGCAAGAAGGAAGGCACCATCCTGAGAGAGACCCCGGAATCAGAAAAACGCAAGAAGGGCTCCCGACAGGACAGCGCCTGAAGCTCGGAAATACGACGAGCAGAGGAAATAGAGACTAGAAAGACAGTCTTAAGAGTAAGATCCTTGAGCGTAGCGTGGTGAAGAGGCTCAAAGGGAGCCACACAGAGAGCACGAAGGACCAGGTTGAGACTCCAAGATGGACACGTGGCCCGGGAGGGGGGGCGGAGGTGTCTAACACCCCTCAGGAAACGAATCACGTCCGGGTGAGCAGCTAAGGCATGACCGTCCACCCTACCCAGGAGAGAGCCAAGTGCAGAGACTTGAACGCGTAAGGAACTGAAGGAGAGACCCTTAGATAGACCCTTCTGAAGAAAAAGAACCAAAGGGATCGAGGCGGAGCGCGCCGGGACACCCACCTCCATACATGCGGATTCAAAGACCTTCCAGATGCGCACATAGGCCAGAGAAGTAGACTGCTTCCGGGCTCGCAGCAGGATGGAGATGATCTCCTCCCTATAACCTTTGCACCTCAGGTGACGCCATTCAAAAGCCAGGCCGCTAGACAGAAGCGATCGGCCTGGTCGAAAAATACAGGCCCCTGCCGGAGGAGACGAGGGAGATGATTGAGGCGCAGGGGCCCGTCCACCACTAGATTGAGATCCGCGAACCACGGCCTTTGCGGCCACTCGGGAGCGACGAGAATCACCGGACCCCGGTGGAGTTCGATTCTCCTGAGAATCTTTCCTACCAGAGGCCACGGGGGAAACACGTACAGAAGGACATCCGCTGGCCAAGGGAGAGCCAGAGCATCCACACCCTCTGCGCCGTGCTCCCGCCAGCGGCTGAAGAACCGATTGGCCTTGGCATTGCGCAGAGTCTCGATGAGGAGGACCCCACCCGTCCACTATCAGAGCCATGGCCGCGTCCGAGAGCTCCCACTCTCCCGGATCGAGCGACTGCCGGCTGAGGAAGTCGGCTTGAACATTGTCTTTTCCGGCGATGTGAGAGGCCTCAAGGCACTGTAGGTGACGCTCCGCCCAGGTGAAGAGGTGGCTGGCTTCCAAGGCTACCAGGGGACTGCGAGTGCCCCCTTGGCGATTGATGTAGGCGACTGTGGTGGAGTTGTCAGACAGGACTCGTACCGCCTTGCCGCGGATCAGGGGAAGGAACTCCTGAAGGGCCAGGCGGACGGCCAAAGTTTCCAGTCAACTGATGTGCCAGCGCGACTGAGTCTGGGACCATGTCCCCTGGGTGGACTGAGAAAGGCAGACCGCACCCCAGCCCAACAGGCTGGCATCCGTGGTTACTATCGTCCACTGTGGAGCTTGAAGAGGCATCCCTTGCAGGAGATGAGAAGAGACAGCCACCACTGTAATTAGTCGGTAGTAGACTCCAAGAACGGAAGGACTACGTGGAATTGCTACAACACTGGTTGCCAACGAGACAGCAAAGCTTTCTGTAACGGACGCATATGAGCAAAGGCCCAGGGGACCAGATCGATGGTAGAAGCCATGGAGCCCAGGACTTGGGAGATAATCCCAGGCTGTCGGGGAAGATAGCGCAATCAGATTCTGGACCTGATCGATCAGCTTGAGGGCTCGTGCCCGAGGTAAGAATACCTTGCCTACTCGGGTGTCGAAGTGTGCTCCCAGAAATTCCAACTCCTGGGAGGGCTGAAGCTTGCTCTTGGAAAAGTTCACTATCCACCCGAGAGAGGCAAGGAGCTCCAAGACGCGATCCACCGCCCGCCGGCAAGAGGTCTCCGACTTGGCCCTGATTAGCCAATCGTCCAGATAGGGCTGGACGAGAATCCCCTCCCGGCGCAAGGCCACTGCCACTACTACCATGACCTTCGTGAAGGTGCGAGGAGCGGTCGCGAGGCCGAAGGGGAGAGCTCGAAACTGGAAGTCCTGGTTGAAAATGTGGAATCGGAGATACTTCTGGTAGTCGCAGTGGATGGGAATATGAAAATATGCTTCTGCGAGATCCGAGGGGAGCAAGGAACTCTCCGGGACGGACCGCCGCAATGACCGCCCATAGGGTTTCCATGCGGAAGTGGGGGATCTTGAGGGCCTGATTGAGTCCAGGATTGGGCGGAAGGACCCGTCCTTTTTTGGCATGGTGAAGTAAATAGAATACTGGCTGGCGCCAATTTCCCCTTTTGGGACTGGGACCACCGCCCCCAGATCCAGAAGCTTGGAGAGAGTCTGGACCACCGAGTCCCTCTTGGCCCGGCCGCAAGGGGAGAACAGAAAGAGATCTGGAAGTTCCCTGACGAGGTCGAAAGCGTACCCGTCTCTGATAATGTCGAGGACCCACTGATCCGACGTGATTTCGACCCATTCCTCAAAACAGGGAGAGGTGTCCGCCGAGGTAAGGGACTGAGGAATGGGTCGGCTGAACTTCATTGCGTGGCAGGTTTAGCGGTGGTACGCACGGGCTGGCCCTCGCGAAAAGGCCGTCTGCCACGAAAGGACTGCGACCAGGAGTGCGCACGAGAAGACCCCCTCGCAGCACCGCCTCGCCCGCGAAAAGCAGAGCAACGCTGACCCCTGAAGCGAAAACGAGAGGCCGTGAAGGACCGAGAAGACTTAGGGCGGTCCTCTGGAAGCTTATGGACCTTGTTATCAGCCAAGGAGTCCATAAGCTTGTCGAGGTCCTCGCCAAAGAGCATCTTTTGAAGGGAAGCGAGCCCAGCCGGGTCTTCGAGGACTGATCAGCCGACCAGTGGCGTAGCCAAAGGAGCCACCGGGCAGCCACTGCCGAAACCATCGCCTTCGCCTGGCACACGGACCAAATCGTAGAGGGCGTCTGACACGTAAGCGATTACCACCTCCAGATGTTCGGCTTGTTCTGCCTCACCTGGCAGAAGCTCCCGGGCGCAGAGTAACTGTTGGACCCACTGAAGGCCCGCCCGCATCATGAGACTGCTACAGCAAGACGCCCGAACCCCGAGGGCTAGGACGTGAAAGATGCGCTTCAGGTGAGCCTCCAGCTTACGATCTTGTGAATCCTTCAAGGCCGTGGAACCTTCCACCGGAATCGTGGTGTGCTTGGCCACTGCAGAAACTTAAGAATCCACCGATGGATATCGCAACAGCTCCAGGCCCTCTTCCGGGAGGGGACAGAGCCTATCCATCGCACGCCCCACCCAGATCGCACCCTCAGGAGCCTCCCATTCCCGCAGGTTAAGGAGCTTAAGCATGGGGTGGAATGGAAAGGCCGAGGCCGGAGCCCTCCCAAAACCGGGTTCATATCCTTACGGAGTGAGGCCATGAGATTATCCACGGAGGGACTTTCCAGACCCAGCTCCTCCAAAACAAAAGGGAGGAGGGGCTATAACTCCTCCTTACGAAAAAGACGAAGGGCTCTGGGGTCATCTCCCTCTAGGGGGGGGGATCTGCCAAATCCGAGGAAGCAGCGGGGTCCGAGGACCGGGAGACACCGGGGGGGGGGGGGCACCCCTGGGACCACCTGCGCCCGAACTGGTCCCTGAGGCTCCGCGGTCGGTCCAGTGGTCAACGGCGCTGAACGAGGGATTTTTGGCAGGGGGGGCTTTCATCCAGCTCATGCAGGCTAGCTAGATAAGATTTGTGCATGAGGAGGACGAAATCCGTGGAAAAAGGGACCCTGGATTTGCCGGGGGGGGGGGGGGCGAGGGAAGGTCAGGACCCCCCTCCTGGGGACCCGCGGGGGCCAAATCGGGGGTTAAATAAAAAAAATACGGCCCCCCAGCCCCAGGGAGCACTGAAATCGGCCCTGATGAAAAATCCAAGATGGCGGCCGTTCCCGGGCTCTGCCGACCCGGGAAAGGCCTAGCCATGCCGGGAGGAGTGGAGCCCTCGGCTAAATTTGCTTGTCCTGCCGAGGAGGGACCTTCCCCACCTGGCAGGCAAGCAGTGCAGAGGCCCTGACGCGAAAAACACGAAGAGGACAGCCCACAAGAAAGACAGGCTGTCAGCCGGGACATAGCTAAACCTCGGCTGAAGAAAAAAAAGTTGAAAAAAAGCTTGATTGACAGCCTGCACAGAAGGAGAGAGCAGGCGGGAAACCTGCTGCCTTCTGCTTCTCTGACTGCCGGTTCTAGCCCTACTCTGACCAGAAAAAAATAAAAAAGCTGGTCAACTGCTGCAAATAAGTTAGAGGTAGGTGAGTACCTGCAACTTATTGAAAGTTTAACACCTTTTAACTCTTTTTTTTTTTTTTTTTTTTTACTGAGCGCAGCAGCGGGTTCAAAACCCTCTCGGCAGCCAGAGGGGGGGATGAGGGCCAGAGAGCGTTGGTCCCCACACCTGGAAGCGTCCATGGACTCAGGACTATGCAGGGAACCGCCTCCTGCAAAAGGGGAGAAGCCCCCCTGAGCCGGGCAAGAGCTGGGAGACGGACGTCTCCAACACAAAAAACAGAAAAGCACTAAAGAAGGCAGAAATTTCCTTCAGAGATCCTTTTTTTTTTTTTAAAAACAAGAACCAAAAGAAGTACTTGCTTGAGCCTAAAGAGAAAGAAGAGGCTGACTAGCCTACAGCAGAGAACCGAAGGGGAGATGCTGCACCTGCTGGAGACAGACGAATACTGAAGGGTGAGAGGATAGGCTCTGTCCTGATATAGGGCATCCTGCAAGTTTTAGTCTGTCTCCACCTACTGGAAAGGAGGCTCAACCCACTGTCTGGACTGATCCGGGTACATACAGGAATGAACATTTAAAGTTCATCTTCTAACATAAGCATGTAACCTAGAAACATGATGGCAGAAAAAGACCATATGTCCCATCCAGTCTGCTAATATGTCCAATTAATTTAACATTATAATTCTCAATCCTTCCTTGGAGGTCCCCTGTATTTATCCCATGTTTTCTTGAATTCAGATACTGTTTTTGTCACCAGCACTTCCACTGGAAAGCTGATCAACAATCCACCACGCTCTTTGTAAAGAAATATTTCCTAAGATTACTCCTGAGTCTACCCCTTTTCAACTTTATCTCATGACCCCTTTTTCTAGAGTCTCCTTTCTATTGTAAAATGCTCATCTCCTGGGCATGGAAACCTTTGATATATTTGAATTTTTCTATCATATCTCCCCTTTCTCACTTTTCTTCTAGGGCAGTGATTCTCAACCTTTTTTCTGTTGGGACACACCTGGCAGATGGTTTTCACATGTGTGACACACTGAACACATAACTGTCATGGGGCTAAAAATAAATACACAATCTACCACAGGAACCCCCTGACCCCCAACAATGGGTGCAGAGCAGAACTAGAACATTCGCACACAACTCGCCATACAAACAAAATATTCTGGTGTTATAAGAAAGCAAATTTTGCTTACCTGTAACAAGTGTTCTCACAGAAGAGAAAGATGTTAGTCCTCACATATGGGTGACATCACAGGATGGAGCCCAATCACGGAACACTTCTGTCAAAGTTTCTAGAACTTTGACTGGCCCCCACTGGGCATGCCCAGCATGGCACCAACCCTGCAGCCAGCAAGGGTCCCTCTCCAGTCGTATTTAAAAGCTACAGGTAGTGCCGAAAAATAAAATAATAAAACGAACCCAACACCGCGGGGTGGGGCGGGTTTCGTGAGGACTAACATCCTGCTGTCCTGTGAGAACACCTGTTACAGGTAAGCAACATTTGCTTTCTCACAGGACAAGCAGGATGGTAGTCCTCACATATGGGTGAGTACCGAGCTGAGGATGTCCGAACATGCACCAAATGTAGCCAAAGGCGTACAACAGGCACAACAACTGGGGTGGATTTGGTAGCGGGCATCCTGAACCCTACTGGGCAGGCGGAAGGGTGTTGGTACGTCACGTCATAAATAGTTTTCGCAAGACAGACTGGCCGAAGATGGAATCTTGTCTTCCGGCTTTGTCTAAGCAATAGTGGGCTGTAAAAGTATGGAGAGAACTCCAAGTGGCAGCCCTGCAAATGTCAGGAAGCGGCACCGATCGTAGGTGTGTTACTGAAGTCGCCAAGGCCCTCACAGAGTGTGCTTTAACACGGTCTTGGAGTGGAATGCCCGCTTGCTGATAGCAAAAGGATATGCAGTCCGCTAGCCAGGAGGAGAGAGTCTGTTTACCCACAGGCTGCCCCAATTTGTTAGAATGGAAAGACACAAATAATTGAGTGCTCTTCCTGTGGGCAGCTGTACGGTCTAGGTAGAACGCTAGAGCCCGTTTGCAGTCAAGGGTATGCAGAGCCTGCTCACCTGGATTGGAATGGGGCCTGGGAAAGAAGGTAGGTAGTATAATGGATTGATTGAGATGAAACTCTGATACTAGCTTAGGTAAGAATTTACGGTGAGTGCGAAGTACCGCCCAGTCTTGCAGAAGTTTAGTGTAAGGCGGATAGGTAACTAGGGCCTGTAACTCACTAACTCTGCGAGCCGAAGTGATTGCCAAAAGGAAAATCACTTTCCAGGTGAGAAAACAAAGTTCACATGATTGGAGAGGCTCAAATGGTGGTTTCATGAGCCGACCCAAATCCAGGTTGAGGTCCCAAGAAGGGGCTGGAGGACGCACTGGAGGCTTGAGGTGAAGCAAGCCCTTCAAGAAGCGTGTTACAAGGGGTTGCACTGAAATAGTGACATCCCCGATACCTTTATGGAAGGCGACTACCGGGCAGTCACCAGTCGGTGGACGATGCCGGTTCAGATGACGTCGATGCAATGGACGGAGTCGAGGTTTGAGCACGGAAGAGAAATCCTATCTTCTCCATTCTGGCCTTGTGACCTTTTGGTGTCATTAGGGCACATTTGGTGCAGGTCAGGACATCGTGCTCTCGTCCAAGACACATTACACAGACTTTATGCGGGTCTGTAATGGACATGGTATGAGTACAGTCCGGACACCGACGGAACCCCGACGCCATGGCCATGGAAAAATCGAGCCGCAGTACGGTCGACAGCCAGTAGGCCACGAGGGCCAAACTCGACAGAAAACGGGTAAAAGCTTACTGGAGTACCGCGGAATCAAAAAAAGTTAATGGAGGAACTCCTGTGGGACAATTTAACTTTAAATAATTCCGTGAGGAAAATTCCTATCAGGAATCCTTGCAGAGCTTCTTAACCGTGTGGCTACTGCTGCGTGGAAAAAAAGACTGGAGAGGGACCTCTGCTGGCTGCAGGGTTGGTGCCATGCTGGGCATGCCCAGTGGGGGCCAGTCAAAGTTCTAGAAACTTTGATAGAAGTGTTCCATGATTGGGCTCCATCCTGTGATGTCACCCATATGTGAGGACTACCATCCTGCTTGTCCTGTGAGAACATGCCATACTGGGTCAAACCAAAGGTCCATCAAGCCCAGCATCCTGTTTCCAACAGTGGCCAATCCAGGTAATAAGAACCTAGCAAGAACCCAAAAACTAAGTCTATTCCATGTTACTGTTGCTAGTAATAGCAGTGGCTAATTTCTAAGTCAACTTAATTGCAGGTAATGGACTTCTCCTACAAGAACTTATCCAATCTGTTTTAAAACACAGCTACACTAACTGCAGTAACTACATCCTCTGGCAACAAATTCCAGAGTTTAATTGTGCGTTGAGTGAAAAAGAACTTTCTCCGATTAGTTTTAAATGTGCCACATGCTAACTTCATGGAGTCCCCCTAGTCTATTATCCGAAAGAGTAAATAACAGATTCACATTTACCTGTTCTAGACCTCTCATGATTTTAAACACCTCTATCATATCCCCCCTCAGCCGTCACTTCTCCAAGCTGAAAAGTCCTAACCTCTTTAGTCTTTCCTCATAGGGGAGCTGTTCCATTCCCTTTATCATTTTGGTCGCCCTTCTCTATACCTTCTCCATCGCAACTATATCTTTTTTTTTGAGATGCGGCGACCAGAATTGTACACAGTATTCAAGGTGCGGTCTCACCATAGAGCGATACAGAGGCATTATGACATTTTCCGTTTTATTCACCATTCCCTTTCTAATAATTCCCAACATTCTATTTGCTTTTTTGACTGCCACAGCACACTGAACCGATGATTTCAATGTGTTATCCACTGACGCCTAGATCTCTTTCTTGGGTGGTAGCTCCTAATATGGAACCTAACATTGTGTAACTATCGCATGGGTTATTTTTCTCTATATGCATCACCTTGCACTTATCCACATTAAATTTCATCTGCCATTTCGATGCCCATTCTTCCAGTCTCACAAGGTCTTCCTGCAATTTATCACAATCTGCTTGTGATTTAACTACGCTCAACAATTTTGTATCATCTGCATATTTGATTACCTCACTCGTCATTTCTTTCCAGATCATTTATAAATATGTTGAAAAGTACAGGTCCCAATACAGATCCCTGAGCACTGCCCACTCCCTTCCACTGAGAAAACTGTCCATTCAATCCTACTCTCTGTTTCCTGTTCTTTAGCCAGTTTGTAATCCACGAAAGGACATCACCACCTATCCCATGACTTTTTACTTTTCCTAGAAGCTTCTCATGAGGAACTTTGTCAAACACCTTCTGAAAATCCAAATAATTTCATCTACCGGTTCACCTTTATCTACATGTTTATTAACTCCTTCAAAAAAAGTGAAGATTTGTGAGGCAAGACTTACCTTGGGTAAAGCCATGCTGACTTTGTTCCATTAAACTATGTCTTTCTATATGTTCTGTGATTTTGATAGAACACTTTCCACTATTTTTCCTGGCACTGACGTCAGGCTAACCGGTCTGTAATTTCCCAGATTGCCCCTGGAGCCCTTTTTAAAAATTGAGGTTACATTAGCCTCCCTCCAGTCTTGAGGTACAATGGATGATTTTAATGACAGGTTACAAATTTTTACTAATAGGTCTGAAATTTCATTTTTTAGTTCCTTCAGAACTCTGGGGTGTATACCATCCGGTCCAGGTGATTTCCTACTCTTCAGTTTGTCAATCAGGTCTATCACATCTTCTAGGTTCACCGTGATTTGGTTCAGGCCATCTGAATCATTACCCATGAAAACCTTCTCCAGTACGGGTACCTCCCCAACATCCTATTTAATCTTTCCGCGATGGCCTTATCTTCTCTAAGCGTCCCTTTAACCCCTCGATCATCTAACGGTCCAACTGACTCCCTCACAGGCTTTCTGCTTCGGATATATTTTAAAGTTTTTACTGTGAGCTTTTGCCTCTACAGTCAACTTCTTTTCAGTCTTATCAATGTCTTACATTTAACTTGCCAACGCTTATGCATTATTCTATTTTCTTCTGTTTGATCCTTCTTCCAATTTTTGAATGAAGATCTTTTGGCTAAAATAGCTTCTTTCACCTCCCCTTTTAACCATGCTGGTAATAGCTTTGCCTTCTTTCCACCTTTCTTAATGCGTGGAATACATCTGGACTGTGCTTCTAGGATGTTTTTTGTTGTTTTTTTTTAACAATGACCAAGCCTCTTGCACACTTTTTACCTTTGTAGCTGCTTTCAGTTTTTTTCTAACTATTTTTGTCATTCTATCAAACTTTCCCTTTTGAAAGTTTAGCACTAGAGCCATGGATTTGCTTACTGTCCCCCTTCCAGTCATTAATTCAAATTTGATCATATTAAGATCACTATTGCCAAGCTGCCCCACCAGAGTTACCTCTCACCAAATCCTGTGCTCCATAAAAGTGTCATTTATTCCATCCAGGAACTTTATCTCTCTAGCATGTACCGATGATACATTTACCCAGTCAATATTGGGGTAATTGAAATCTATAATAAATCACATTGTGTTTATTCAATTTTTTACTTTTTGTGAATATGTAATTCAATGTTATGCTTTTATATGAACTTATTGGACCCTCATACCTCCTGCGGTTTTGCAAGTATGTTACTTGTAATTTTTACCGCTGCGGGATTTTTTAAATCATCGGTCCATGATATGTCAATTTTTTATATATTTGCCAAAACTTTTTCTTTACTGTTTAAAATTTTTTTATATAAAAATGTGGAAATTGTACTTACCTTAAACGGCGCTATCGCGCTTCAAAATCCCAAGTCCGGACTTGATAAGAGATGCAAGTCCAACGTGTCCACGTTTCGCGGGCTGCTGCTTCAGGGACTGCATGATTCACGGTGTAAGGTATTCTCCGGTTAGTACTTATCAGAAGTATCACTATAATTCCACATAGCTTTCCAAGCTTTTACTGGAGGTCCAAGTTTAATTGTTGGCGGCAAGGTTCGATATTATTGTGGTAATTGAAATCTCCCATTATTACTGTACTACTAATTTGGTTAGCTTCCCCAATTTCTCTTAGCATTTCACTGTCCATCTCACCATCTTGACCAGGTGAACAGTAGTATACTCTTATCACTATAGTCTTCCCCAACACACAAGGGATTTCAACCCATAAAGATTCAATTTTGCATTTAGTTTCATGCAGGATGTTTATCTTGTTGGACTCTATGCCACCCCGGACATAAAGCGCCACACCGCCTCCCGGGTGCTCCTCTCTGTCATTGCGATATAATTTGTACCCCGGTATAGCATTGTCCCATTGGTTATCCTCTTTCCACTATGTCTATGTCATCATTCACTGCTATACATTCTAATTCTCCCATCTTACTTCTTAGAGTTCTGGCATTAGAATACAAACATTTCAAAGTTTGTTTTTTGTTTGTATTTTCATTCTGCTTTTTGATAGGGATAAGTTAGAATTTTTTAGCTCAGGTGAGTTTTTAGTTACAGGCACTTGGACTACTTTTCTTATTATTGGAACCTCATTGTCAGGATGCCCTAATTCTAATGCATCATTAGTATCCTTTGAAGATACCTCCCTCCGAACCATGTGCTGCTGAGCGACTGTCTGCTTTCCCCTTTGTTCTAGTTTAAAAGCTGCTCTATCTCCTTTTTAAAGGTTAGTGCCAGCAGTCTGGTGCCACCCTGGTTAAAGTGGAGCCCATCCCTTCGGAAGAGACTCCCCCTTCCCCAAAAGGTTCCCCAGTTCCTTACAAAACTGAATCCCTCTTCCTTGCACCATCGTTTCATCCACGCATTGAGACTCTGGAGCTCTGCTGCCTCTGGGGACCTGCGCGTGGAACAGGGAGCATTTCAGAGAATGCTACCCTGGGAGGTTCTGGATTTAAGCTTTCTACCTAAGAGCCTAAATTTGGCTTTCAGAACGTCCCTCCCACATTTTCTTATGTCGTTGGTGCCCACATGTACCATGACAGCCGGCTCCTCCCCAGCACTGTCTAAAATCCTATCTAGGTGATGCCATTTTCGCACAAGGTAGGCATGTTACCAGGTGATCCTCATGCCCATCAGCCACCCGGCTGTCTACATTCCTAATAATCGAATCACCAACTGACAGCCGACCCAACTCTTCCCTCCTGGACATTAGGCCTTGGGGAGATATTGTCGGTGTGAAAGGACAATGCACCACCTGGAGAGCAGTTCCTTGCTACAGGATCCTTTCCTGCTGCACCAAGTTGATGCTCTCCAATCATGAGACCTTCTTCCTCCAAGGCAGCACCAGGGCTGCCAATCTGAAGTTGGGACTTGGCTACTATGTCCCTTAAGGTCTCATCTATATACCTCCATGTCTGCCTCAGCTCCTCCAGGTCTGCCACTCTAGCCTCCAGAAATCAGACTCGTTCTCTGAGAGCCAGGACCTCTTTGCATCGCATGCACATGTACAATTTCTCACCAGTGGGTAAAAAATCATAGATGTGACACTCAATGCAAAAGACTGGGAAGCCCCCCTCTTGCAGCTGGACTGCTGCCTTTATCTCAAATTTGTTCAGTTCCTACTTAAGTTTTAGGTTGCTATGGGAGTAGGAATGTGTCGAATTAATGTCATTTAAATGTATTAGTGAATTCACTATATGTCTGGTAGTAGCCTACAGGGGAATGATCAAACTCTCAATAAGGTTTTTGTTTTGTTTTTTGTGAAAGTGGCACCTGCCTATAAATTAAAGGATGAGCTAGGGGTGGGTGTGATACACAAACAGTCTAACTTCAGTTAGTCAGCCAGAGTGACTCACTGCTCTCTTGATTAACAAATGTTGGTACCCAATCAAACCAAGTCACACTATCTTAACACCTTTCCAAGATGAGTAACTGAACTGAACTTTTTAACCTTTTTACTTAGGTATACACTGCTCCTAGCTTATTTCTAACTTCTGGCTACTTTTTTTTTTTGTTTGTTTTTAATATACAAACACTATCTTCTCCTTATTAGCTGCTTTACAGACTATTAAAAATAAACACACTAACTACTGCTTACTAGCTGCCTTACTGACTATTTAAAAATACAAACACACTAAATAATATTCCCAAATAGTTAACTTCGCCCCAATACTTTTTAAAAAGAAAATTTCCCAAGCAAAAACTTACTGATTCCTTTCAGCCACCAGCAAGGTGATCCTCTCCTCTCAGTGCTCCCACTGGATTGTCATATCAGTAAAAGCAACACAAACCCTCCCTACTACCAGGCGCAATAGCCTTTCTTATGAAAAGACATTTCACCAATGCATGTCATATTGAGAAAATACAACAAAATAAGACTGATACAAATGCCTCATGCTAGTAAAATACCTCACCTCAGTCACACACAAAACTGACCGTCACCAAATATAGAAAGACCACAAATTACAAATATGGAGACAGAAACTGGAATGGAAACCCCAAAAAGCCACTCTGCATGCAGTGCAAGTCTGGAGAAATAGAAAGAGAAATATAGTACCTAACACTCCCAAGATCTGCAATAATGCACACAAACTAATCCATACAAAGTTACACCTGTATTTTGAAACACACTCAAAAACAACATCCCAACCTATGAAATGTCAACACTACAAATATTAAATTAGGCCCTAAACACCAGTGCAACTCTTATTAGGAAAACAGAACAAGCCAAGCTGCTATAGATCCCTACCCAGAAACTGCAAGCTTGCAGAATACCCTTACCTGGGTCACAAATGCAGAACACATACTGACCCTTACCAAATACAGAATTAAGAGACCATAAAGCTAATGTTTTTGTTTTTCCACTGTTGCACTGCATACAGAGTTTGGCTTCTTGCTGTTTCCAGTTCAGTTTTTGTCTGCACATTTCTGTTTATACATTCCTCAAGAACTATAAAATAATAATTGTAAAACTATACTAATAAAGAGAATACATGTTTCAAAACAACTGATGAATAGAATATTATCCAATAATTACAAACTGTTAAGACAAAACTCATAAATTATTAAAAATTCTCCAAACGGGGGCGCTACTGAGCAGTGCTGCAAGATGGCCGCATAATCCATCTGCTCCCTCCTAATCTCTCAGAGGCATTTTTCTGCATACAGCCGGGGTTTATTCTCCCTAAAGTTTGGTCATAGCTGCAGGAAACAGTCAGGATGACTGCGCAGAAGAGAACCACTGATCTCAAGCAATTTTCTTTTAGTAAAATTGCAGAAGATCTCCTGCTCAATGACGACATGCAGGCCCCGAAGCCCCGGGGAGAATTTAATGCGCTAGCGGAATCGGGTTCCATACTTGACCCTCCTGATGAACACACTACAGGAGCACTCCACCAGGACATCCCTACCCGGGCAGAAATTAGAACCTGGTTCCTTGAACTCGGAACGGATCTTAAAAATCATAGAGCTGAACTTCTGGCGAGCATAGAAGAAATGAAAGAGGACTTAAGCTCCATGGGACACCACATGGATGAGTTAGATCTACGGGCTGATAATCGAGTGCCCACATAGAATCGCTTAACCATACTACACAGCTCACATACTACACAGCTCACAAAATATACTCTCCGGTATTAATATTTCATTTTTTAGATAGTGGTGGCATTTTTATTAAAGTAGTAATTTTAAAGTACTTCCCTTTCAGGGGTAGCAGAGTCCAGTTCGCAGGGGGTGCAACCCTCCCGATGATGACAGAACAGTTGACGTGTCCACGTTTCGCGTCCAAAGCTGCCTTAGGAACTTCTCTGACCGGATATCATTTCTTCTTTGCTGAATGGGATGTCAGCATTTACTCTTTAAATACAAGACCGCGATCGGGTACATTGCATCATCACTGACAAGCTACCTAAGCTTCCAAGTTCACGGTCCTCGTTTAATGTAACTTTGTTTTTCCTTTACCTTAGTTTACCCCTGTTCGATGTAAACCGACCTGATATGGTATTTAACCATGAAGGTCGGTATAGAAAAATATTAAATAAATAAAAAAAAATATATATATTTTATAGAAAAATTGTTCTAAAGAAAAAAACATAAAAAAAGAAAATGAGTGGACTTTAAAGACCTATGATTAAAGATGATCCCTTAAGCGGCTTGAAAAAGAGCAGAAATGCCCAAAGAGACCGCGGGATGTTATGAAGGTCTATAAAACAGTAATGGGATTTTGTTTCAAAACTTTGATTCTGTTGAAAAATGCGAGGGTAATGGTTAATTGACGTCAATTTTCATAATTTTTCTGCACTATTGTTCAAATTGTAAAGTTTTATTATAACTGCACCCCTGTTTCTTGTGAACCAGCATGATGGGACTACTGTCTTGAATGTTGGTATATAAAAAAAACAAATAAAAATAAAAATAAAAAATAATACTTACAACATTCGTCAATATTCAAGAGTAATATATAGTAGGATCATGACCTCGCCATCTACAATGATTTGGTGCCCTCAACCCTACAAAAACGCTATCAGCTCCAAGAGGTAACCGCGGCCTTACGGAATGACAAAATTAAGTACCAATGGGCCTTTCCATTCGCCTTACTATTCCAGCATAAGGGCATTACTTATAAAATTAAAACATTGGTAGATGCAGCACATTCCTTTACTGAAGCGGGCATTCCCATAACTTTTACTGTCTATGCTCGTTCATCTATGCCCAAGACCACGGATGCAACTCCAAGATGGCGGAAGCCAGGATCAGGACGGGGTCGTCTCCGTAGACAGCCAAGTCAAACCGGAATCTTCCCTGCGGACAAGGGCTGAATCTATCTGGCTGTGAATCTGGTGGTTTGTTTTTAGTCTGTGACGTCCCTGTGCTACCACAGTGACTGCTTCAAAGTTAACCTGTTCAACTTCTCAGTTGTTTCCCTGCCATGTACTTTTCTTTTTCTCTTTTTTGCTATGGAGAACTCTGCATGTTTTATCGGCCATAATATATGAAGACCGATGCCTTTTATAAGCTCTACGTTTTTTTCTTTTTCTTAGAGAGGGAGGGAAGGACCAGTCCCCGGCCCACTGCACTGTTCCTCCTGCACCCCCAGGGCCAAGATTTGCGTGGAGTGGTGAGTAGATCTATCAAGGTTCAGTACCTGGACATGATGGAGTCACCTTCATGTCAATTTTGCTGCAATACTGGTTGTCTCGATTTATATTTGAAGGTTTCTACTTGATTGAGTCACCTCTTCTTATCCCATGCTACTTTAATTATGAGGCGCCACAGTGGTTTTCAATAAGGAGGAAACCTCTTCTTTGTAGTGATTATGGTTAAAATCATCTCACTTAATGTCAAAGGTTTAAATTCCTATAGGAAGCGCTTTCTCTTTAAAAAAGAACTATTGCACCAAAAGGTTGACATAGTTTATGTACAAGAAACGCATTTAAAGCGCAGATATGATCACCTGTTGGCTTACAGGGAATACCCACATATATACCCGGCGGCTAGTGACAGAAATAATAAATACACAGGTACATGGATCTTAATTTCAGCCCAATTGGTGTTTGAATTCATCTCTCATATAGATGATCCTGCATTGGTGCCTGCAACCTTTCTACTTCTGCCTGCCAGGAACTCTATCTATACAGTTACCAGCACTGTGAGTAATCTAACCATTCTCAAGTCTGTCTCACCTACAGCTCAGCACTGGGAGCCTGCATCTGGGCCTTCTATCTCAGCTCACACTGCCTATCACCTATTCATAGGGAGACTGGACTCCTCTGCTGAGGGTCCCTGGCCTTCATCTGGATTATCTCACTACTGCCACCTCCTGGCAGAACTACCGAGCTGTATAAAAAATTGTATCATCTGTGTCTAAGTCTAGCCTAGTACTGCGGTTCCTCATGGGGCTCCTCCCCATGGGAGTAGTCATCACCGCAGTACCCAAGAATCCACTCCAACACCTCAAAACCATAACAGATTGCTAACTCCATGGATTTGATTCAGCTCACCGCCCTGCAGGCCATTCCAGGCCTGGCCCAGCGAATCTCCGAGCAACAGAACTCATTGGAAAATTTGACTGCTGCTTTTAACCAACTACACGCAGAGAAGAATACACTGACTACTGCAGGTAAAGAAGTTACACTGCCTGAAGTGACTGTCAAGACTACGGTGCCTCTATCTGCTCCTACTCGCTTCTCAGGGGAAGCTTGGAGGTGTAGAGGTTTTATCAACCAATGTTGCATGCACTTTTCTCTGCAACCTAATCATTTTCCCCACAGCATATGCCAAGACCACTTATATCCTGTCTTATCTGGACGGAAGAGCACTGGCTTGGTCCTCTCTGCTGTGGGAGTGTAATGACCCCATCCTGCAAGACCATGCTGGGTTCCTTGAACTGTTCAAATCTGTATTTGATGATCCAGCCCGGTATTCAACTACAGGATCCACATTAGTCCACCTCAAACAAGGTAACAAGCCTTTACCTGACCGCCATAGAGTTCAAGACATTGGTGTCTGAGTTACATTGGGACCCCAGATGCCTGAAGACTGTTCTTTGAGGGCCTGAACTCCAGGTTGAAAGATGAGCTGGCGGCTCGAGAAATGCCCGAGACCTTAGCTGACCTGATGACGTTGGCAACAAGGATTGATCACCGCCTTCGTGACAAGGGTCAAGAGTCCCAGGAAACCTTCTCAGGGAGAACCTAGAGTCAAGTCTATTTCCAGGCCTATACCTCCCAGTCCAGTAACTGGCGAAGAGGAACCAATGCAATTGGGCTGCAGTCATTTGACTTCAAAAGAGAGAAGAACACGGAAGAGATTAGGACTGTGGACAAGCTGGCCATGCTGTTCAAGCCTGCCCTATATTTCCGGGAAACTGGCAGACCTAAGTCCTGTGGGAGGACTCTCCTCCACTCTCTCTTCCTGTATCTTTAGTCTGCGGACCACTCTAATATCAAACCCTTGCCTTAGTGGATTCCGGGGCAGGGGGAAATTTCATTTTGAAACATCTAGTGGAACACTTGCGGATCCCCACCACTACCATGATGTCTCCATTACTCTTATCTTCTATTCATGGGGAGCCCTTACCGGGCGAAGTAACCCTGCTCACTGAACCAGTGACTTTACGTACTGGCGCTCTTCATACAGAGACTTTGTCCTTCTTTGTGTTAGAGAAGGCCATGCACCCCTTGGTACTTTGATTACCGTGGCTGCAGAAACATATGCCACAATTCAACTGGGCCAAGTTGGAGCTTTCACAGTGAGGCCCAGAATGCCATGGCAAATGCCTGATGGAGGTTGCTCCACTACCCTGTTTGCCAACAATTCCGTCATTGCCAGGGTTGCCACCTCAGTACGCATCTTTTCATTATGTGTTCTCCAAAGAAGCTGCTGATGTTTTGCCTCCACATAGATCCTATGACTGCACTATCAATTTGAAGCCGAATACGGAGCCACCCAAAGGAAGGGTTTACCCCCTCTCAGCGGTAGAAAACAAGCGCTGTCAGAATACATCCAAGAGAATCTCCAAAAAGGCTTCATAAGACCTTCCAAGTCTCCTGCTGGTGCGGGCTTCTTCTTTGTGGGGAAGGAGGACGGAACATTACTCCCATGCATTGATTAGAGGTCTGAATGAAATCACTGTAAAGGATCGCTTTCCTTTACCACTCATCTCAGAGCTATTCGACAGGCTTCAGGGAGCCAAAATATTCTCCAAGCTTGATCTCAAAGGAGCCTATAACTTAGTTCACATTCACTCTGGCAATGAATGGAAGACAGCTTTTAATACCAGGGATGGACACTTTGAATACCTAGTGACGCCCTTTGGTTTGTGCAACGCCCCGGCTGTCTTCCAAACCATGAGGAATGACATTCTGTGTGATCTGCTCTACCAATGTGTCGTGGTCTATCTAGACAATATCTTGATATTTTCCCAGGACCTGAAAACCCATCAGGAAGATGTCAAAAGAGTTCTGCAGAGACTTCGTGAGAACTGCTTGTATGCCAAGCTATCTAAATGTGAATTCTACAAGGAATCCGTGCCCTTCTTAGGGTACATTGTTTCCAATCAAGGATTCCAGATGGACCCTCAGAAGCTGGAGAGTATTCAAAAATGGATACAACCCACTGGCTTAAAAGCTCTGAGACGATTCCTGGGTTTTACCAACTACTACAGGACCGTCATTAAAAATTATTCCTCACTGACTGTTTCATTAACAGCAATGATCAAGAAGGGTGCCAACATTGCCAATTGGTCTATGGAGGCCGTGACAGCATTTCAGAAATTGAAAGATGCCTTCTCAAGCAAACCATGCCTCCACCATCCGGACCCCACACGACCCTTCATCGTAGAAGTCGACGCCTCGGATATAGGCGTAGGGGCCATGCTAAGCCAGTCCAGTGATTCTAATATCCTGCACTCCTGTTCTTTCTTTTCATGACGCTTCTCTCCTGCAGAAAGGAACTACGGCATAGGGGATAAAGAACTGCTGGCAATAAAGATGGCATTTGAAGAATGGTGCCCTTGGCTTGAGAGTGCTCAACATCAGATCACTGTTTTTACAGATCACAAAAATCTGGAGTACCTGCACCACGCCCAATGCCTTAATCACAGACAGGCGAGGTGGTCTCTGTTCTTCAACAGATTTGACTTTGTACTGACATACCGCCCTAGTGATAAGAACGTCAGAGCTGATGCATTATCTCGCTCTTTCCTCGCTGAAGACGTACCTGATGAACCTCAGCATAGCATTGACCCGAAAAGAGTTATCCTGTCAGCTACTCATCCGGTACCTCCGGGTAAGACCATTGTACCCAGTAATCTCAGGAAGAAACTCCTAGCCTGGGCTCACGATTCGAAACTGGCTGGACGTCCTGGTCAATGCAGAACACTGGCTAAGCTACAGAAATACACACCTCACCTCCACGAGGGACCAAGCCTTCTCCACTGCCGGTCCCACCCGCTGGAACGCACTACCCACAAACCTCCGACTTGAGCCTTGCACCATCAAATTAAAAAATAAGTTAGACCTGGCTTTTCAAACAGGCTTACCCAAATTAGAACCCCTGTGCCTTAACCTCCCTGCTGCGTCAGTACGTTACTTGAACTTATTTGTTAACATGTTAAACAATGTAAGATAACTTATCTCTTTATTCTGACCTTTTGTTTGCCAGATTCCGGCTACCCTTCTCTCCTGTTCCTTGTAGTCCCATCTCCTGTCCCTGTTTGATGTACTTTTCTACCTTCAGTTCGGATGTAAACCGGTATGATGTAACCACTAATACCGGTATAGAAAAGAATTAAATAAATAATTATTATTGGTGGCCTACCATACAGGAAGACGCCATTGCATATGTAGCCTCCTGTTCTGTGCCAGACAGAAAGCTCTGCCCGGTCGTCCTTGGGATTTGCTGCAACCCTTACCAGTACCAGATGAACCTTGGACTCACGTTGCTACAGACTTTGTGGTAGTTGTGCCACTTTCTGGAGGTAACAATACCATCTGGGTTACGGTGGATCGTTTCTCCAAGATGGCTCACTTCATGGCTCTCCCTGGCTTACCATCAGCCATGGAACTTGCAAAACTATTCATCACCCACATCTTTCGCCTGCACGGCTTGCCTAAGCATATTGTATATGACAGAGGAACGCAATTCACAGCCAAGTTCTGAAAGGCCTTGTGCAAGAAGTTTGATATCACTCTTGACTTCACCTCTGCATACCATCCTCAGTCAAATGGCCAAACAGAGAGGATGAATAGAACTCTCAAACAGTTCCTTCGTACCTATGTTGGTTCACGTCAGAATGACTGGGCTGAACTGTTGCCCTGGGCTGAATTCGCCATCAATTCCCATCCAGCAACATCTACTGGATCAACACCTTTTGAAGTGGTCTATGGATGACAACCTGCACCACCTTTACCACTTCCACTTTCTGTGTCACCGGCAGCTCAATCTACTGCCAAAGATATACAACTCTGGAGAGAGACTAAAGAGATGCTCCAAAGAGCAGGACAAAGAGCTAAGAAAGGCTATGATGCCCATCACAGTAAGGCTCCTGAATTCAAGCCTGGTGACAAAGTCTGGCTATCCACCAAGCACCTCAGACTCAAGGTTCCGTCTGCTTGCTTTGCTCCATGCTATGTCGTACCTTTTTCCATCCTTCGACGACTGGGGCCACTTACTTACAGCTTGAAACTTCCTCCAGCTATGAAGATTCATAATGCGTTCCATGTATCGCTGCTTAAACCGCTTATTCTTAGCGAGTTTTCTAACAAGACACCTGAACCTACGCCTGTTGATGCAGAAGACAGAGTACAAGGTAGATGCCATCCTTGACGTAAGAAAAAGAGGCAGAGTATGGGAATATCTCCGTCATGGGAGGGATACGGACCTGAAGAAAATTCTTGGGAACCTTTGGCTAATATCATGGACAAGGAGATGCTTCGACAGTTCCATCGCTCGCATCCCCAGAATCCAAGACCAGGTAGGGGGTCTGGAGGGGGCCCTTTGAAGGGGGGTACTGTTGCATCCGGACTTAGATGGCTTTGTCCTCTGTGCCTTACCTTTTTATCCGCTCTGTCCACTAGCCTCGGGAAGATGGTGACCGCCACATCTCTCTGCCGCTCTCCCCGACGTCCCCGAACGGCTATGGCATGGTTTTCTGCCATAGCTCTCTTAAGGGCCTCATAGGGTATGCGCGCACACCATCCACCTCTTTATTCTCACCATGGCGCGAACCTCTGGGGCATCCCCCCCTTGAGTGACATCACACCATCCGGGTATTTAGCCTTCCCTGTATTGCTGACCAAATTGAGTTAGTAAAGAAAGACCAGACTCGAGATCATGAATGGATTGGAAAGCCTTCGGTCTAAGCTACTCTGCCACTTCCTGCTGCCGCTGGAAGCTATCTCTCTATCCTTCGGGGTTGTCATCGCTAACTTGGATACCCACTCCTCGGAAGCCCTTTCTGTTTCCTTCCAGGTGCCTTATTGGGAATACCAGGTACTCGCTCCTCGAGGGCCTGCATTGGTGCTTGCAACCTTTCTACTTCTGCCTGCCAGGAACTCCATCTATACAGTTACCAGCACTGTGAGTAATCTAACCATTCTCAAGTCTGTCTCACCTACAGCTCAGTGCTGAGAGCCTGCATCCGGGACTTCTATCTCAGCTTGCGCTGCCTATCACCTATTCATAGGGAGACTGGACTCCTCTGCCGAGGGTCCCTGGACTTCTTCATCTGGATTATCTCACCACTGCCACCTCCTGGCAGAACTACCGAGCTGTATAAAAAATTCTATCATCTGTGTCTACGTGTCTGAGTCTAGCCTAGTACTGCGGTTTCCGCATGGGGCTCCTCCCCGTGGGAGTAGTCATCACTGCAGTACCCAAGAATCCACTCCAACACCTCAAAACCATAACAAACTCCTCTCGGCTCTCTGATTTATATCGCATTTATTACCAGCCCTTGGTTGACAAAATTCTCAAAGACCTGAGTCGATGGAATAGTGGTGCATTCTCATGGCTCGGCAGAATTGCCATTATTAAAATTAATGTTCTACCGAAGTTGCTATATTTGTTTTCCTCATTACCTGTTTATATACCATCTCCAATTCTTCGCAGATAGCAGAAAAAGATCTTTGACTTTATTTGGCGCAAACGCCCCCTTGACTTTCATGCTCTCTTCTATACCTACCCAAATTACAGGGCAGCTTGGGAGTTCCCAATATTCTGTGGTATTACTTCGCGTCACAACTGAAGGCCCTATAAGATATTAGTCGAACCCGGTTTCCCAAACAGTGGTTGCAAATTGAACAAGCTATTGTAGGCTCTATGGCATTAGCTACTATGCCTTGGCAACCGCACAATACCTGGCGGCCTGTAAAGAGTATCCCTTGGTTTTTGGAAGTCACCTTACGCATCTGGGGTCAGAGTCGAAAGCAACTGGTGGGGGATCATAGGTATTTTTACCAGACATCTCTATTCTACAATGCACAATTCCCCATTGGGTACCAATCTCAGCAAATTAAACATTGGCAGGAGAAAGGGGTTACTAATATAGGACAATTCTTGTCCCAGGGAGAACTTTTCTCTGGAACAATGTCAATTAAATTACAATATTGAAACTCGCGATTTCTTGGCTTATGTGCAGGTTACCCATTTTATACACTCTCTGCAAAGAGCTAAGCATCTCCGTCCAGGTAAATCACTGGTGGAGTCCTACTTTTTACATAGTGATCTGCTTAAAGGTTCCATTTCCAAACTCTATCAATTATTTTTCACGCAAAGGATAGAACATTGTGTATTTATAAAACCCTGGGAATCCGACTTGCACATTCAGCTAGGAGCGCGTACTTGGGAGAAATCTTGCGTACGGCCAGACTATGCTCCATTTCTGCCAAACTGCAGGAGAATTGTTACAAAATGGTCTATAGATGGTATCTCACCCCAGATAAACTTCATAGGTTTTATGCCCAAGTTGAGGATCCCTGCTCATGTAAGTGCAGAGCCCAGGGCACTTATTTACACATCTGGTGGGAATGCACCTTTTTGGGGAATGATTTTTGCCTGGCTTAGCGAACTTTTGTCAATAGAGGTGGCACCCTCGGCTGCTATGGCGTTATTGAATATATTCCCAGACACCATACTTAAGAACCAACAGCGATTGTGTAGCAGCCCGCATCCTAGTGGCTCTTTGCTGGAAATCTGAGCGAATACCTAAGCTTACGGAGGTCAAGGAAAGATTACATTCCTATTATCGATTGGCTTCTCTGACAGCCACTAAATATAACTGAATGTAGTCCTTTATGAAAACCTGGAAACCTTTTTTGAATTATATAGCACACTTGTGATATATTACAGAAACCAATTGGGGCTATCTCCTCTTTATACTCTCAGTCAGAGCACAGCGGGGATATTTTTTGTGGTTTTGGATGTCTGACTCCCTTATACTCATCTTGTATTGAAATTGAGTAGAGGACTTTGTTTTGCATTTGTATACCAGTTCAACCTTTTTATTATTTCAAGCTTTATTCGACTACATGAAGCTGTTATTATGGCAAGAGACTCTGTCATGCGGGGAGAGGGAGGGAAGGGGGGATTTGGGATTGGAGGAGGGGGACATTATTAAGCTTGCAAATGTTATGATTGTTTGATTCTATAAAAGCTGAATAAACAACTTTAAATTTTAAAAAAAATCTCCAAAAAGCAATAAAATATTTCAAAAGAGCAGACACATCACATATTACCCAATAATTAAACGGCAGTCAATTTATTTATTTATTTTTATCAAGAAAAATGAACTTAAAAAGCCACCTTAACTTACCCTCTCCAGCAACTCTCCTACTCCTTTCCCTTGCAGGCACAGTAGCACATACCAGAAGCAGCAATGACTTCTGAAGCTCTGTCCTCATGGACCTCTTCCCTAGGGTCCAAGACCAGTCTCTGCCTCTTTTACACACTCTAGTCAGCTCCCCAACCAGTCTCTCAATCTCGCACAGTCAACTCTCTGACCAATCTCTTACTCGCATGCACACCAGTCACATCCTTGACCAGTCTCTCTCTCACACAGTCATCTCCCTCACCAGTCTCTCTCTTACATGCACATCAGTCACCTCCCTAACCAGTCTGTTACCTCTCTCACAAGCAGTCACCTCCCTGATGTCTTTCACATGCACACCAGTATCTCCCTGACCAATCTCTCACCTACAGTCACCCCCCGACCAGTCTCTCTCTGTCACTTCCCTGACTAGTGTCTCTCTCTGTCACCTCCCTCACCAGTCTCTCTCTCACACACCAGTCACCTCCCTGACCAGTTTCTCAATCATACACATGCTCTCCATCTCTCATTTACATCCACATGATCTTTCACTTAAATACAAGTTTTCATTCACACACATTCTCTCACTTACACACACCTTGGCTCGCTCTCAATATTACTCACTTCCCCCACCCATGAGTACAATTGGGAGCTGTAGTAGCCTCCTCTTCCAGCTCTCATGGCCCAATAATTAATCCCATCAGCTATGGGGATTAATGCTGCTGTCTCCCATTGTGGATCATCTGTTTTTCTCTGGGCCAGTGCTGCTCCTCGGGCCCATGCTGCCGCTACTTTTGAATGCAACATGGCCCTTTCTTCTTCCCACACACCCCACTGAGCATCAACTCCTCTTCCTGGCCGTGGGGGCAGGAAGAAGAAAAAGCCATGCTACAATTGCCAACTCCCACTAATACTGGTCCCAGTCCCATCCGGCCTTAAGCATGCTGACAGCCCGGATGGCAATGGCGGCACTGCAAGGATGTCTGTGCTCACTCTCCCTGGAGGGGAAGAAAAGAGCAGCCGGGCCAGCAGGAATGTGCGATACATCTGCCGGTGCTTGGCGATATACTGGTTGAGAATCGCTGTTGTAGGGTATATATGTTTAGATCTTTAAATCTATACCCGAATGCTTTAGAACAAACACCACTGACCATTTTAGTAGCCACCCTCTGGATCAACTCCATCCTGTTTTATATCCTTTCCAATCTGCGGACTCCAGAATTGTACACAGTATTCAAAGTGAAGTCTCACCAGGGACCTAGATAGGGGTAATATCACCACCCTTTTTCTGCTGACCTTTCCTCTCCCTATTGCAGCCAAGCATCTTTCTGGCTTTTACCATCACTTTATCCTCCTGTTTGGCCACCTTAAGATAATCAAGAACAATTACCCCCGGATCCCGCTCTTCCTTTGTGCTTACAATAATTTCAAATCCAAGACTATACCTTTCCTTTGGGTTTTTGAATCCTAAATGCATTGTTCTGCATTTTTTAGCATTATTTATTATTTGAACATTTTTATATACCGACATTAGTAGGGGGACATCACATCGGTTTACATGGAACTGTAAAATTAGCAACAGGCTTTACATCAAACTCGGAACTGAATAGGAACAGCTTATTAAATAATAAAGTTTAGTTATGCTAAAGAACAGCAGGAGGGATGACATGAAAAATAATAGGGTAAACCAGAGATTATGCTATATTATAACAACATTGGAAGAAATCAACTGATATCTAACATAACATGGTAGTAATTAAGAGATTGTACTTTATCATGTGTAAAAATGTGCGATAAGAACAGGAGGATGGGAACAATACAAAAGGGAATAGGATATGCAATTGGGAAGAATCTCTAGAAGTAGGTGTGACAGAGGGATAAAGAGGTTATAGAAGCAATTTAGTGAGACAGAGTGGATCAATTATAGGCCTGTTTGAAAAGCCAGGTCTTTAGGTTTTGCTTGAATTTCTTTGGGCATATCTCCTGGCGTAAGAGGGAAGGCATGGTATTCCAAATGGTGGGGCCAGCAATGGAGAGTGCACGGGTTTTGGTTGAAGTAAGGTTAGTGAGTTTTGGTGATGGTGTGCGTAGGGTTGCCAAGTATTGGTTTCTGATAGGTTTGGTAGAGGTGTGAAATAAGAGGGCGTCATTGAACCAAAGCATGTTTTGATTGTGAAGGGATTTATGGATGAGTGTGAGGGTCTTGTAAATGATCCGTGATTTGATAGGGAGCCAGTGTAAGTCCTTGAGTACAGGGGTAATGTGGTCATTTCTGTGGGTGTTAGTGAGGATACGGGCAGCAGCATTTTGGAGCAGTTGGAGGGGTTGTATGGCATTTTTGGGGAGGCCTAGCATGATGGAATTGCAGTAATCTAGTTTTGATAGTATTGTGGATTGCAGGACTGTACGAAAGTCATTGAGGTGTAATAAAGGTTTCAGTTTTTTTAGAGTGTGAAGTTTGAAAAAAACATCTTTGATGGTAGTGTTAATGAATTTTTTTAGGTTGATTTGGTTGTCTAGCATGACGCCAAGGTTGCGTACATGCTGTGAGAATGTAAAATTGGTGGGTGGGGAGGAGATCGTGGGGCTGATGGAATTGGTGTTTTGGGGTAGGATGGCTAAGAGCTCGGTTTTTGAGGAGTTGAGGGCAAGGTTAATGTTGGAGAGGAGGTCGCTAATGCGAAGGAGGGCAGACTCCCAAATCTTAATGGCGTTAGGGAAGGTGTCGGTCACAGGTATGAGGATCTGCATGTCGTCCGCATAAATAAAATGTGGAAGGAGGTAAATGTTGAACAGGGTGGAAGACAGGGAGGATCCTTGAAGAACAACTTGCGAAAGATTGATTGGATTGGATTCCTTGTTTCCAATTTTCACTTTGTACCGCCTGTTGCTTAGATAAGAAGTGAACCAGCGGAGAGGAACTCCAGATATCCCAACTTCTTTGAGGCGTTCAATTAGGATGCTGTGGTTGACCGTGTCAAAGGCAGAGGAAATATCTAGGAGGGCCAATATGAAAGATTGTCCTTTGTCAAGGCCTTTCAGGATGAAATCATTTAGTGAGAGAAGGAGGGTATCTGTGCTGTGGAATTTACAGAATCCGAATTGTGATGGAAGGAGGATGTGATGTTCTTCTAGATAATCTGTTAAGTGTCGGTTAACTATTTTTTCTAATATTTTTGCTAAAAATGGGAGGTTTGACATGGGGCAATAGTTAGCAGAGTCCGCAGGGTCGAGGGAGGGTTTTTTAGGGTTGGGCTTTACTATAGCTTGCTTAAGTGGGTTTGGAACTGTGCTGGTAGTAATGGAACAGTTGATTATGTTGGAAATGGGGAGGGAGATGGTATTAGGTATGGTCAGGAGGGCTTTAGTGGGAATGGTATCTGAGGAGTGAGTGGAAGGTCTCATGTTCTTGAGGATGGATTCTATTTCGGAAGCAGCGGTGGTCTCAAAGGTGTTGAGTGTGACCGCTGGGTTGATTGCTTGCATTTTTATGGGCACAATAGTTTTTGCGAATCGTGTGACAATTTTGGCAATTTTGTCATGGAAGAATCTTGCAAGGTCATCACATTTGTTCTTGTCATCCATGTATGGTGTGGTAGCAGGTGATGTTTTAGTAAGGGAAGCAATGTATTCAAATAGTGCACGGGCACTGAATTGGAATTGGTGTATTCTATTGGCAAAGTAGTCTCTTTTGGTTTTGATTATGGCTTGTCTGTAGGTGTGGATGCCACACCATAAACCATTCCTCAAGCTTCGCTAGATCCCTCCTCATGTTTTCCACTCCTTCCTTTCTGACCACTCTTTTACAGATTTTGGTAATATCGTTAAGACGACAAACTTTTCTGGACAACCCTTCCATTATGTCACTGGCAAAAATGTTGAAAAGACCCGGTTCAAGGACTGATCCCAGAAGCACACTGCTAGTAACAGCGCCCTCCTGAGAGAAAACTCAATTTACCACTACCTTCTGTCACCTCCCATGCAGCCAGTTTCTAACCCAGTCACTCTAGGATCCATACCAAGGGTGCATGATTTTATTTATAAGTCTTCTGTGTAGAACTATGTCAAAGGCCTTGCTGAAATCCAAGTACATTCTGTCTAGCGCTCTCCCTTCATCCAACTCTCTAGCCACCCAATCAAAGAAATTGATCAGACTCATCTGACAAGATTTCCTTCTGGTAAAACCATGCTGCTTTGGATCTTTCAATCCGCTGGATTCCAAAAATTGCACTATCCTCTATTTTAGCAGCAATTCCATTAGTTTGCTCATCACTGTTATGATTGCCAGCTCGCTGGAAGCCTCCACGAGCTGCCTCACTCACCCTCAATGTCAGCTGGGCCGTCCTGTGGTGGAGACGTTGCCGGCAGACGCCACCATCTCCCTGTTTCAGCATGTGGCCTCCCTATGTACAAACAGCATGTTCTGAATCTTAAAGGGGCTGTGGCGGAAAAGTCCCTGTGGTGCCCTCTGATGATATCACTGGCTGCCATGATGCCTCAGCAATGGGTCTCCTGCATCAAAAGTGCATGTTGCTCCTGTGTTCCTGTTCTTTCTGCCTTGCCTTCTCTAGTCTTGCCGTATCCTGCCTTACCTTGTCTGTTTGTCTCATCCAGCTTTGTCTTGTCCTGCTTGTCTCATCAAGCCTCGTCCCCTTTTTCTTGCCTTGTCAAGTGCTTTCATGTGTTTTCATCCATTCCGGCCTGATCTCTTGGCACAGACCTCTTGCTTTGGACCTAAGCACATTTGCCTGCTACCTGGACCTGACCTTTTGCTTGGATCTAATCATGTTTGCTCGCCACCTGGACTTGATCTCTTGCTTGGACCTGACCATGTTTGCCTGTAGCCTTCCCGACTTTGGCCTGTCTCCATGTCTCCAGCTTGCTACCTGCCCTGACCCCGATATGCCCTTGAACTCTTGCTCTCGCCACTGCCTTAGGGACCCACCTAAGGTCCTGCTGGCCATCAGAACCCAAGGGCTTAACCTATGGGGGAGGCGGCTGGTGTAGGTGAAGCTCCAGACTGTCCCACTACAGGGAATGTTCACCAGCTACCGGTGAAGGCCTTATAAGTTCGCCTATGAGGCTGGGTCAACTACACCTCAGCACAAAGGGCTCACTTCCATGTTGCTCATTACAATCACAGAGATCAGACTAATTGGCCTTTAGTTTCAAACCTCCTACTTTCTTCTATTTTTATGAACCAGAACCACATTTGCCCTTTTCCAATCCTCCAGAACTACTCCAAAAACTCTAAAGAAGCATTTAAAAGGTCAGCCAGCGGAGCTGCCAAGACATCTCTAAGTTCCCTTAGTACTCTTGGATGTATCCCATCTGGCCCCATCACCTTATCTACTTTAAGTTTAGCTAGCTCCTCACGAATACAATGATCTGAAAATCAATTGAGTTTTACCAAGTTAGAAGATGTAGTCTAGTTGTTACAACAAAAGACAGAAGTGCCTATGCATTAAAGATCTCTTTGCATGCTAAAAATAGCAAGATATGCAATAAAGCCTTCACATGCAAGTTATAGTGGCCTGAAAAGTCATGCTAAAGCATGTTAAAAACTTCATGCATGTAAATGAAGGAAATTCATATACAAATTATGCTTTAGCATGTACAAGATAATGTGGTATGCTAATCCTCCAAGCCAGTGGTTCTCAACATTTTTCCCATCATGACACACCTGACTGACCACACTCACGTGCGACACACTGCTCATTACAATTCACAGCGGAAATAAAAAAAATAAAGGTCCAATATTATTTTAATTGTTAAGAATGACACAAGGGAAGTCTCAGGGCC
The DNA here is from genome assembly GCF_901001135.1 of Rhinatrema bivittatum. Lineage (NCBI taxonomy): Eukaryota > Metazoa > Chordata > Amphibia > Gymnophiona > Rhinatrematidae > Rhinatrema > Rhinatrema bivittatum. Next base: position 141,278,982 of record NC_042620.1, read on the forward strand.
ACGTGCCGACATGCACGACGGCTCGCCTTTGATGCAGAGGCAGGCCATGGCCGTAAACCCGAACCCCCTGACTCTGCTTGATTGGGGCCCGAAGGAGGGGAGGGGAATAGCGACGCATGTCGCGCACTCTACCCCCAACACCCCCCCCCCAAGACCTAGTGCGACCGCGCGGTGACATCGTCGACTGGGGACAGGCACGCGGCGATGACATCACAGGACCGATTTAAACAGCCAGTGCACGCTTGCCGGCCCTTTTCCCCTCCCTGGCCGGCATGATTCCCACCCACCCTCCCTAAGGCGAGGTTCACATACCTCTGCTCGCTATCATCGATCAAGTTAAGTTTTTCTTGTTCTTTTAATTTTACTCTTATGTTTATATGGCACAGTTAGTCACATGCACAGTTAGTCAAGGTATGTTAGTTATGTTAATGATGTACATCGATTACACTGTCGCAGTTATTTAGGTGGGTAAACAAGCCAGTAGGGTGACCTTGTCAGCCCGGGTAGGACCCCCCTGTTTTGAAATCACGGCGGGGGAGCCAGGCATAAGGGGCTGCCTTGCTAGGAAAAATGGCTGACAGCCCTGGGGGGCACCAGTTTGATACCAGGAGTGTATGTGGCTTGTGCCGAGGTGGATTAATTTGTTGGTAACAATAAAGCTGCGGCCTTCTTCAGCCACTAATTTTTGTATGTGTAATATTTTTTTATGCCAAGGTGACACTAAAGGGGGGGGGAGGGAATCTCTCGGGGCATTACTGTCAGTTCTCAGAGTCAAGATAAGTACTCTGTCTGAACAGAAAGTGCATAAATAGTAAACATCCCATACCAAAACACCAATTTCCAGCACTCAAAACAGCAACTACCTTATCTAAGAAAAGGCAACAATGAAAATATTACATCAGGCCTTAAGACATCAATACACCTCCTATTAGGAAAACTGACCAAGCTAGGCTGCTATAGAACCCTACATAGAAACTACATGCCAGCAGAATACGTCACCTCAGTCACATGTGCAGACCCTCACGTAACAAAGAATAAAGAGACCACAAACCATAAATAGAAACATGCAGGCCAAAAGTGAACTGGAAACCGCAATAAGCCAGAGATCTGTATGCAGTGCAACAAAGGAAAAAGAGAAACATCACCAGTCCTCAAAACAAATCAAGAAATATAAAATCAATAGCAGTAAAACCATATTAACAAAAAGAACAGATTATTTCAAAACAGCTGCTGAATGGAATATTCATTAATTAAAAACTCGTATCAAATTTCTAGATACCAATAAAATATTTTAAAATAGTAGACACAGACCCAATAATGAACAATAAGGATAAAAAATTGCTTTGCTCCGCATACCTGGGAACGTTTGATATCCAGGTGCCCTGAGATTGTTTTAAATCGCAGGAGGAGGGAAGGTTTGCTTGCAACTTTATCCTCTCTCTGTCACACACAAGCTGTCTCTCACACTGGCTTTTAATCACACACAGACCGATTCAGTAAAAGTCGCGGGACAGCGGGTGCGCACAGGCCACTCTCCTGTGCGTGCAATTCACTATTCAAATGAGGGCCTGTGGTAAAAAGAGGCGCTAGGGACACTAACGCGTCCCTAGCACCTCGTTTTGGACAGGAGTGGCGGCTGTCAACGGGTTTGACAGCCGACGCTCAATTTTGCCAGGGTCGGTTCTCAAACCCGCTGATAGCCACGGGTTTGGAAACCGGCAAAACTAAGAACATAAGAAAATGCCATACTGGGTCAGACCAAGGGTCCATCAAGCCCAGCATCCTGTTTCCAACAGTGGCCAATCCAGGCCATAACCTGGCAAGTACCCAAAATCTAAGTCTATTCCATGTTACCATTGCTAATGGCAGCGGCTATTCTCTAAGTGAACTTAATAGCAGGTAATGGACTTCTCCAAGAACTTATCCAATCCTTTTTTAAACACAGCTATACTAACTGCACTAACCACATCCTCTGGCAACAAATTCCAGAGTTTAATTGTGCGTTGAGTAAAAAAGAACTTTCTCCGATTAGTTTTAAATGTGCCCCATGCTAACTTCATGGAGTGCCCCCTAGACTTTCTATTATCTGAAAGAGTAAATAACCGATTTACATCTACCCGTGCTAGACCTCTCATAATTTTAAACATCTCTATCATATCCCCCCTCAGTCGTCTCTTCTCCAAGCTGAAAAGTCCTAACCTCTTTAGTCTTTCCTCATAGGGGAGCTGTTCCATTCCCCTTATTTTGGTAGCCCTTCTCTGTACCTTCTCCATCACAATTATATCTTTTTTGAGATGCGGCGACCATAATTGTACACAGTATTCAAGGTGCGGTCTCACCATGGAGCGATACAGAGGCATTATGACATTTTCCATTTTATTCACCATTCCCTTTCTAATAATTCCCAACATTGTTTGCTTTTTTGACTGCCGCAGCACACTGAACCGACGATTTCAATGTGTTATCCACTATGACACCTAGATCTCTTTCTTGGGTTGTAGCACCTAATATGGAACCCAACATTATGTAATTATAGCATGGGTTATTTTTCCCTATATGCATCACCTTGCACATCCACATTAAATTTCATCTGCCATTTGGATGCCCAATTTTCCAGTCTCACAAGGTCTTCCTTCAATTTATCACAATCTGCTTGTGATTTAACTACTCTGAACAATTTTGTGTCATCTGCAAATTTGATTATCTCACTCATCGTATTTCTTTCCAGATCATTTATAAATATAATGAAAAGTAAGGGTCCCAATATAGATCCCTGAGGCACTCCACTGTCCACTCCCTTTCACTGAGAAAATTGTCCATTTAATCCTACTCTCTGTTTCCTGTCTTTTAGCCAGTTTGCAATCCACGAAAGGACATCGCCACCTATCCCATGACTTTTTACTTTTCCTAGAAGACTCTCATGAGGAACTTTGTCAAACGCCTTCTGAAAATCCAAGTATACTACATCTACCGGTTCACCTTTATCCACATGTTTATTAACTCCTTCAAAAAAATGAAGCAGATTTGTGAGGCAAGTCTTGCCTTGGGTAAAGCCATGCTGACTTTGTTCCATTAAACCATGTCTTTCTATATGTTCTGTGATTTTGATGTTTAGAACACTTTCCACTATTTTCCCTGGCACTGAAGTCAGGCTAACCGGCCTGTAGTTTCCCTGATCGCCCCTGGAGCCCTTTTTAAATATTGGGGTTACATTTGCTATCCTCCAGTCTTCAGGTACAATGGATGATTTTAATGATAGGTTACAAATTTTTACTAATAGGTCTGAAATTTCATTTGTTAGTTCCTTCAGAACTCTGAGGTGTATACCATCCGGTCCAGGTGATTTACTACTCTTCAGTTTGTCAATCAGGCCTACTACATCTTCTAGGTTCACCGTGATTTGGTTCAGTCCATCTGAATCATTACCCATGAAAACCTTCTCCATTACGGGTACCTCCCCAACATCCTCTTCAGTAAACACCGAAGCAAAGAAATCATTTAATCTTTCCGCAATGGCGGATAGTCTCCAAGGTATTATTTATTTAACATTTTTATATACTGAAATTCATGTAGCAAAATTACATATCACTTCGGTTTACATAACAGTAACAAGCATGTAAGAATGCGATTACAATAAACAAGGGAAGTAAAACTTGTATCAAAGAAACTGGGGAATGCAGAAAAACGAATAAATAATAAGATTCTTTTGTGGAGCCAAGACTAATCTGGCTAAAGTTCTAGGTGCATACTGGATTAATTTAAGGTAAGGGTACAAGGAGCAAATTGGATTGATCGACTGCAGAGTTGGAATGCTAATTTGATAGATAGCCTGTTAGATAGTAAGGTGATGTATGAGAAGAAATCATTGGCATAAATTAAAAGCTTGTTCGAACAGCCAAGTTTTGAGTCTCTTTTTGAAGGTAATCAGGCATTGTTCCAGCCGGAGTTCTGGAGGTAGAGAGTTCCATTGCGCGGGGCCCGCTGTGGACAGAGCTCATTTACTTAAGGCGGTTTTGATGGGTGGGGCAAGGAGAGTATCTCTATAAGCTGCTCTCACCGGTCTGGAGGGTAAATGTAGTCTAAATGGAATGTTGAGCTCCAGTGGAATGAGCTTGTGAATGGCTTTGTGTATGATCGTTAGAACTTTGTACATGATTCTGAACTTAATTGGGAGCCAATGTAGGTTCCTCAAGATGGGGGTAATATGATCTCTTTTGTTGGTCTTAGTCAGAATCCTGGCTAAGGCGTTTTGTAGCATTTGTAAGGGTTTAATGGTGTTAGCTGGGAGGCAGAGTAAAAGAGAATTGCAATAGTCAATTTTTGAAAAAATGATTGCTTGGAAAACTGAATGGTAGTCTTGGAAGTGGAGGAGCGGTCTGAGCCGTTTTAGGACTTGCAATTTAAAAAAATCCATCTTTAACGGTATCATTGATAAATCTTTTTAGGTTTAATTGTTTGTCCATGATGACTCCAAGGTTTCTAACTTGTGAGGAAAAGGATGGTTGACTAGTAGGGAGCATGTTAGATATTGCATAGTTGCAGTCCTGTGAGACGAGGAGTATTTCAGTTTTATTGGAATTAAGGATTAAGTTAAGGCTCGTGAGCAGGTTGTTGATGGTTAGAAGGCAGTTGTTCCAGAATTCTAGGGTTTTTTGTAGAGATTCTGTAACCGGGATGAATATTTGCACATCGTCTGCGTAAATGTAGTGAGTTAATTTAAGTTTGGAGAGGAGCTGGCAGAGCGGTAAAAGATAAATGTTGAAGAGGGTAGGGGATAAGGAGGAGCCTTGAGGGACTCCCAGAGAAGAGCAGACAGGGTGTGATTCGTTATTGTTGACTCTGACCTTGTAAAATCTGTTTTGTTGAAAAGACTTGAACCAGCTAAAAGCGGTGCCTTTGATGCCGATGTCAGCTAGCCGATCCAAGAGTATTGAGTGGTTCACCATGTCAAAGGCGGCTGATAGATCGAGGAGAATGAGTAGACAGGGTTGTTTTTTTATCAAGATTCAAAAGTATGGTGTCTGTTAAAGAGATTAATAGAGCTTCAGTGTTTCGGGCTTTGCGGAAGCCGAACTGAGAGGGGGCTAAGATTTTGTTATTATCCAAGTACTCCGAATGTTGCTTGTTAACTATTTTTTCTAATATTTTGGAGATGAATGGGAGTTTAGCAATAGGGCGGTAGTTGGCAGGGTCGTCTGGAGACAGATTGGGTTTTTTCAGAAGTGGTTTTAGAATTGCGAGTTTCAGGGGGTCAGGAATTAAGCCTTGCATTAATGAACAATTAATGATGTCGGCGATTGGTTTGGCGACGGTTTTAGAGATGGCGATGAGTAAGTTGGAGGGGATCGCATCCGTGGGGTGCGAGGCAGGTTTGAGCTTCTTTTTTTCATTTTTTTATTTATGCTAATTATATTTACAAACAAGCAGCAATATCAACTTGTCATTTCTACAGGTGCAAGCAAACAAATTTACAAACTTTAGAGACATAAGAAATCAGACCCTGTTATAAGGCAACAAAAGAGCCAAGATAACATAGTTATGAGCAAATTTTTGGAAAGAAAAAAACTAGGAAATATGTGGTACAACACTTTCATTACTGAGACTTGGAATCAGTGCAGTGAGTTAAGGAAATTTCTTGATGCCAAATTACCTGCACTGATTCCAAGTCTCGGTTTGAGCTTCTTTAGGACTGTTTCAATCTCTAAGGAGGATGTCAGCTCGAAGGTTTCTGTTGCATGCTTGGTGGAATGCTTGGTATTAGCATGCTTGGTGGAATCACTGCTGTCCTTGCTATGGTTGGTCAGTCCAACTGCAGGTACTCTGAGGCAACCTGAGGAACAGTTTGTGAGAGGGCCAGTCCTACCCTCTAGCTAGTCATAAAATCAGGGGAGCCTCTTTCCAGGGCCTGGATACTCCTAGTCTTTTCCCCTTTCTCCTAAATTCAAAAATATAGTTTTCATAGGACACCAAGAGAGACATGGAGGTTCAAATGCTTGAACCAAACAGTATCAGTATACTTGTCTCATGTCCTGCCCACATATACTCCAATGAGGGTACTTCAGTCCTCCCAATCCTGTTATCTGCCCCTTCAGTAGTTACTGTTGCGTCCGGTCTTCGACTGCTTCGCCCCGCCTACACCTCTCTACTTGCGGCTCCTCCCGCTCACCTTGGACTGATGGCCGCGGGGGCGTCTGCTTGCCGACCTCTCCAGTGACCCCGAACTGGCTATGGTGCTGCCTCCCGACATTCTCCTTCAAGGTACCTCTAGGGTGCACATACGCGCATGCCGCCCTCATCTTTATTTCCACGTTGGCGCGAATCTCAGGGGCGTCCCCCTGTTCTGACGTCACGACTCCAGGGTATATCTGCCTACTACATTTGCTAGCTCATTGAGTTAGCAACGGAATTCATACGTATGGGATTTGCTCTCCGTTCCTAAGCTACTCTGCCACTCCAGCTCTATCTGGAACTCTTACTACCCTTCGGGGTCACTAATGGGGTACCCGCTCCTCGGGGGAACTCTCTGCTTCTTTCAGGTGCTATCAGGAAACCTGTACTCGCTCCTCGAGGGCCCATGTTCCCTGTGTCGCTACCTGCAACCTCTACCTTCTACTTGGAAGAACTAACTACAGTCACCATCTGTGAGTACAGAAAACATCTCTCTTTACAGTACTGCTTCGCCGGAATCAAGTACTCGCTCCTCTAGGGCCTGCCCTCTGCTCCGGTGCCAGACCTCTCGTCTAGTGCAATCTCTGCTACTGCTAGTGAGTACAACACTACTGAATCTCTCTGCTCTAAGGGATCAGGTACTCGCCCCTTGAGGGCCTGCTCTCCCTGCCTCGGTGCTCTCCTATTCTACTTGGGACACTGAATGCGAATTCTATTGTGTGCTCATAACTCTCAGTTTCTGTTCCACTACAGCACTGCCTACAGAGGATCCGCTGTTCCAGCGTCCTGTGAGAGACGTGCCCAGCCGGGCTCTACAACCACTACTCACTACTGCCACCTCTGGTGGTTTTATATACTGTTTCATAAAAGATTCAATCTGTGTTTGGCCGGAGTTTAGCCTGACATTGTGGTCCCTTCATGGGACTGCCCCCGTGGGTGTGGTCAGCTGCCACAGTGTAGGATCCACCCAAACACCAATAACCATAACAGTTACAGCAAGGCAAGCTTGCAGAAGACTTCATGCATTCAGTTGCTTCTTACTCAACTTATGGAACAATCTCCCACAGGACTTATGCAAGAAAACCTGTTCTTTTTGAAAGAGAATCAAAATATGGCTACTCAGTTAAGCCTTCCTTTGAACTCTGCATTTCCACCCATCTTACTGCAAGGTATCCTCCCTATACTATGAAATCAGTGTACACCATGGATTGCTACCTATACAGTTTTTCATGTTTTGATTCTCAGTTTTATATCATTCCTCCTCACCCTCAGACATATGTATTACAATTCACATCTTGTTTTGTAAACCACCATGCACCTTTTCTAGCAAAAGGCAGAATATGAAATGGAAATAAATATTTAAACATTTAAACAATGCCGTTTTGAGTTTCTTTGTATTTTTCTGTGCACATGCTAAATCTTCTTCCATCACTCATTATGTGGCATTTTAACATGCATATTACATTTTTATTTTTTGCAAGTGCACAATAAACTTTTTAGCAGGCCCTTAGGAATCAGTAAAACCTGCAACTTCTGGGTATGTTTCTAAGAAGCCTTGGGCAAATTTCTCAGGCAACTTAAGTCAATCATAATTCAAATAAATCTTTAGTGTCAGGTCACAAGAATGAGTACTTTACAGACACATAATCCAGCATACATCTCACACACAGAATGATGTTTTACACATACCCCAGCAGCCTTCAGCATTCTTGTGGTTATTTGTCCTAGTCATAATGCTAGTTGTCCTTTTATTTTCTTTGTTGCATATAAATTCTATTTACTGAAACCACAGCACTGCCAAAATGTTCTCTTGTGTTATCTTCCAATCTTATTTGTCGTTGGATGTGGTCAGAAATTGAGATCTTATTGCTTTGAATGAAAATGTGCAATTCCTGGGCAGCTGTCAAAGGCAGATTCTTTGATGCATTGTGCCGTGACTCTGAGAGTCTGCTGCAGGAATACTCTGTTTACTTAGGTACAGGTATACTTTTTCCGCATACTCTGGCCCCAGGCAACAAGAATTAGCCAATCACCAGCAGTTAAATTTGCTGAGTCATGCCCAACCCTTAGTTTCCCATTTGTGTTCTTCTCTATGAAAGGCTGCTGAGTGTGGAGCAGGTGGAAACATAGCCAGATGCAGTAACCTTGTGTAGTTTAGTTGACAGGAGTAAGGTTACAGTACAGTTGCTAAAGAGATCAAGTCTGAAGAGAAAGCAGCTGAGAAGAGCAGCAAATGTTTCCTTTCCCTTTGGGCTATGAAGTAGATGAGATCTGTCTCAGAAGTAGCAAGCAGTAATTAAAATGTATGCATTGTTTGACTAAATGAAAACATATTGCAGCCTGAAGGTCTGTCTTAACAAAAATCCCAATTGTTGGGCCAGCCCATCGATTTGGTGGCAAAATTCCTTGTTCAATTCTCAGATTGGGTTGCCCATTCCCTGGGTCAGCCGGAGCTAAGAATCTTGCGGAGGTAGTATTCTCAACTCCTGGGGGAGAAGAAGGTAGTGATTATCAGGAAGGAGGACACCTAGTTCCGATTTAAGAGACCATGATGCAGGGTTTCTTAAGGAGTGCCAGTGCATGGCTCCTGGCCTCAGGACAATTGCTGCATTGACCACACTAGAAAACAGATGGAGGCTCTATTAATATAGGGGGGAGGGGGGGGGGGGCAGAAATCCCCAGCTAGTTATGAATGAAGGCTTATGGCACCAGGATCTCACTACTAGTTCCAACTAAACTGGAAGGAGAAACAAGGAACAATCATCCAAAACAAACGAGAGAATCCCACATGTTTTTACATGCTCATGGTATCTGTGGATTATGGGAGATACAGTTTAAACTAGTACTGTCAGTATATATTTTTCAAAATGTAAGTATTCATTTACTTGGAATATGTCATTCGTTTTACTTTTCCTATGTTTGCTTTGCTGATATCTGGCCGGCAAAGGTGATTTTGAAATCCTGTCCTGTTTTTCCTGTGAATCACCATCTTTCTTTGTGCTACCTGTTACAAGCGCTGATGAGTGAAAGTAATGTCACAAGCTCATGCATAGACAAGTTTATTTTGGCTCCACTTGGGAAGTCTCTTGTAGGAAAACCCAGAGAAAAGAGTCAGCAGGTGCTAGATGTGGATAAGAGCATGTGTTAATCAACAATGGATGTGCATGTGGAATTTAGCATGTCTGTGCTGCGTTCTGCCCCAGTTCTGTTGTCCAGAGAAAAAGGAGGTGCAAGGTACTGTACATGGGAACTTCTTTTGCTTGCCTACCTTGTGAGCACCTTTCAAAGGGAAACTATCTGCTTCATCTGTTTGCCTTTGAAAACTGGCTACAAGGTTCTGCAGATACAAAAGGGATCTATGGACTGTGCAGGAATGTGGGCTCTTGAAAATTGTCATCTATAAAGACAAAAGGCATTTTGTACCTGCGGGCACAGTTTTGCAGGTGCAAGCTCCCAGTCAGAAAGTATACATGGGGAGTTAAAAGGTAAATTCCCTGCAAGAAATTTCCTCCCTCCACCAGCAGGGCCTTTTTTCCCCACACCATGGGCCCAGTTTTGAAAGGGGCTTTTTCCGTAGGTAAAAGCAAGTTTGCTTACCGTAAATGGTGTTTCCGTAGATAGCAGGATGAATTAGCCATACTGTCATGGGAACTGTCCTTCAGGGCCCAGGAGGCGGAGCTTCAGAAGTAGAATACAGAGCTTTGCTCTGTGCAGCTGCGCCTGCTTTCCCGAAGAGCAGAAGAGATTCTCCTCAGTCTGTGATTAAGTAGGATTCGTTGTCAGCCTATCCAGGGAGGTGGGCGGGTCAGCATGGCTAATTCATCCTGCTATCTACAGAAACACCGTTTACGGTAAGCAAACTTGCTTTTTCCCCCGTTGATAGCAGGGCTGAATTAGCCATGCTGTCATGGGAGTCCCAAGCTCCCTATCACGCTAAGGAGCACAGTACACACCATGTTCTTCACCAATTGAAAGGGTAATTACTGAGTTCTAGTATCCCAAGTGACTCTTTTTTTCCCTTTTTTTTTTTTAGCGTGATCTTAGTGGTGGATAGTGCAGAGTAGGATTAGTGAATGAGAGTGTAGTACGGCTTTGCCCTCAGCCGCATCTGTTGATCCACACAATAGTGAGAGGTGAAAGCGTGTAAGATGACCATGTTGCTGCTTTACAAATGTCAATAGGCTGAACTCCACGGAGGTGTGCCACCGAGGCCGCCATTGCTCGTACTTGATGTGCGTTCGGGTTAGGACTACCTTTCGCTTGTGGTAACAAAACTGGATACATTGAGCAATCCAACTAGAAATAGTTCGTTTTGCTACCAGGAGCGCTGGAGCATTTGGATTAAATGAGACAAACAATTGTGATGCTCTAGAAGTAGAATGTGTTCTAGATTTGTAATAAGCCAATGCTCTCTTACAGTCCAAGGTATGTAGGAGTTTCTCTCTATCATTACTATGTGGTTTAGGAAAAAAAGATAGGTAATTCTATGGTTTGATTTAAATGGAATTGTGAAACCACCTTTGGCAAAAAGGAGGGATGAGTTCGCAGGATCACCTTGTTACGGTGGAATTGCAAATAGGGACTGTAATGCACCAGTGCTTGAAGTTCACTGACTCTTCATGCTGACGTTACCGCGACCAGGAAAACCACTTTCCACTTGAGATATTTTATGTGCGCGGATTCAATTGGCTCGAATGGAGGTAGCATAAGTTGTTCCAGGACAATATTGAGGTCCCAGGATAGCGGTGGTTTGGTGACTGGAGGTCGCAAACATATGAGACCTCTGAAAAAATTTGATACTATTGGATGCATCGAAATGGGTTAACCGTGCGGTCTATGGTATGCAGCTATAGCACTGAGACATACTCGAATCGAAAAGGTGGCAAGACCAGCTGTGTACAGGGTGTGGAGTTTGTTCGCCGGAGACACTCTTGGACTATCTATGGGTTGGAAACCATGAGTTAGACACCATTTGGCATAACGTTTCCACTTGAAATATAAATATCCGACACATCTCCACTCTCCTGTCTTGAGGAAGAAAAGCTCGTGTCCTGATGGTATCCCAAGCGAGCGCCAATGAATTGAAGAATCTGCGTTGGCTCGAGAATAGATTTCTGAAAATTGACCAGTATCCCCAAACGCACCAAGCACTGGAGTGTCTGGTGTAGATGGTGGCGGAGCGTTTCGGGATGCGATGCTACTAACAGACAATCGTCCAGATATGGAAAAATGCATATGCCTAGCTTCCGTAGATGCGCCACCACTACTGCCATGCATTTTGTGAAAACTCTGGGGGCCGCCAAGAGACCAAATGGGAGGACCTTGTATTGATAATGTTGGCTCTGAAATTGGAAGGAGAGGTATCGCCATGAAGAGGGGTTGATTGATATGTGCGTGTACGCATCCTTCAGATCGATGGAATACATCCAGTCGTTGGATTGTAGAAGTGGATACCATCTTGAACTTCTCTTTGGTTAAGTGTTTGTTGAGCTCCCGCAGATCTAAAATTGGTCGGTGACCTGTCTTTTTTTGGAATGAGGAAGTATGGTGAATAAAAACCCTTGTGTCGAACATACGATGGAATCAACTGGATTGCTCGTTGTTTCTAAAGAGATAGTATCTCTTCCCGTAGTAGTGATTGATGTGGATGCTGTACTTTGCAGACAGGATGCGGGAGTTGAGGTTTTGTTACAAACTGTAGCTGCTATCCCCGTTCCACTACTTCCAGAACCCACTGGTCTGATATCTTCTTCCATTCGACTAACCGAGTCATGATTCTGCCTGGCGGATATAAATGGGGTAGTGGTGGCAGTTTCTCTAAAAAGAGGACTGTGGCTTGGCAGAAGATGTAGCTTGTTGATTCCGTGGGCATTGCCCTCGTGGGTGGCCCCTACGCTGCTGTGCCTGATTTTGTGGTTGTTGTTGAGTCCGCTGTGGTGGAAGGTAAGGTTGAGGTCGATAGGACGAGTACTGTCACATCGGCCTAGTCGGATAGGACTGTCTACGCCCTGGAGTGTAGTATTTCCTTTGTAATGAAAATCTGGATGGCTGAGTCAGGGACTGGACCGCTACTGCCTGTTCCTTTAAGTTTGCTATTGTCTCCTGGAATTTATCCCCAAAGAGATTATCCCCTTTGCAAGGGAGATTGGCAAGTTTGGAATGTAGGTCTTCATGGATGGCGCTAGAGCGAAGCCATGCAAGTCTTCTCGCCGCTATCGCCGAGGCAGATATGTGAGAAGAAGTTTCAAAGGATTCATAAATAGTCCTTAATAAGTGTCGGATACCTTCTTCCATCTCGTTCAGTTGATGACTGGACTTGGTATGCAGTTGCTCTGATCCTGGAACATTGCTCTTCATTTGTTGAATGCACTCAAACAAATATTGGACGATGTAAAACTGATGTTGTTGAATGCGTGCAGACAACATTGCTCCCTGGAAAGACTTGCGGGCAAACTCGTCAAGGAGCTTTAGATCCTTACCCGGTGGGACAGAGGCATGCAGTTTCGATCTTTTGGCCCTCTGCATCGCCGATTCCACCACCAGTGAGGAGTGTGGAAGTTGCTGGACCGAATAGCAAGGATCATTCTTCATTCTAAACTTTAAGTCCATTTTTCTTGACACGACTGGAATGGAAAATGGTGTTTCCCATGACTTGTCAAGGACTGAATTCAAGATCTTATGTGACAGCAAGGATGTCGGTTCCACCGAATCATCAAAGATCTTGAATAAATCTAAAGTGTCCACCCGAGGATCAGGCAGCTTCTGTATTTCCAGATTCAATAGTGATCCAACTTTTTCCAGGAACTTAGGATAGGATAGATCCTCCGGAGGAGAATATGGTTCCGGGGATCGTCCAGGGGATCAGATGGGAATCCCGTGGACGAGGACGGTGATGATGGAGGGGAATTCGGGTCCGTAGCGTACCCCGGCTCCTGGTGAACGGGGTGCCGGCACCGCTGGAGGTGGTGGTCGTTCTTTTACCGGTGGCGGCGTCACCTCCTTCTGGGAGGACAATGGGGACAAATGTGATGCTTCACTGCCCGCTGGTGAAGTGGGCATATCAAACGACGCTTGCATGACTCTGAAAAAATCAGAGAGGGCCAGCGAAAGCTGCATACATTTCTCTTTTGTCTGAGTCGGCATTTTCAGCTTGGCGCAGAGTCTGGCTGGATGAGGCGGTGGAGGGTGTAACCCCTGAGGAGACTCCACTTTCCTTCTTTTCTTGTGTGGTCCCTGTGGGGATTCATCAGTCAGGCCATACCTGGACGATGCATCAGAGCAGATCCTGACCGATGAGCAGGAGGACCGTGAAGAGGAATGGGATGTGGTCCGGCCTCGTTCCTCATCCGATGGTAGGGGGTCCCTGGAGGAACGACTACTCTTGGAAGAAGCCATCCGTGCTCGGGGACGTGGATGAGTCGATGGTATCATAGATTGCGTCGATCCCGGCACCTGATGTAGTGATCTGGACTCCAATTGCATCGGGAGCAGTCCAGATGGCCTGGCTGGCGCTCCGTGTGCTTCTCTCGACGCCTTATGCGTTATTGCTGGCGTCGATTGCGTCGCTGCTGACACGCGTCACTCCCGACACGTTATGCGCCGATCTCGAAGCTTCTGTTTGGGATCGCTTCGGCCCCAATGCTCTCGATGAAGGATGCATCGCTTCCGACGCATGCGTCGATGTCGACGCTAGCGGAGTCGATTCCGGCGCAATTTTCATCGATCAGGGCAGCGAGGACATCTTCTTCGCTGCCAATGTGGGCGCTGGGCCTAAGCTTCAAAGCATTTGGGTAGCGTCGCGTCGGGCGTGCAAGTCAGCATCCCCCATCTTCGACCGCTGCTCCGCTGTGAGGAGCCCCTCTGCCGCTGGCGATCGATGTTGGGTCGGGTCTCTGCACTTTTAGGAGGCCTTGTGTCGCTGTTTGTCGTCAGACTTGCGGCCTTTCGATCCCCCAGTCCTGGGGGTGCGGGTATCGACGGACGCTGACCGCCTTACCTTCGGGTCGGATTCCTTTACTGGCCCAAGAGAGGAATGGGCTTCCGAAGGTGGCCCATGGGATTCAGCTGGTAATTGAAGCTGCTGAATCTTCTGAGCTCGCTGCCGCTGAGCTCGCGCAGACATCCGGCCACACTGTGGGCATGAGGCCTGCATATGAGTAGGCCCCAGGCATCGGTAGCAGAGATCATGTCCATCGGTGATGGACATGATCTTCCCGCAGGTACATTTCTTAGACCCAGAGGGTCTGGGAGTAGTCATTCTTGGTGGCTGAGGAGAACCACGAAGACCCGCGTGCGGAAAGAAGAGACTGAGGAGAATCTCTTCTGCTGCACGGGAAAGCAGGCGCAGCCACACAGAACAAAGCCCTGTATTCTACTTCTGAAGCTCCGCCTCCTGGGCCCTGAAGGACAGTTCCCATGACAGCATGCCTAATTCAACCCTGCTATCAACGGGAAAACACTTCTTTCTCTGGGAAAAATATCTTTGAAAGTTATCTACATAGAGGGGTACTTTTTTTTTTTTTACTTGAGGGCTCTGCACCAGCATTCCAAGGGAAAGTACGAGCGTAGATGCCCTCTAAAAATTGCCCCAGGAAAAAATACCCAGAGAGATATGCACCTGCCTTTTGCTGCAGGTACTCTCTCCGTTCCTCCAAAATAACCTGTGTACATTTGAAAATCTACTTGAATTTCTTCCTTCTCTTGACAAAGTCGCCCCCTTCCTCCCAAGAATGCCTACACCTTATGTGGCTAAATGCATGCGCGTAGTTGATCGCCATGTGCACTTTTACCTAAGGGGGTGGGCAATTTTTAAACAGCCAACTTACCCAAGTAAATGCCTTTTGAAAATTCCCCTGCCCAAGAATAATTAGAAGATATTTTCCTTGTCTCTCCTGCATAGCCTTCACTCTCATTCCTGACATTTCTACTTGGTGAGAAAGGCTGACCCTTAGAAAATATTCATGTGTCTGCGTTAAATTTTAGAAAGGTGGGTGTAATCGGTGCTGCTGCTGGACTTTTTTTTTTTGCTCTGAATGTCCACAGTAAGGACAGCTTGTGTAGATCCATATCTGAAAGAGTGGTGAAATCACCCATAAACATACCAACTGCTGAAGGCCATGGCAGCTTTCTGCCAGATCACAGACTTGGAGCCTTTTGGCATTTTGTTTCCTTTCACCCGCTGCTGCCAGCCCTGACCCCTGGTAATCTTTTTATTTATTTAGTTTTAGGACTGGTTGAAGGGGAAAGTGGGTTCCTCGCAGAACTACTGATGAGAGGCTACATCACCCTGAAAAGCCAAAGTTAAGAGTACCAAGTAAATAAAAGGCAAGGTCTAATAACATCGGGAAGTCATGCACAATAGCCACAGACAGTTAAAACTGCACTTCCCCAGGACATTGTGCACATTAGCCCATTCTATGTTTTGAATTTTAAAAACTGCAATATATTATTGACCTTGATCAAGACAGTCCCGCTATAATTTTGCCTATTTCACTCTGACTTTTCAAGGGATTGAACGCTGTGGCATAACCCTGTTCTACTGAGTATGGTTCACATTTTTACTCTTCACCCAATGCAAGGCTCTGCAGCCACCCCAGGCAGTGATGATGATACATCACCTGAGATCTTTCTCGCTCTCTTTCTCCTCCAAATCTCACCAAA
Source organism: Rhinatrema bivittatum (assembly GCF_901001135.1). NCBI lineage: Eukaryota > Metazoa > Chordata > Amphibia > Gymnophiona > Rhinatrematidae > Rhinatrema > Rhinatrema bivittatum. The sequence continues at coordinate 141,294,810 of NC_042620.1, forward strand.
CGGCCATACATAAGAATATAAGAAAATGCCATACTGGGTCAGACCAAGGGTCCATCAAGCCCAGCATCCTGTTTCCAACAGTGGCCAATCCAGGCCATAAGAACCTGGCAAGTACCCAAAAACTAAGTCTATTCCATGTAACCATTGCTAATGGCAGTGGCTATTCTCTAAGTGAACTAAATAGCAGGTAATGGACTTCTCCCCCAAGAACTTATCCAATCCTTTTTTAAACACAGCTATACTAACTGCACTAACCACATTCTCTGGCAACAAATTCCAGAGTTTAATTGTGCGTTGAGTAAAAAAGAAATTTCTCCGATTAGTTTTAAATGTGCCCCATGCTAACTTCATGGAGTGCCCCCTAGTCTTTCTACTATCCGAAAGAGTAAATAACAGATTCACATCTACCCGTTCTAAACCTCTCATGATTTTAAACACCTCTATCATATCCCCCCCTCAGTCGTCTCTTCTCCAAGCTGAAAAGTCCTAACCTCTTTAGTCTTTCCTCATAGGGGAGTTGTTCCATTCCCCTTATCATTTTGGTAGCCCTTCTCTGTACCTTCTCCATTGCAATTATATCTTTTTTGAGATGCGGCGACCAGAATTGTACACATTATTCAAGGTGCGGTCTCACCATGGAGCGATACAGAGGCATTATGACATTTTCCGTTTTATTCACCATTCCCTTTCTAATAATTCCCAACATTCTGGGGTTTTCTCCTGTATACTTCCACCTCCCTGCTGTTGCCAGCCTCTTTCACTCTTTTCCACAATGGCGTCCTCGCATCCGCCACCGACGCTCCGCCCACTTCCAGCACCCTAGGCGGCCGCCTAGTCTGCCTAATGCTCCCGCTGGCCCTGTTTTCACTGTTAACATGCATAAATGTTTATTATTAGTATGAGAATATTCATTATTTTGTCTGGTTATAATCTATTTAGTAAATATTTATGCACTAAAGATTAAGTGGTGAGAAATGGAGGTGATTAATGGCAAGATCCTGTGGATAAATTCCAGCAAGCACATTTAAACATTCTGGGCTTGATTCACTCCCAGAGATCTGGGTCCTCACTAGATGAGTAGTAGCCAAATATTGAGTTTTTGCAGATAGCTACAGATATAAAAGAAAATATCCAATTGCTATTCATGCTAATTTGGAAGAATTAAAAACTTGTTTGGAAGGGCCCAGAAAAAATGTTTGGAACATACAGGAGGCAGAGCCATACCTGGGAACTTTTGGTTTCCACTCACCCTGAGTGTTGCAGATTAAGGGGGATTGGGGATACACACAAAATTATACACTCACATTTTCACTCTTACTCTTTTTTGAACACATACAAGTTCATTCTCATACACATTCTTTAGTCTTCTCATTCTTCCACTTATGTAGTGTGTCACACACACGCCCACAAACTTCTCTCTTCCACAAACACAAATCCACACACACACCTCTCTCTTCTACATGCACACTCACACAATGCCCCTACACATCTCTCCATCATTCACAAACATGGACACTCAAACATGCCACACACACACACACACACACACACACACACTTCTTTCCCACAAACAGGTCAACACACAGTTTTCTCTCTCTTCCACATACACACTCATAGATATATCCACACATATTTCTCTCACACGAACACTCACTCTCATTCACAAACATGCTCACTTGTACTCTCTCCTTACTCTGAATCCACCACTGACAACAGCCACCTCCTCCAGGCCTGCTGGTCTTCTTCCTTCCTTCTTCTATGCTTGGCCAAGAGATCACCTCCTGCTTCCTGCTGCTCTCTGGCATCAACCGATCTACTCCAGCTTCTTCTGTGCTGCAGGGGAGACCAATCTCCTGTTTCTTCTGCTCTGTGGAGCTGACCAGTCTTTGCATGGGGCCCATGCAGTCCTTGTTTCTTCTTCCACCACTGGGGCCTGATACGATGCTGCTCCTCCTCTTCCTTCCTCCCTTCCCCCACCCATGGTCCAGGCAATTTTTTTCTTCTGCGGCCTGCTTCTAGAGTAGCATTGTGAAGGGGTATACAGGAGAAAACCCTAGAACATCTTAAAGGACCAGCTCCAGAGAACTGGCCTGGTCCACCTTAAGCCTAATACAACAGTGAATCCTGGTCTTGGGCAGAGGTCCCTGGGAAAGAAACATAACTAGCCAGGCCCAGGGAAGAGAAGGAAACCTAGAGAAAGAAAATACTGTTGAACCTGGAAGATGTAGTAGGCCAGATTGACAAACTAAAGAGTAGCAAATCACCTGGACCGGATGGTATGCATCCTAGGGTTCTGAAGGAACTAAAAAATGAAATTTCTGATCTATTAGTTAAAATTTGTAACCTATCATTAAAATCATCCATTGTACCTGAAGACTGGAGGGTGGCCAATGTAACCCCAATATTTAAAAAAGGCTCCAGGGGCGATCCGGGTAATTATAGACCAGTGAGCCTGACTTCAGTGCCGGGAAAAATAGTGGAAACTATTCTCAAGATCAAAATTGTAGAGCATATAGAAAGACATGATTTAATGGGACACAGTCAACATGGATTTACCCAAGGGAAGTCTTGCCTAACAAATCTGCTTCATTTTTTTTGAAGGGGTTAATAAACATGTGGATAAAGGTGAACCGGTAGATGTAGTGTATTTGGATTTTCAGAAGGCGTTTGACAAAGTCCCTCATGAGAGGCTTCTACGAAAACTAAAAAGTCATGGGATAGGAGGCGATGTCCTTTTGTGGATTACAAACTGGTTAAAAGACAGGAAACAGAGAGTAGGATTAAATGGTCAATATTCTCAGTGGAAAAGGGTAAACAGTGGAGTACCTCAGGGATCTGTATTGGGACCGGTGCTTTTCAATATATATATAAATGATCTGGAAAGGAATACGACGAGTGAGTTTATCAAATTTGCGGATGATACAAAATTATTCAGAGTAGTTAAATCACAGGCAGACTGTGATACATTACAGGAGGACCTTGCAAGACTGGAAGATTGGGCATCCAAATGGCAGATGAAATTTAATGTGGACAAGTGCAAGGTGATGCACATAGGGAAAAATAACCCTTGCTGTAGTTACACGATGTTAGGGTCCCTGTTAGGAGCTACCACCCAGGAAAAAGATCTAGGCATCATAGTGGATAATACTTTAAAATCGTCGGCTCAGTGTGCTGCAGCAGTCAAAAAAGCAAATAGAATGTTAGGAATTATTAGGAAGGGAATGGTTAATAGAACGGAAAATGTCATAATGCCTCTGTATCGCTCCATGGTGAGACCGCACCTTGAATACTGTGTGCAATTCTGGTCGCCGCATCTCAAAAAAGATATAGTTGCGATGGAGAAGGTACAGAGAAGGGCAACCAAAATGATAAAGGGGGTGGAACAGCTCCCCTATGAGGAAAGGCTGAAGAGGTTAGGGCTGTTCAGCTTGGAGAAGAGACGGCTGAGGGGGGATATGATAGAGGTCTTTAAGATCATGAGAGGTCTTGAACGAGTAGATGTGACTCGGTTATTTACACTTTCAAATAATAGAAGGACTAGGGGGCATTCCATGAAGTTAGCAAGTAACACATTTAAGACTAATCGGAGAAAATTCTTTTTCACTCAACGCACAATAAAGCTCTGGAATTTGTTGCCAGAGAAGGTAGTTAGTGCAGTTAGTGTAGATGGGTTCAAAAAAGGTTTGGATAAGTTCTTGGAGGAGAAGTCCATTAATGGCTATTAATCAATTATACTTAGGGAATAGCCACTGCTATTAATTGCATCAGTAGCATGGGTTCTTCTTAGTGTTTGGGTAATTGCCAGGTTCTTGTGGCCTGGTTTTTGGCCTCTGTTGGAAACAGGATGCTGGGCTTGATGGACCCTTGGTCTGTCCCAGCATGGCAATTTCTTATGTTCTTATGTTCTTAACTGTTAGTTGTATTTCTGCCTTTTGTTTTGTGAACTGTGAAGAATAGCAGAGCTGCTTTTGTTTGTTTCTGGTCATTAAATAAAGAAGTTTGTGAAAGGTTTGCCAGAGTCCCACCATTTAATCAGTTCTCTGGACCCCCCAAAGACCTCTTATGTTGCCACAAGCACCTGGAGTAATTGGATTTTGGCCTAGAAACCTGGCAATTCCTTTACAATTTCAAACTCTCTTGGCCAAATCTGTGGAGTTCCAGGTATAGACAGAGCACACCTGTAATCTCCAATATCAGGTTCTGCTCTGCCTCCAGCCCTGCCCAGAAGCACTTATTCACCCACCTAAACATGTGGCTTTAGTCTCCTGAAGGCCTCTTCTCCAAACAAATTTACTCCTTCCCAGAGCAGCGGTAATTCTATGCGGCTTCTTTTTTTTTAGCCTATGTAGTTACCATGTTTTCTCCCAGAGGAAAGAATGTTATTTTCCTTTTCTTTTCCTCGCTTGTAAAACTATGGGAGCTGGCCTGTGCCACTTTTACTCTATTTAGTTGGAATGAAATTGCAAAAAATGTTTCAGGAAAGCGTTGGGGGGTCTATTTTGGAGCGTTTTCTTGAGCATTAAAAGCGGGTGAGAACAGCACAGCTCAGCCACACCAGCTATTGATTTTTGGCAGCTTTAATGTACAACAGAAACAGCTCTGTCCGCAGAAATAAAATAGGCGCAGATAAAAATCAAAGATTACCTCTAGCTCACTCTAATAATTAATGAAGGTCAGTTACCAATATTCCAGGGGGGTCTGCCGCTGCCGGGAGGTTCTGCAGCCATGCTAACGTTCCAGGCCTCAGCCCAGGGGGGAGGGGGAGTGTTTCTACAGGGAAGCAGGCAGCTGTTACATACTGCAGTTAGACCTTTGTGGCCTCTGCCAGCTTCGGCAGTAGAAGCTGGAAGCGCTGCACTGGATTCAGTGGGTAGCAGGTATCGCTGCTCGTCTGTCGCGAGAAAAGCAACGGCCCCTCTCCATTTCTACTTGGCTACTGGCGCCTTCCGGATAGCTCTCGGGCGCCCATACTCTTCTGGTTTTTATTACAGTGAACGAGAACACGAAATTAGGGCAAATCGCCTCTTAAATATTCAGCGTGACGGCAATACGTGCTACGACGGAGGGGCGACTTCCGAAGCCTGCGCACGTTACGCAGATTTTCTCTTTGACGATGAGCACGGCCGAGCACTTCGCAGGCGGTGTCCGCGCGCTTCGCCCCTGCCGTTCCGGAGACCGATACTTCAAGGCATTTGTGCTCGTAGACTGGCCTGATGGAAAACTGCCATCCTGAAATGCAGCGCCTTCCAAAGAGGCGCGCCTGCGGGCAGCGGTTAATTACAGGGGGGGGGGGGGGGAAACGACGACGTGCACACATTTAAATGTCTAAATGCGCACGTGTGCTGTTTTGCCACCCCCCTCACCACCGCCCATGCGATGCAGTGGTCTTAACGTGCGTGTGCTTTCCGCAGATTTTCACAGATAAATCGCTTTTTTGGAAGTGCAAAGTACATGTGCATGTACCTTGCACCTGCTGTTTGTGTGGGAGATGGAGAGTGACGGGGGGTGACAAAATAGCACGCATGCATTTGAAAATGAAATGTATACCTGCTGTCTTTCTCCCGTGACCTACACCCCCTCCCCCACAGGAACACCACGCTGTGATGAGGATAAAAGTGCACGAACCCTGCGGCTCCTGCTACGATTTTGAACGAGATCTGAGAAGGACAATTCCCAGTCAGGCCTTTTTCCCAGTGTAAATGCCTTTGAAAATTGTCCTCACAAATACCAGGTGCAAAGCAGGCGGACGCTTTTATTCAAACATGCATGGCACTCATTTTCAACGAGAAAATTTGGTTACATGCAAAACCCATTACTTTATTTGCAGCTATGCAGGCAGCTGGCAAATTGCCCCCTCATTGTACAGAAAAGTGTGCCATAATGTTTCACTCTTTATCGCACAGTAAAGCGCTGTAGCTAGAATGTTGCGCTAAAATTAGCGCATTTGTAAAACTAAGGTGCACTACAGAGCATGCTTGGTGCATGAAGTTCAGCACTGACCATATCAAATCCAGCCTGAAATTTCCTCTCCTCAAGGCCACTGTCCACACTTAGGTTTAAGGAGGGCAATCTTCAACCAGCCCGCATAAGCTGATGTCCGTGGATGCTTTTTAGAGGCAGACTAGCCAGGATTTTCAGAGCAGATTTCTGCACAGAAATCAGTTTTGAACATTCCCAAGTGTGTCAACACCATGTGCCCTGTGCACATAAAGTTATGCCTATTCCAGAGCAGCTGTGACTGAGTTTTTCTGGATTTGCAGGCCAACTTTTGAAAATCAAATATATGTATGTCAGTCCCGATAGTACCCCAGCTCCACCCCAGAATGCCTATTTAGTACACATGTAAAAAAGTACATGAGAAATTGTGTTCCATGCGTATTTTTACACATGGGCTGACCAGGCCAATTTTCAAAGAGCCACTTACACACACAAAACTGGGATTTATGCAGGTGAGTGCATTTGAAAATCACCTTCCTTATTCTTTCTGCTCATGCAAAAGATATGCCATTCCAGCTCAGGCTGGAGAGGGCATTTCTCAATTCATTCAGACAGTGCTTGGCCTATTTACACCAATTAAAGCTAGACTGAACAGTAACAACATACATAGCCAGAGTTTTCCTTTTAAATATTTCTAGTCCCAGCATCATGTCTGATCCTCAGTTTGATTCCCACCTATAACCAACATCATGTTTGATGATCCTCAGTTTAATCCCACTTACACTGTAACCAGCTATTTAAAACCTCTCATTCATGGCTTTGCTGTTGTAACTCAAAGCCTCTTTGTGTGGTTTGTTTTTTTGTTGTTGTTGTGTATCTTATCTGTAATATGATAGAGTAAAGGAACATAAGACAGCACAGCTAGGCTTCTCTGATTTTCCATAGCAGGAAAATAAAATCAACACATTTCCTCCCAGAGAAGTTAATAGAAGCTGGATGGAGTAAAGTGAGATAGCTTGGACTCATTCCTGACCAGGGGCAAGAATAAATATTTCCATGGTGGAGACCTCCAAGAGATGAATAAAAGCCATATTAAGTGTGGGGTGTGAATAATTCTTGGATAGCCGGTTTGAAGTGAATCAGAGGGCATTAATGGGGCATCTACAGTGTCAGCCTCCTCCCCATCTGAAATATATTTCTTCATGTTGTGCTCAAAAGGTGTTTGTCAGCCCTAAATCATTTCCTAATAAACCTACAGGAATGCAATCTTCTTTGAATTCCTTTAAAAGCGGAATATAAATCAAAGCAAATAGAAAAGCATTTTTATTTTGTATTTAACAGTGCTGTTCAGGAAAACCTAATATCTGGTGCTATTCAGAAACTGCAGGCCCAAAACAGTAGGGATGAATTGACCCCTACATCCATAGGTAGTTGTTTAGTCACTCTTGCCAGCCATTGTTGCTCACTAGTGAACCCAGCTGTGGAGGCTCATGATGAAGTCATCAAAGGTGGTCCCTTGAAAGAAGGGGGCATTCTGGGAGCTACAGTCCTACATAGAAATGACGGCAGAAGAAGACCGAATGGCCCATCCAGTCTGCCCAGCAAGCTTCACACATTTTTTCTCTCATACTTATCTGTTTCTCTTAGCTCTTTGTTTTTTTCTTCTCCCCTGCCGTTGAAGCAGGGAGCTATGCTGGATATGCGTGAAGTATCAGTTTTTTTTCTCCCCTGCTGTTGAAGCAGAGAGCCATGCTGGATATGCATTGAAAGTGAAGTATCAGGCACATTTGGTTTGGGGTAGTAACCGCCGTAACAAGCCAGCTACTCCTCGCTTTGTGATTGCGAATCCTTTTTTTCTTCACCCCTGTCGTTGAAGCTGTGCAGGATATGCATGAAGCATCAGTTTGTTTTTTTTTTGGGGGGGGGGTGTTTCCCCTGCTGTTGAAGCAGAGAGCTATGCTGGAAATGCGTGATGTATCAGTCTTTCTCCCATGCCATTGAAGCAGAGAGCCATGCTGGATATGCATGGAAAGTGAAGTATCAGGCACATTTGGTTTGGGGTAGTAACCGCTGTAACAAGCCAGCTACTCCCCGCTTTGTGAGTGCGAACCCTCTTTTCTTCTCCCCTGCCGTTGAAGCAGAGAGCTCTGCTGGATGTGTGAAGTATCAGTTATTTTTCTCCCCTGTCGTTGAAGCAGAGAGCTATGCTGTATATGCATTGAAAGTGAAGTATCAGGCATATTTGGTTTGGGGTAGTAACCGCCGTAACAAGCCAGCTACTCCCCTCTTTGTGAGTGCAAATCCTTTTTTCCATTTCCTCTTGCTGTTGAAGCTTAGAGCGATGGAGTCACAGTAAGCATGTGTATGTTTATTAAATAAGGGTATTGTGTCCAGGCAGTAGCCATCATTCTGGCGAGTCACCCAGTCTTCATTGGCGGCCTCTTGACTTTATGGATCCACAGTGTTTATCCCACGCCCCTTTGAAGTCTTTCACAGTTCTTGTCTTCACCACTTCCTCCGGAAGGGCATTCCAGGCATCCACCACCCTCTCCGTGAAGAAATACTTCCTGACATTGGTTCTGAATCTTCCTCCCTGGAGCCTCAAATCGTGACCCCTGGTTCTGCTGATTTTTTTCCTACGGAAAAGGTTTGTCGTTGTTTTCGGATCATTAAAACCTATCAAGTATCTGAAAGTCTGTATCATATCACCTCTGCTCCTCCTTTCCTCCAGGGTGTACATATTTAGATTCTTCAATCTCTCCTCGTACGTCATCCGATGAAGATCCTCCACCTTCCTGGTCGCCCTTCTCTGTACCGCTTCCATCTTGTCTTTGTCTTTTTGTAGATACGGTCTCCAGAACTGAACACAGTACTCCAGGTGAGGCCTCACCAAGGACCTGTACAAGGGAATAATCACTTCCCTTTTCTTACTCGATATTCCTCTCTCTATGCAGCCCAGCATTCTTCTGGCTTTTGCTATCGCCTTGTCGCATTGTTTCGCTGTCTTCACATCATTAGACACTATCACCCCAAGGTCCCTCTCCTGCTCCGTGCACATCAGCCTTTCCCCCCCCGATCGAATATAGTTCATTCGGATTTCCACTCCCCATATGCATGACTTTGCACTGAAGTTACAGTGGTTGGGGCTACCATTGCTGGTGGACTAAGGAAGTCAAATAGTTCTCAAAGCATGCTGGCAGGGAAATAGTGAAGAGAGAGAGGCTGAGTTTTCAAGTAACAATTCCTGCCAGGCCATAAGCCATGTGTACGTGGGTATGGGCTTTTGTGTGTGCGTCTGTGAGCAAGAATTATGGTTCCACAAAACTCTGCCTTTGGTCTTCAGTTGCTTGCTAATGTGCAAAACTTTCATTCACAAATTTTTTTTTTGGATAGTCATTTTATAGCCTTGGAAATTCACATTTCAGACATTTTTTAGGTGCAATATAAGGGTTATGATGAATATACCAGACATGTAATACCGAATTTGTAAATTTAAAATGTAAACAATACATTAATTTATCTGTTTCCCCCTTATTTTATTTTTGTCAAACATTTCTAACCCACTAGTCCTAAAACTACTGGCTTCTGGTAGTGAATAACTAAAACAAATATGCAATATTACACATAAAACAGACATCAAACATAAAACCAAAATAGACAAGACAATATGCAGCAATATAAAACAAAAACACAAGTCATAGGACAAATATAAAAGCAAGTAGACCAATAAACATAAAAAGATAAATCAGACCATACAAAAATCTAAAAAAGAAAAAACTCTAAAACCTTGAGTCTAATCAAAAGCCTGCAGAAAGGAAAAAGCCTTTCTTTTTTCCTAAAGGACAGATAGCAGCAGCTCAGTGGTGAACTTAGGTATGTTGGAGGATTAGTTGTCACTAGGTAATAATCATAAACACAGATATGAATTGCCGAGAAAATCTGCAAAACTGTTTCTTATCTCAGTATAGAAACACCTTTTGTGTATAAGCCAATTTGCATGGTTGGGACAGTCTTAAAACGCAGAAGTGTCACCATTTTCTGTCTCCTTTTATGCATCTTTTGGCATGGGATGAACTTACCAAAGTATGGCCTGAGCATATCGGGCTTATAACATGGTCTTCGTCATTTGTTTCTTTCTGATTTATTTCATTACAAGCACTTGTATTCTGCACATACAGCAATGTATGTGCAGAATACACTGTATACTGTATCAAGTCCTTGAGGAGAATATAAATTGGTTTTTGAAAATTATTCGGAGGGCACGAGTCACTCTATTCTGTGTGCACTTTTCCCCGCACTTGCAATAGGCATTCCAGGGGGAGGAGTTGGGGGCGGGGAAAGCACTTCCTACACATACTGGGGGCACCCGTGATTATTCCAAGTAGATTTATTTGCATAAGTTCACTTTGACAATTCGGCCATATGTGGGCTACTGAAAATTCCCTCTTCAGATATACTGACACACTAGATCTTCCATCCTTGTTACCCTCACCTCTGTATAGGAAACTTATCCTTCAAGATGTGTCTCCAACTGAATTTCTTTTGCTTGTGGGTAATAAATTAAAATATATCATCTGGTAATATCTGCAGGGACTTAATTGGAGACAGGGTTTGCTTGATTCCAGTACGCAAAAAAAAATTGAATAAGGCAATTTTTTTTTTATCTGGGGAGTTGGCCCTGGATGATGTGGATGCAGCATGTTTGGGAGGGAAAACCCATTTATTAAAAATCTCGAGATTGTAAACTCATTGATCACCTTTTTATTTCAGCAAGATTGAGGTCAATTTTCAAAGCAATGTACGCGGGTAAAAAGTATTTTACCTGTCTATATCAGTTGGCTGAAAAATGACTACTGACAAATCAGGCCTGAACTTAGATACAGGAAACTTAGGGGGCTATTTTCTAACCCTATCGCATGCGAAAAGGGACTTTTTCGCACGCGATACCTAGATCGGGGCGGCGTCATCACTGGAAGAGGAGGAATCGGGGCGGCACCAGGGCGGACGCGGCGACGACATCGCTGACGGCAAAAAGGTAAGGCCCCTTATTGCCGCCAGTAGCACACTCAATAGCACCACCTTTCACAGTGGTGCTATTGGATTGCGAAAGCCGGCAGCCATAACACCGCGGTGGTGCGATCGCTGCCAGCTTTCGCAGACCTGCCTCCCGCTTTGCTCCCCAGTACCCCGCAATTCAATAAGAGTTGCGCCGTAGGAAAATCCAGCTCTTAGGGGGTTATTTTCTAACCCTTTTCACGTGCGATACCTAGATCGGGGCGGAGGCGGGGGCGGCATCATCACCGGAAGAGGAGGAGTTGGGGCGGATGCAGCGGAAACGTCGCTGACTGCGAAAAGGTAAGGCCCCTTATCACTGCCAGTAGCTCACCCAATAGCACCACCTTTTTACGATGGCGCTATTGGGAGCGAAAGCTGGCAGTGATAGCACCGCGGTGGTGCGATTGCTGCCGGCTTTCGCAGGCCTCCCCCCCCCCCCCCCCCCCCATTTACCACCGGGATTCAGTAATCCCTGCAGTATAAGAAAATCCAGGCCTTAGGCAGCTGCCTCCAGCTCCAAATTTTCATAGGCTTCGGAGCATCACTGCTGTCTTGCCTCTATCTGGACCTGCTCCTGCTGCGGCGCTGGCCCATAGCAGTAGCTACTTGAAAAAAAAAATTCAGCAAGAGGTGGGGCCTGGGAGCCTTTGCACACTAACAGACCCAGCAGTGTCCCACTTTTTCTATGGGTTTCCATGGTGACAAGACACCGGTGCAGGAGGAGGGGATGGGGGTACCACCAGTCCTGTCAGCGTGCGAGGGCTTCAAGGCTTGGCACTGAATTTTTTTTCTGAGTACCTGCTACTGCAGGTTGGTACCAGGACTCTGAGGCAAGGGAAGGACCTAGTGGGAGACGTCCAAGTCCCCTGCCGCTCCGATAACCCAGGAGAATGGGGGAGGTGAATATCCCCTGTATCCTATTTCTGAGGCGTATACCCCTCTTCTGCATTCCCTATAGGCGCCACCTCATTAAAATCAGCTAAAAGTCCATGCATTGCTTCACTGCATGCCTACCTTTAGCACCATTGAGAGGAGGGGCGCCAGAGAGCATGTTTAGGCTGGAGGATGGAAAGGTTTCATTTATAAATCTTCACACATACTTTCCCAGAAAACTTTTACCCGCAGAAAAAGGAGCTGCAAGTGACCATATATATTGTATCCACTGCAAGTTTCCAAGAGAAAATCCATGTGCATGTTTGTTTTAAAAATCTGTGCAAAAGCCAAAAAGATGAAAAAATACCTGTGGTCTATGTCCCAATGAAGACAGTTTAAAAATTGCCCCCCTATGGAAGGCAAATTTCAAAACTGTGTGGGCAGGTACAACGTCCACAGGTACTTTTTCCCAGCAGATTTTGCAGTTCCCAAAGGGCAAACACACTCTAGGTTCACTTTGAACATTGCCCAAATAGTACCCAAAGACATTTGCACCTGCTTTTCTTGTGGTTACCTTTTTGGGGTAAAAAAAAACGCAAGTAGTTTTGAAAATGCCTCCACGAAAATGTGGGTTAACATGCGCATGTTGTGGAAGAAGGTGAGGACTTTTAGCCATGTTGAGAGAGAGCAATTTTCAGACAGTTTTACCCATTTAAATAGCCATTGACATTGGTAAATGGTTTCTGAACATCCCCCATGTATAGCCTAAATTGGAACAATCTGTGTGGTTCTACTTTTTTAAATTGGTTCCAAATAAGCTGGAGTGCTTTGGAGATGAAAAGACTTAGCTACTTTGCTATATGATGTTGCTAAGCATTATGGGACATGTTCAGCTTTTCAAATCTCCAAAAATTGAAAAAAGACTGATGTTTGTAATTATTGATGCAGATGGTACATCATGATGTAGTTTTAGTAACTTTGTTGACTGTAGGTATTGCTGAGGCACTTTGAGTGATCCTTATCACCAGGTCATTTTTTTTTCTGTCTGACTTTTGTTCTTCAGTGCAGTATGTGTAAATCTGAAATAAAAACAAAGTTAAAAACCAACAAACGTATCTGTTTTGAGTAACAAATCTTTAGATATTGTGCTAACCCAATGAATGCTTTTACAAATCTGTCCATGTAATCACCCACTACATGGCTGGTTAATGATATTGGCTAACGGAGATTTCACATTGTGCCTGCTTATTTTTACTTCTACTCCCAGTCCTCTTCTCAATCCCTGTCTATTATTGCTCCCTTTCCCTACGCATCCTAATTTCCCCGTAAAACCATACCACCCTCTATCGCCCTCCAGTTCGGGGTTATCTGTTATCTCAGCAGTCTCTACAAGGTGGTTCTTCTCTCAGAAATAGAATAGCTTCACAAGAAGACAGGAACTGAGGTTGCTACTACTCCTCTTGCCAAGAACCGTTGTTACGCTCATGAGCCAAAAAAAAAAAAAAAATCAGATAAAGTAAGTTAAAATAAAACTAACTAGAAACGGATTTAAACATACTAACCTGAAAATATTTTTTCAGATGTTAGGTTTCTGACATTCAAGGTAATGAGCATCATCTGCTTTTACAGAGCACTGTACAATTTCTAAATAGCGTCTGAGAAAAAATTAAGTCTTAGTGAATTAGTGAAAAGATGAATGGGGCATTTCAAAAGACTACTGGATTCTTGGAACAAAGAGCATTAAACAGATTAGCTACTTCTGAAGTACAGATTAATTCTCTCGGCATGTTTCTGTGGTATGTTATCGCAATCTATGGTTTACCATAAGTGCTGATTGTTGTCACTGTACAGCATTTCATATCCGTTATAACATGTAAAAATACCCTACTGTTTCTGTTAGAGCCAACTGCTGTAATTGTAGGTTTGGGGTTCAGAACAGTTGTGCTTGTCAGATTATTTGCCTATTTGTCTGGGAGACATTTACATACAGCAGCTACACAGAAAGTCTGAAAAAAAAAAATCAAAGTCTGTTCTCTACCTGCTGCCAAACCTACCTGGCTATTTGTATTCTTGTGGAACCTCGCAGTTGGGCATCGGAGGGCAGGAGGTGCTGGGTGTGAACTAAGTAAGGGACATTGCAGGCTCACCTACAGTATCCAAGAAGGTGAAGTACAAAGCGGGAAGCAGCAAAAACTGTCTTGGACAAGGAGTGATATCCTGCAGGTGGACACGCTCTATAACTGGCAGCTGAGGAATATCCGTGGCAGAGTGGATGACAATAACTGGGAGAGCTGGATGTAGCAGTTAGTCTTATTTGGCCATGATCTCCTATGTTACTTTGCCTCAGTCAATATAATAAAATCCACCGCTGTAAAAAAAAAACCAAAAAACGTGATAATGATGAATGAGAACTTTTCTGTTGGTTCTTTGATTGCACATACTGCATTGATGATATTTTCCCAAAAAGAACTGTTACATAGGGTTTTGTTCATTTAGATTGGAAAAAAATTGGTTTGTTTATTCCACATGTGAAAAAAATCCCCAAATTATATCATCTGAATTTAGAATAGTGCTTAACTTCTAAGTAATAAAAGATTCCACGATAAATGTAGGTGCTCAGAAGCTGTGAAATCAATGTACAGGAAATTCCACCAGTTATTGTCCAGGCAAGTCTTACATATGGGATAGTTGATCAGTGGATGGGGGTCTTTTTTCAGCACCAGGGTACCAATGTGCATCTGATTCATCAAAAGCCCTTCCGTGCTGTATTCAAGATAACATGGTAAATGTCAGCAGATGAAGACCCAACTGATCTTATCCAGTCTGCCCAGCAAGTAGTTTATGGTTTGTAACTGCCGCTCTGTGCGGGTCACCCCTATTCAGAAATGTTACACCTAAAGTTACCACAGGAAATAAACTTGGAGCATGATAAGAGTGAGGATTTCCTCCCATTCTGTAGCTACGGGAAAGTCCTTTCAAAAATCATAGCCGTGGCTTCCTAGCATGTAGCCTTCCTAGAGACATGCAATATTGTGTTTCCAAATGGTTTACTTTTCTGCATACTATGACAGGAATGAACCTCACCTGAAGCCAGGGTATAAGAACATAAGAAATGCCATGGTGGGTCATTGAGCACACTATCCTGTCTCCACCAGTGGTCAATCTGGATCACAAATACCTAGCAGATTCCAAAAAAATAGATCTGTTTCTTGTTACTCACTCCCGGGGACAAGAATAGCTTTCTTCAGTCCACCTGGCTAACATGTTATGAAATCTTCCTCCAGGCGGTTGTCCAAACCTCTTTTAAATCTCCCTATGCTAAATCGCCTTGATTATGTCCTCTTGGAACATATTCTACAGTTTGACTGAGTGCTGAGTGAAAAAGTACTTTCTACAATTTGTTTTAAATCTGTTGATTGTTAGTTTCATGATATGTCCCCTTCCTTTAGCATAATTTGAATAGGGAAATAACTGTCCTTTATTTACCCATTCCACCCTATTCCTGTGCATTTAATCCTTTGAGCTTATTATATGTCTCCATTATATTCCTCTTTCCCTCCTTTCCTCCAGGGTATAAATGCTTAGATCTTTAAGTCTGTCTCCATATGTATTATGATGAAGACCACTGACCATTTTATTTGCTGCCTTCTGGGCCATTTCCATTTGGTTAATGTCCTTTTGCAGATAACAGTATCGAGAACCTTACCCCAGATGGGGTCGCGTACAGAGGCAATTTCACTTTTTTTTCTGCTGGCTGTTTCTCTCCCTATCAATCAAAGCACCCTTCTAGCTTTTACCATTGCCTTGGCTACCTGTTTGCCACCTTAAGATCATCAGATACAGTCAACCCCAGATTCCACTCTTGTTTTGTGCACAGAACATCGTCCCCCTATGCTGTACTGCTCTCTTGAGGTTTAGCAACCTAAATGCATGACCCTACATTTTTGTTAAGCATTTAATTTTTGCTGCCGTATTCTAGACCATAGCTGTCACTCTAGATCATGATCTTATTTACCATGCATTTTACTTTGGGCGTCAGGTTTAACTTAGGTGGTCTTTCCCTCTCCTGGACCCCAGCATACACATCCAGCTTTGTATAAACCAGGAGCTCAACCGCCAGCTCCTCCAGCTCCTCGTCTCTCCCCTGCCTGTTCTCTTCACTCTGCTTCCTGGCTTTTCTTACATTTTTCTTGTCCTCATCTGTTGCGCCATTATCATTCACTGGTATCTCGCCTGTCACCTCTTCCAATTGCTCTGACGCTTTTCTTCTGGTGCTCCTTGGCCATTCCTGCACCTTTCTTCTGGTATTGCTTGGTTGTTCTGGCACCTCTCTTCTGGCATTCCTCTGCAGATCTCCTTTTTCTTTTGCTATTTCTCATTCTGAATCATGGTTGAGCTGTTTTAAGATGTTATCACTCAGGTACTTTTTATTTTATTTGTCCAACCAGAGATCTGAATTTTCTATCAGTTGCCTTTGCCGGCTTGTCCTTTGATATTTTTGCTCTTCCAGTTTTTGGCATGCTCTCTTGGATAAACCCTTTTGATTTAAATGTGGGGTTTGTAGTATAAAAAATAGCATTACATTATCTTCTTTTTTTATCTTCAGAGGTTCACCTAACTGTAGTTAGTCCTCTTAGTTTTGTCTTTAGCTTCTGTGGTCTCACTCCTGCTGCACTGGACCCATGACAGATTCTCTATGGCCTATAAGGGTACCGGGGTGGTATCTTCACCCGAATAGTCTGCACTATTGCCTCCACCATAGTGCTAAGACGAAGGGTGGGCACTTTGTTATCCTGGGCAACATGTGGCCACTATGAATTTTTCTTCTTTCTTTCTTTTCATATCTAAGTAGTAGTAGTGTTCACCTTGCTGAGACCTGGTCTACATGTTGTACAATGAGGACACCACATGACAGTATGCAACAAGACTTGGCATGAGCAATGTATTCAATTACTCTCTTTCCCTCAGAAAATACACAATCACTGACCTCAGTGCAGACCTCATATCGCTGATCGTGTTCTGTGCATAACAAGTGGTGTCCTCCTGTGATCATGATTTGACATAAAGTAATAAAATCTGAAATTTTTTGTATCACTTTTTTAGTAAAGAAGAATGTAGAGAAGTCGCCAAAAATGCCCAAGAGTAAAATCACAATATGACACTGGGGATGCGCATGGGGAAAATTTCCCTTCATTTCGTTTGCTTCTTTAATTTGTTTATCTTTTTTATTCAAATTTTATTTTGTTTATTTTCATTGAATTGAAACAAACATAAATGGAAAAGAAAAGAAACAAAGATGCTGCATTCTCCCTGCCACAAAGTTGAAACAGGACAGGAGAGATTTTCTTTCCCATTCAGTCCCATTGTCAAAATAGTACCAGCTGCCACCTGAGGTTGGCCCTGACCTGGTGCCATTTTTACAATGGGACCCAGCAGGGCAGGAGTGACTGGGGATTGCTCCTGCCCTATTTTGATTGACCCACTGATGGGTAAGTCAAGTGCAGCACAGAATAGCGCTGCTGTGTGCCTAGGTGCTAAATTTAGTGCATAGAGAAATTACAAGGCAGCGGCAAATTAATGATATGCAGAGCAATTCATGTGTTTTGCCTTCCCACCTCCCATCTTTAAAGAGGACTGAATTTGAAGGAACTGGATTTTTAGCATGCAGTCAGTACTTCCGAGGGTACTTTGATCCTCCCAACAGGCCTTTCTAACCTCCCCTCCACTGGCTTCAGCTAGACTAACATGCATGAGATTTTGTGCATCCAGCTGCTTTGTCCCTAAAATATGGGATAAGATACCTCTAGGACAATTTGTTTCCTCACCTTCTGGAAAGAAAAGTCAAAACTTGATTATTTAGCCACAGCAGTCTTATCCTCTAGTTCCCACCAGTACTCTCCTAGACCGTGAATCCCACAAGGTTTTCCTGCTTCCAGGTTACATCTATCCACTGGTGTTTAATTTACTTCTTAATTTAATTATATGCAATTTATACACAGTGCACTATTTTTTTACCCCTACCTAATGAGGCCCACTTCTTATTTACCTCATATCTGTATGTTTCCATTACTTATGTACTCGGTGCTTTGTTAATTTATGTAATCTGCCTTAGGCCTACCTTTAGGAAAAGGTGGAATATCAAATTCTTATAAATAAATAAATCCCTAAGGCCAGCTCTGCCCCTAGACTCCGCTTGGATACTTAACCTCAACAATCACATCCCTCCCTACCTGCCAACTACCACTAAACCACCCCACCAGCTAGCCAGATCGTCAGCCACCCCCACTCCCAATCAGCCATCTATCCACCCACTCATCCACCCCATCTACTACCCCTCTCCCTGCAGTCAGCCACTACCCAGCAAGTTTGCAACTGCCCTCATCAGCCAGCGATGTCAGTCCCCTTCCTCACTTTGCTGTGATGCTTGCTGGGAGCTTGCACTGTAGAAAGCATTGGTGTGTTTTGGCACCTCACAGCTCTCAATGAGTTTGTACCTCATGGTGTCCAAACTCTCATGCTGGTTTCATAGTCCCGCACCTCACAAGCACCCTGTGGGAGTTCAGACACCATATGGCTGAGACTCACCACCAGAAGTGAGGAATCATATTCAGGACACTGGTACAAAGATTCAGGCCATGGGCCTCATGTGACAAAACCTAGTGATGCTCCTGCCATTACGTGACACTTTCACTTCTTAAACAGAATTTGATACTTCTGCATCAAAATGCCCCATATCCACATTTTATTAACAAGAAATTAATTATGCATGTGAGCAATTCTGCACATCGCACACATATTCGCTTGCAGTTTGCTAAAGTGCACATACCCCTGAAGATGGTTACATACATGTATTTTCTGAAGATCATAAGAATTGCCATACTGTTTCCAACAGTGGCCAATCCAGGTCACAAGCACCTGGCAGGCATACCTGGAAACATTTGATTTCCAATCACTGTGATTGCCACAGATTATGGGGAGGAGGAAGGGGCGGTGGCAGCATTTGCACAAACCTTTTCACACACATACTAATACACTCGCATATTCACTCTCATACATGTTCATTCTCACACACACACGCACTCACTCTTTATTTATCCACATATATACATTCTTACACATGTACGCTCACACCGTGCCCACTTACACTCACATGCCCACATACACTCGATTCTCTGCCTCTCACATCCATACTCATTCTCTCTCCTCACTTGAAACCCACCAACCACAGCAGCCTTCTCTTTTCCCAGGTCCACAGGACCAACGCTCCTCCTCTTCCTCCTGCAGCAAGGACCTGAAGCTGCCTCTATTTCATCTTCCCTGCTTGGGCCCAGTGCTGCTGCTCTTCCTCCTCCTGCTCGGAGGGCCGATGCTGCCCTTTTCTTGTTCCCTATGAAGGGTGCCGATTTTCTCCTCCTGCTGCAGAGGCTGACTCTCCTCCTTCAGGTCTACACTGCTTCAGCAGCTTATCTTTCGAGGACAGCTTCTGCAGCAGTACCCAGAGTTTTCAGATGCTGGCCTGGAGACCCAGAAATTCATTTAGAATTTCCATACCTGGGAACTTTTGAGTTCTGGTCACCCTGAGATTGTTGTTGATTAGCAGAGTGTGGGAAGGAATGAAATAATATGCGTCAGCTTTCTCTCTTCAACCACTCCCCCCCCACCCAATTAATCCACACTCTTTTTCTCCCACCCCTCACCATCACCTGTCTCTCCCTGACCCCAGAACTATATTTGCTACCTCCCCCTATAAATCTCGGCTCCATGACTTATGCATCCTCACTATCCCCTTAGCTGAGTGATGCCCAAGTCCTTGAGTTTTGTGTGTACTGCAGCCCCTCTCCAGTTTCTCTCCACTTGCTGCTTGCAGTGTCTACTTCAGGCTCTCTCCACTTCTCTTGCTCTCTGCAGGTTTACTGAGGAAGGGGAGTGGCTGAGCTGTATACAGAGAGGCGATAAGATTTATAGTGTTTCCCCTGAGACCCTGAAAATGATGCAAATTCCCCGAGTCTCAGGGTAAAATCCTGAGAGTTCCCAGTTTTGAGAATTCAGGAGTCTCCAGGTCACATCCAGAGAATTCCCATGCTGGCAGGATCCAAAATAGTAGATAGATTCCATGCTGCTTTTGCCAAGAGATAAGCAAAAGCTTCGCCCAAGTGTACCTGGTTAATAATAATTTATGGACTTTTCCTCCAGGAACCTGTCTAAAATTTGCAACACTTTTATACCACATTGGGACCTTGCGTGAACAGTGGTAATTTTCTGTAGAAAAAAATTAAAAAAGGTACCATCCAGGAAAGGGCCAGTGGAGACTCTGCCTTCCAGTATTTCCCATGGGGAAAAGGAAGCGAGTTGAAAAAGGTTCCAGGTCGTGTTATTTGTGAGTTATCAGAACAGTGCTTGTTGCTAATTTCTTAGCTTGTGATTTGTCTGTGTTTCTGCTTACAAATTACTTTTCAGACCTGTTCTAGTTCTGTGAAACCTGGCCATCAAAACTGAAAAGGAAGGGGGTTCAGATGGAAAATGGCAGAGAAACAAGTTTGAAAGTTTCAGAACAAGATGTGTGATCATGCAGCCGTTCTGGGTCCTCTAGTGGCAAAGGCCTTGGCTCTTGGACTTCCTGGTTACCTCTGCTTGTTTAGAACATGGCAGAACTAAAACAATAAGGTCAAGGAAATGAAATGAACCTGCAGGTCACAGCTAAGAGATTGCAGTTTATTTATAGAAACACAGCATCAAAATGCCAGAGCCGGAAGGCATGATAATCATTGTTTTCCAGATCCATAAAACTCCAGCTGGGCTGGCTCAGTGCTACTGCTAATCAAGAAGATAGCATGCACTGTTGTTCAAATACAGGAAAACTAACAGAAAGAGAACTCCATTTGCTGTCACGACATTGACATTGATTTACGAAATAAGACTTTTACTTAGCAAGAGTTGAACATTCTTCTACAGCAGAAGCCTTCATTTACCATGAACATCTGGATGGGGAGCACTAAGAGAAGTCACTGAAGGAAAAAGGATTCCTTGTGCCCCGTTAAGTATGACACTCATGGTCTTTCCATGGAGCAATCACTCCACAATAATCAAAGTGGATTAAAATGCTTCAGATGCTTTTGTTACTAAAAATATCAGCAGTACATTGCAATAAATAGAACAAATCCCTAGTTACTTTGCTCTGTAAAATTGTGTGATTAGAAAACCCTACGTAACCCGGTTTTGGGGTATGAGCTAAACATGGCTTCTGGAGTCATGGTACAGTGGACCAGCAGGGTGAAACAATCTGCTGGAAAAAGCTGATCAGATCTCTTTGTGGACAGGGTATCAGTTCCTTATTCTCTTAAGCAGGCTGAAAAATGATACAGTGAGTTCAGAGCACTCGAGGGTGTGTGGTTACAAAACCAAGTCAGCTTATTTACATGAAGATGTTATTTACAAGGCCCATCCAAGGTACAATCACAGAGAGATGAAATTACTTCTTGAGCTAAGACTGTGTGAGCAGCACACTACCACCCTTCTTGGCTCTTTTTCCTTGGAAAGTTTAACCAGTTTAAATTACAGGCTCACAAGCATTTCAAGGACCCACTGCAGCTTTATTCTGAGTTCCTTCTTCGAAGAGCTGACTGGTAGCACATTACAAGTAAAATCCCAGAAAGGATGAAAATTCCAGCTTCAGTGGTCTGTCTCACAGTCAAGATGCAAGATGGTAGAACTCCTAGGAGCTAAGCAATTGGCCAGCCTAGGAGTGGGCTACAATGCTGGAAGTTTCCATGAAGGAACTACAAGTTAGCATGCAAAGACGCTTTCTCTTCAGCAGCTGCCTGCAGATGTGAGACTGCTGTTCTCACAGGACAAGCAGGATGGTAGTCCTCACATAGGGGTGACATCACAGGATGGAGCTCAATCACAGAACACTTTTGTCAAAGTTTCTAGAACTTTGACTGGCACTTACTGGGCATGCCCAGCATGGCACTAAACCTGCAGCCAGCAGGGGTCCCCCTTCAGTCTTCTTTTTTCTGCGCAGCAGTAGCCACGCAGGTTAAGAAGCTCCACAGAGATTCCTGGCAGGAATTTTCCTCACTGAATTACTAAAAGCTTTCATACCCTATAGGGGTCCCCCTTTCGAATTTTTGATTCTGTGGTACTCCGGTTTTTTACCCGTTTTCGGTCGATTCCCGTCGAGTTTGGCCCTTGCAGCCTACTGGCCGTCGACCACACCGCGGCTCAATTTTTCAAAGGCCATGGTGTCTGTGTTCCGTCGGTGCCCTGATTGTACTCGCACCATGTCCATAACAGACCCACATAAAGTCTGTGTAATGTTCCTCAGGTGCAAGCATGATGTCCTGTCTTGCACCAAATGTGCCTTAATGACACCAAAAGGTCGCAAAGCCAGAATGGAGAAAATGGAACTTCTCTTCCGTTCTCAAACTCCGATGCCGTCTATTGCATTGACGTCGTCTGAACCGGCCCCATCCACTTCGCGCCAACATCGGACACCGGCCAGTGACTGGCCGGCGTCGACGACTTCCCGGTCATCGACTACCTCTACTCCCCCTCAGGACTGAGGGGATCATAGAGAAAAACATCAGCATCGACACTGGAAGCCTCGGACCATCGATGAAGGAAAATCATAGATTTCGCCATCGTCTAAGCTTCCGTCGAAGAAACCCCGTCCAGAAAAGGCATCAACCCTTTCTGGCACTGGGTCACCGAGGCAACCCTCACCCGGACGGGTATCGAGAGCTGCGACTCTGCCTCTACCTCATTATCCCCTTCTGGAGCCAGGGCTGATTGCTCCAGGTCTCCGTGAAGAACTGGACCGGATGGTTCAGGAGGCCATCGATAAGGCAATGCACAGATTCCAAGTTCCCCCGGCGCCGAAACCAGTGCCGGTTGTGGAACGGACCATCGATCCAATTCTGGCAGCATTGGCACCGCTGCTTTCGAAGATGGAAGCGCTTATAGCAGCCTTTCCAACGATGGATCTCAGATCACTGATGGCTCCAGTGCCTTCTCCACTTACTCTTTCATCAGGAGGAGAAACACCGTTCTGTCTTCCTCCATCGGGAGTCCTGCCGATGCCAACAGCCATCGATGCCGATGCGACCATCGGCGCCACCGATCCATCCATTGGTGCCCTCGATGCCTTCATCGGTGCCTCCAGTACTTCCCTCGATGCTTTCAGAGCCTAGACCGGGACCTTCAGGAATACCATTGTTCTGTCCTTCTCAGGTTCCTAGAGGGACAGGTGCTGATCCCTATGACACCTGGACTGACGATTCATCTCAGACACCGATGATTTACCATCGCCACCTTCTCCTACTGAAAGCAGGAAGCGTTCTCCTCCAGAGGACTTGTTGTTATAATTAGTGAGGTTTGGATGGACCCTTGGACACTGTGGCAGCTGACCACGCCCATGGGGGGCAGTCCCGTGAGGGGCCACAGGTCAGGCTCAGCTGAGTACACACACAGAGATTTGATCTTTATTTAAACAATATTGTGTAGCCACCAGAGGTGGCAGTGATGAGTAGTTGAAGTAGCCCAGCTGGGCTAGTATCCCTCAGGCGCTGGAACAGCGACTCCTCCGGTAGCAGTGCTGTAGTGGAAAGAACTCAGAATGAGTACAGTGGAATATGAACAAGCCCCAGTATGGAGAACCCCAGGATAGGAAAAGCAGGCCCTCGAGGAGCGAGTATCTGATCGCTGAGAGGCTTGTAGGAGATGTACTCACACAGTGGTTCCACGTAAGAGATGGCACCAGGGCTGGAACGGAAGCAGGCCCTCGAGGAGCGAGTACCTTGTTCCAGGGAAAGCTCTGAGGTGGAGATGGTAGTACTCACTGGTGTTGAAGATAGCAAATTCTTCCAGGCAGAAGAGAAGGTAGGAGCAGGCAGCGATTCAGGGAACATGGGCCCTCGAGGAGTGAGTACCGGTTTCCTGATAGCGACCTGAAAAGCAAGTGAGGCCCCCGAGGAGCGGGTACCCCGTTAGCGTTAAGTGTCCAATGAAGATTGGAGGCAGAGTAGCTGGGTACGGAGAGCAAATCCCATCCATAAGAATCCCCTTACTAACTCAAAGGCTAGCAAACAGTGTAGGCTTTAAATATCCGGGCAGCATGATGTCATCACAGGGGGACGCCCCTGAGGTTCGCGCCAAGTAGGAAATAAGATCGAGGGCCACACGGCACGCGCACCCTAAGGTACAGATGGAGCATGGCGGGAGGCAGCGCCCAAGCCGGTCCAGGGATGCTGGAGAGGACGGCAGCCAGACGCCACTTCAGCCAGACGTCCATTAACAGCAAGAGGAGGAGCAAAGGGAGAGAGGAAAGAGGAGTGCAGCCGTCGGGAAGGGATGGTTGCAACACTTGTCCTTCATAAATTTTGTGAAGGAAATGTCTGAGTTGGTTCCCTTCCAATTACAGACTGAACAAGATGATAGGCACCAGATGATGGAGCTGTTACAATTCCTGGATGTTCCTAAGGAAATATCCTCCATCCCTATTCATCAGGTTCTTTTGGATCTTCTCAAAAAGAATTGGGAACACCCAGGTTTGGTAGCTCCAGTCAACCGAAAGGCAGATACCACTTACTTAGTCCAGTCAGCCCCAGGGTTCCAGAAACCTGAACTGGATCACCAATCTGTGGTTGTAGAATCTGCCCAAAAGAGGAAACGACGCTCAAAACCCCACTCTTCCTTCCCCCCAGGTAAGGAGCAGAAATTCCTGGATGCCATTGGCCGGTGGGTCTTCCATGGATCAGTGCTCATCTCTCGGATCGCCTCTTACCAGCTGTATATGACCCAGTATAACAGGGTCTTATTCAAGCAGATACAGGACTTTGCAGAGTCTCTGCCTCAGCAATTCCAGGAACAGCTACAAACCCTGGTTCACAAGGGTTTTGAAGCAGGGAAACATGAAATAAGGTCTTCTTACGATATCTTTGACACTGCTTCCAGGGTATCTGCAGCTGCTATTTCTGCAAGAAGATGGGCATGGCTTAAATCTTTGGACTTACGCCCTGAAGTACAAGACACTTGTCCGATCTGCCTTGCATAGGAGACAATCTGTTTGGCGAACAGATCCAGCGGAAGGTGGCGGAATTCAAGGAGCATCATGAGATCCTTCGCCAACTCTCTCTACTGCCTTCCGAGTATTCCTCCAAACAGCCATTCAGGAAGGACACTAAAAAGTTGTTCTTCCGTCCAAAGAAGTCCTATCCACTACCGTCTAGAGGTCATTCCACGAGACCTTTCCAGAAGGCCCAGTCTCGTCAACCTCGGAAACAAAAGCCACAAGTAGCTCCTCAGCCGGGCCCTGCTTCCGGTTTTTGACTCCTGCATAGAGAGCAGCAGCCAGCTTCCACTGCCACAGATACCAGTAGGAGGTCGATTGTGCCATTTCAACAACATGTGGCACACAATCACCTCAGACCAGTGGGTCCTTGCCATAATCTCTCAAGGCTATCACCTGAACTTTCTCTCCATCCCACCAGATTCCCCACCTCGGCTGATGTGGGGAACATCCGACCACTCATCACTCCTAGAACAGGAGGTCTCCCTCCTCCTCCAGTCCAGAGCAATAGAACCAGTGCCCTACCCTCAACAGGGCCTAGGATTCTATTCACGGTACTTTCTAATCCCCAAAAAATCAGGAGGCGTTCATCCAATTCTGGACCTACGTGCCCTCAACAAGTACCTCCAATGAGAGAAGTTCAAGATGGTAACCTTAGGTTCCCTCCTTCCTCTTCTGCAAAGAGGAGACTGGTTGTGCTCTCTAGACCTCCAGGACGCATACACACACATTGCAATAACTCCATCTTATCGCAGATTTCTGAGGTTTCTGGTAGGCCCCAAGCACTATCATTACCGAGTGCTACCATTCGGCCTGGCATCTGCACCACGTATCTTCACCAAGTGCCTCGTAGTAGTAGCAGCCTTCCTCAGGACTCAAGGTGTCCACATCTACCCCTATCTCGACGACTGGTTGATCAGGGCTCCCACTGAGCAACCTGCTCTGTTGTTCCTACATCTCACCTTACACACTCTGATCTCGCTAGGATTTCTCATCAACTATGCGAAATCCTGCTTAGTCCCATCTCAAACTTTGTCCTTCATAGGGGCAGACTTGGACACCTTTCAAGCAAAGGCATTTCTGCCTCGACAGCGAGCTCTCACTCTCATTTCTCTTACACCATCGCTCAACTGCACGCCATTTCCTCATCCTGCTGGGACACATGGCGTCCTCAGTACAGGTTACCCCAATGGCCCGCTTGGCCATAAGAGTTATGCAGTTGACTTTGAGTTCAACGGACTCAATCCATCCAACCACTATCGACCATTGTCAACATCACCGACCCACTTCGTCAGGCTCTAGCCTGGTGGAAAAATCAGATCAATCTCCTCCAAGGCCTACCCTTCCAGGCTCCAGACTCTCAAATAATTCTCACATCCAATGCTTCCAACCTCGGCTGGGGAGCACATGTCACCAATTTGCAGACCCAAGGAGCTTGGTCTCCAGAGGAAGCCAAACACCAAATCAATTTCCTGGAGCTATGAGCAATCAGATATGCTCTCAGGATATTTCGGGATTGCCTGTCCAACCAAGTCATCCTAATTCAGATGGACAACCAGGTGGCCATGTGGTACATCAACAAACAGGGGGGGATGGGCTCCTACCTACTGTATCAGGAAGCAGCAAAGATATGGGCGGAGGCCCTCTCCCACTCTATGTACCTCAGGGCCACCTACTTGCCGGGAGTGGACAATGTGTTGGCGGACAAGCTGAGTCGCGCCTTTCAACCACACGAGCGGTCCCTCAACCCCACAGTAGTGGACTCAATATTCCAACTTTGGGGTTATCCCCACATAGACCTCTTTGCGTCTCCTCAAAACCGCAAAGTAGAGAACTTTTGCTCTCTCACTCGCAGCCAACACTCACAGCCAAGAGATGCGTTCTCCCTCTCATGGGCAACCGGTCTTCTTTATGCATTCCCTCCACTTCCGCTTCTCTCAAAGACTCTCGTGAAGCTACGTCAGGAAAAGGGAACCATGATCCTGATAGCATCTCACTGGCCACGCCAAGTGTGGTTTCCGATCCTTCAGGACCTCTCCATTCGCAGGCACATTCCCTTGGGAAAGGACCCGCTTCTGATCTCTCAAAATGACGGGTGCCTACGCGACCCCAATCTTCAGGACTTGTCCCTGACTTGTCTGGATGTTGAAAGGTTAATTCTTCAGCCACTCAACCTTTTGGAGCTTGTTTCCTGTGTCCTGATTGCTTCACGGAAGCCTTCCACGAGAAAATCTTATTTTTACAAATGGAACAGGTTTATATCATGGTGTTCTGCTCAATCCCTTGATCCTTTTACCTGTTCCACCACGAAGTTTCTAGACTATCTCTGGCACTTGTCAGAATCAGGTCTTAAAACTTCTTCCATCAGAATGCATGTCAGTGTGGTAGCTGCCTTCCATAACGGTGTCGGGGATGTTCCTATTTCAGTACAACCCCTTGTAACGATTTCTGAAGGGCTTGCTCCACCTCAAGCCTCCACTGCGCCCTCCGGCCCCTTCTTGGTACCTCAATCTGGTTTTGGGTTGGCTTATGAAACTATCATTCGAGCCTCTCCTTTCCTGTGATCTTCGTTATCTCACATGGAAAGTGATTTTTCTTCTGGCAATCACATCCGCTTGCAGAGTTAGTGAATTACAGGCCCTAGTTACCTATCCGCCGTACACTAAACTTCTGCACGACTGGGCAGTACTCCGCACTCACCCTAAGTTCTTGCCTAAGGTAGTATCGGAATTTCACATTAATCAATCCATTATACTACCCACCTTCTTTCCCAGGCCCCATTCCAATTCAGGAGAACAGGCTTTGCATACCCTTGACTGTAAACGGGCTCTAGCATTCTATCTAGACTGTACAGCTGCCCATAGGAAAAGCACTCAATTGTTTGTCTCTTTCCATTCCATCAAACTGGGAGGCAGCCTGTGGGTAAGCAGACTCTCTCTTCCTAGTTAGCGGACTACATATCCTTTTGCTATCAGCAAGCAGGCATTCCACTTCAAGACCGTGTTAAAGCACACTCTGTCAGGGCCATGGCAACTTCAGTAGCGCACCTACACTCGGTGCCGCTTCCTGATATTTGTAGGGCTGCTACCTGGAGTTCTCTCCATACCTTCACAGCCCACTATTGTTTTGACAAGGCTGGAAGACAAGATTCCATCTTCGGCCAATCTGTTTTGCGCAACCTTTTTGCAACTTAATATACCAACACCCTTCCGCCTGCCCGTTAGGGGTCAGGCTGCCCTCTGCCAAATTCCACCCCAGTTGTTGTGCCTGTTGCACTTCTTTGGGTACATTTGGTGCATACTCGGACATCCTCAGCTTGGTACTCACCCATATGTGAGGACTACCATCCTGCGAGAAAGCAAATGTTGCTTACCTGTAACAGGTGTTCTCACAAGACAGCAGGATGTTAGTCCTCACAAAATCCACCCGCCGCCCCGCAGTGTTGGCTTCGTTTCATTTTATTATTTTATTTTTTGGCACTTCCTGTAGCTATTAACAAGACTGAAGGGGGATCCCTGCTTGCTGCAGGGTTGGTGCCATGCTGGGCATGCCCAATAGGTGCCAGTCAAAGTTCTAGAAACTTTGACAAAAGTGTTCCGTGATTGGGCTCCATCCTGTGATGTCACCCATATGTGAGACCAACACCCCGCCGTCCTGTGAGAACACCTGTTACAGGTAAGCAACATTTGCTTTCTTAAGTTTAAAATCTCTAGGAGTGTACACACACACACTTACTTTCCAGCAGGGATGTGCACGTAAATATTTTCACTTAGAAAAAAAGAAATATGAAAAATAAAACTTTTTGTTTCTTGTTTATTTCACTTTGTTTTATGTAACAAAAATGAAATAAAACAAAAAATCAAAACTAAATGCAAGTCCCTCTTCTTTGGCCCACCAAACCTGCTTTAAAAAAATGCCCCCTTCCAGGACCCCCATCACTGCCCTGTGGGCGGTGACACCTCTCACCTCTGCCCAGGGTTCACATACTGACAAACCATAACAAGAACATTCTTTTACTTGCTCGGAGTCAGTGATGCAACAAGTGAATGAGACGGTAATAAGTGTCTGCACCTTTAATGTAGAGGTGAGGAAGGAAAGGATTGAACTGTGCTGATAAATGCCAACCAATTTCTATTTTCTGTTAATATTTACAAAATAAGAACATAAGAAATTGCCATACTGGTCAGACCAAAGGACTATCAAATCCAGCATCCTGTTTCCAACAGTGGCCAAACCAGGCTACAAGTACCTCGTAAGTACCAAAACATTAAGTAGATCCCATGCTACTGATGCCAGTAATAGCAGTGGCTATTCTCTCTAAGACAACTTGATTAATAGCAGTTAATGGACTTATCCTCCAAGAACTTATCCAAACCTTTTTTTTTTAAACCAATCTATACTAACTATAGCATCTGACAACAAATTCCAGAGCTTAATTGTGCATTGAGTGAAAAAGAATTTTCTCCTATTAGTTTTAAATGTGCTACTTGCTATCTTCATGGAGTGCCCCCTAGTCCTTCTATTATCCGAAAAAGTAAATAACCGATTCACATTTACCCATTCTAGACCTCTCATGATTTTAAAGACCTCTATTATATCCCCCCTCAGCTGTCTCTTCTCCAACCTCTTTATCCTTTCCTCAAATGGGAGCTGTTCCATCCCCTTTATCATTTTGGTCGCCCTTCTCTGTACCTTCTCCATCGCAACTATATCTTTTTTGAGATGCGGTGACCAGCATTGTACACAGTGCTCAAGGTGCGGTCTCACCATGGAGCGATACAGAGGCATTATGACATTTTCCGTTTTATTAACCATTCCCTTCCTAATAATTCCCAACATTCTGTTTGCTTTTTCGACTGCCACAGCACACTGAGCCGACGATTTCCATGTATTATCTACTGTGTTGCCTAGATCTTTTTCCTGGGTGGTAGGTCCTATTATGGTATCTAACATTGTGAAACTACAGCATGGATTATTTTTCCCTATATGCATCATCTTGCACTTGTCCACATTAAAATTTATCTGCCATTTGATGCCCAGTCTTCCAGTCTCGAAAGGTCGTCCTGCAATTTATCACAATCCACTTGTGATTTAACTACTCTGAATAATTTTGTATCATCTGCAAATGTGATTACCTCACTCGTCATATTCCTTTCCAGATCATTAATAAATATATTGAAAAACACCAGTCCAAGTACAGATCCCTGAGGCACTCCACTGTTTATCCTTTTCCACTGAGAAAATTGACCATTTAATCCTACTCTCTGTTTCCTGTCTTTTAACCAGTTTGTAATCCATGAAAGGACACTGCCTCCTAGCCCATGACTTTTTAGATTCCTTAGAAGCCTCTCATGAGGGACCTTGTCAAAAGCCTTCTGAAAATCCATACACTACATCTACTGGCTCACCTTTATCCACATTTATATATATATATACTAGCCGTTAAGCCCGTAACAACGGGCAACTTTTAAAAAAAAATTTTCGGTCCATTTGCTTCCCAATCCCTCCCCCTCACCTCCCCCCTCTAGTCTCCTTCCCCTCACCTCCCTCCCCTCACTCTCTCCTCCCTCCCTCCCTCCTCACTCTCTCCTCCCTCCCCTCCCTCCTCACTCTCCTCCCTCCCCCCTCACCTCACACCTCACTCTCCTTCCTCCCCCCTCACCTCACTCTCTCTTCCCTCCCCCCCCTCCTCCCCTCAGCTCACTCTCTCCTCCCGCCCCTCACTCACTCCCCCTCTCTCAATCCCCTCCCCTTTCAGCTCATCCATAACGGCAGACGTGGGGTGTCCCTCCCTCGAGCTCGTCGTCGCCGCCGCTGGTACTGCTCCTCCCACTCCTGCTCCTCACCGCCGCCGCTTCTGCTCGTCGTCGTCCCCGCCGCTGCTCCTGCTCCTAGCTGCCGCCGCCGCTCCTGCTCCTGGACCCAGCGCCATTTTTTTTTTTCGGGCACGCTCTGCTCTGACCGACGTGCTCGCCCGCACATGCGCGGTAGAGTTGCTCTCTACCGCGCATTTGCGGCACGTCGGTCAGGGCTCCCTTATCTAGTAGATATATATATATATATATATATATATATATATATATGTGGATATATATATATAAATATATTTTGAGGGGGGCTGAGGAACGCTGATTGGAGATATGTAGGAATTCCGTCTTGTTTTGGTTGAGGCAGAGTGATAGAGATAGCAGCGGAGTTATTTTTGTGTTGAGTTGGTTCCATCGGTCTAGGGTGTTTTCGATGGTTTCGTTTATGGGGAGTAATATTTGTATGTCGTCAGCGTATACAAAATAAGTGAGGTGTGAATCTGAGAGGAGTTTGCAGAGAGGGAGGAATAAGCAGATTTTGCCTTATTTGTTCAGTTATCTGTAAACCGATGTGATATCTCTATCGAATGTCGGTATATAAAAATAAATAAAATAAATATACACCTTTATCCACATTTATATATACACAAGTATATATGTACATATACTTGTATTTATTTGTTACTTGTGTCTCAAATTTTCAAACTTTCAAATTTACAAATGTTCATTGTATCGCTCCCACGCGAAGGTTCTGTTTGTACTGTAAACTGGTATGATCTGTATACTTTACGGAATGTCGGTATATAAGAATTTAAAATAAATAAATAAATGTATTAACCCCTTCACAAAAATGAAGATTTGTGAGGCAAGACTTGCCTTGGGTAAATCCATGCTGACTGTGTTCCATTAAACCATGTATTTCTATATGCTCTGAATTTGATCTTTAGAATAGTTTCCACTATTTTTCCCGGCACTGTAGTCAGGCTCACTGGTCTATAGGTTCCTGGATTGCCCCTGGAGCCCTTTTTAAATATTGGGGTTACATTAGTTACCTTCTAGTCTTCAGGTACAATAGATGATTTTAATGATAGGTTACAAATTTTAACTAATAGATCTGAAATTTCATTTTTTAGTTCCTTCAGAACCCTGGGGTGCATACCATCTGGTCCAGTTGATTTGCTACTTATTTACCTCTCCATAAAGAAATAAATCCTTGGGAACAAGAAGCATGTGTGCGAAGTTTCCATTTGTAGAAGACATGGACTCTATGAGGGGAATTTTGAAAACTCATATACAGGTTGCAGATACTCATGGACCTTCAAGCTTACAGGTACATTTTTAATCAGCCATTTGCATAAAAAAACGGGGGTTACCCGTATGGCCGGACCTTGTGCGTGCCATGCGCATTTTCAAAGGGGCCCAGCCACGCACGTAACTCCTGTTACGCGCTGAAGTGCCGGGCCAAAGAAAAGGGGCGGTCCAACGGAGCAGTAAGCAACTTAATAGAAACAGGGAAAGGTAGGAAAAAGGGTTTAGGGGGTGGGAACTGGGGAATGCCAGGATGCATCGCCGCATAAGTCCCTTCCCCCCTGAGCGCGCCCCCTGTACATGGGCGCGTGGATTATAAAATCTGGTGCATATGTGTGCGCAGCCCCCCGATTTTATTACATGCACGCGCTGGCGTGTGCATGTAATAAAATCTGCGTGTCCATGTGTGCGTACACACCTTTAAAATTCTACCCCTTAATGTTCAAAACGGAACTCCCCAAAGGACTTTTTCTTTGAAAATTTGGGGCTGGCTGTGATCACGGATGCAAAAGTACCAATGAATTTTGCACCTGCTTTGTAGCAGGTGCAGAGTCTGTACAGTAAACCATGTGTGGGGATTCTGAAAAATGAAATGGACTTTCCCTTTCAGCCAGGACTGTCAGAAGGAGCAGGTGAAGGGGCAGATGCCTGGGGCGCCAGGAGGCAATTCATCACTTATGTCCTCAAATACAACTAGGTATACATTGCAAGAGCAATTTCTTACTCCCTCTCCCCTATCCTCCATCTCTCCTCCCCACTGTTGAAAAGAAGCACATTTACACTGATTGTGTACATGCCTTGCCCGCATCTGTGAAAATGAGCCGCTGGAAGAAAGCCAAGTCTACTTGGTCAGCATGCTTTTGGTAAACCTCTGTACTTCATTTAGTGATAATCTTACAGCTTGAACACCTGACATTCTTATTTGTATTATTTACATATTTTTTTTTCTATTGTCACCTTTATATGTATCCCCTTCTCATCATACACAGCTCTGTGCAAATAGTCTCACTGAGACTATCATCATCATCTAGAGATCTAACTTGTAAATGGCTTGAGAACAACTTTGGACTTCTAAATATGTTTTACTGCATCCTAAGTCTCTCCCTTTAGCTCAAAGGGAAGATGCTCAAGCTCTCTATAGTGTGCTGCATTCTGTGAATGGATAGACTGGGAAAGAAGGTAGTGGAGGGCAGGGTTCCCCTGAGAGACTGTACGGTAAGCTGGTATGTTTTCCAATAGTGATCTGTCCAGGTCTGTTGTCAACACATGAGCACTGTGTTGACAACAGTAGGCTGTGTGCTTTGGCAGTCAAAAAAGCAAACAATGTTAGGAATTATTAGGAAGGGAATGGTGAATAAAACGAAAAATGACATAATGCCTCTGTATCGCTCCATGGTAAGACTGCACCTTAGGTAGAGTGTACAGTTCTGGTTGCGGCATCTCAAAAAAGATATAGTTGCAGTGGAAAAGGTACAGAGAAAAGTGACCAAAATGATAAGGGGCATGGAATAGCTCCCCTATGAGGAAATGCTAAAGAGGTTAGGGCTGTTCAGCTTGAAGAGACGGCTGAGGGGGGATATGATAGAGGTCTTTAAAATCATGAGAGGTTTAGAACGGGCAAATGTGAATCGGTTATTTACTCTTTCAGATAATAAAAGAACTAGGGGGCACTCCATGAAGTTAGCAAGTAGTACATTTAAAACTAATCAGAGAAAATTCTTTCATTCAGTGCACAATTAAACTCTAGATATGGTTAGTGCAGTTAGTGTAGCTGGTTTAAAAAGGTTTGGATAAGTTCTTGGAGGAGACATCATTAAGTTGACTTATGGAATAGCCACTGCTTTTACTGGCATCAGTAGCATGGGATTGACTTAGTGTTTGTGTACTTGCCAGGTACCTATAGCCTGGATTAGCCACTGTTGGAAACAGGATGCTGGGCTTGATGCATCCTTGCTCTGACCCAGTATGGCAATTTCTTATGTGTAAAGACAGAAGAACCAAGAATTAGGAGAGATTCCATTGTCTGGGTACCCCCTAATCAGGAGGCATGGCCTAGTGGTTAGAGTAGTGGACTGAGAACAAGGCTCAAATCCCATTGGCACTCCTTGTGACCTTGGACAAATCACTTTGTCTCTCATTGCCACTGGTACCCACTTAGATTGTAAGCCTATTGGGGCAGAACCTTATTGTACCTGAATTTGAATAATACTATAAGCCACCTTTGGAAAGGCAAACTAAAAATAACAAATGCCAACTTTCCCTCATTCTGTCTCTGTACTTTCATGCAGTGAATGAAGTTTACAAGTTAAATACATTTTACCCTCTTCCATTTTAACATCATAATTACTATTTTGCACCTGTTTGCACAAAAGGCAATGAAAATCTGCACTGATGAATAACATTACACAGGCCCGGTTGTGAAATATGACAGGTTTTTATTGTACAAAGAACATGACATACAATACATATAGAAGCATTTCAAATAAATTTAAAAATCTGTATAATTACTTTACAATTTACAGTACACACTGTCCCACTAGTGATAGCACTCCAAATGCCGTGCAACACACTAATCCTCTTACACAATTAATTACAGAACCACAGAGGTAAATCTTTTGCATATTCTAAAATAGAAATGTGAAAAAAAAAAAAAAAGAAACTGGCTAAAAGAAAAAAAAATACAAAACGGAACAAAACATCTTTACTCCCCTGATCATCTGTTGATCTAAATCAAGATTTTTAAAAAATTTGATGCATAAATTTGCAGGAAATCTTGAAGACCTTTGAATATACTGGAAGTGTAGCCTATTCCTGTATTTGTGGCTGCACAGATTAGATTCCAAAAAATAAACTCGCTATACAGTTCATACCAGGACATCTTTGTGTTTCTCTTTCTCCATCACAGTTTAAAAAAAAAAAATCTAGAATCCTCTGCTGAACTTTATAAACTATAACGCCTTAGAAAATGATCCCTGAGTTCTGGTCTGGGAAAATAAAAAATCTCCCATTGGCCACTTAAAAGCAGTCTCCTGCTTTCACCTGCTCCACCGTGCTGCCTTCTGATATATTTCTATGGTTTGGGGTTTCCCTATATGCCTTTTTATTCCCCTTCTCTCAGCAGTCACTGAAGTCCTTTTGCAGGTCAGTAGGGCATTCCCTGACCTTTTGTCTCTCTGCTGTTCGGTCCAGGTTCTTTGCTGCTCCGCTACGCAGAAGAGCCGGGGTTCTCCGTTCTGCAAAATTCCTGAACCAAGGTAAGTGGCTGACTATCTGGAAATAGATAAAGCTGCCAGGGGTGGGTGTGAGGTTCTCACTGCCAAAACAAACAAAAAAAAATCTGGTCCCCCATTGGAGGGCAATTTCTGTTCTGTCCTGCAGATTTCACTTCAGTGCGTAATTATTTGTATGCCTGGCAAGAGCGAGGCCTGGCAGCAAACTCCCCCGCCCAGCTATAACAGAAAGTAAAGGAATTGACAGGAAGAAGGCCAGCACAAGGCAATATGTGTTTTCTACCAGTCTACTTATCTGTGACTGATCGTGGATCCCATCCTGACGCTGCTTTTATACTCTCTGTTACCACAATGACACCTGACAGAAGTATTTGATTCTTTCCCCTTGAAATATAATGTTAAAAATGTGCCTCAAGTGGCTTACAAAAGCTATGATTCTACAGGTTAATACAAAATATGGAGGCATTCCAAAATGTTTTACATATTTGGTAAATGCTGGTATTTTACATGAATTTCTCAACACGGTCACAGACTAGACATATAACTATAGATTCAACTCTAACAGGAAGGGATCTGCTTAGAAACTCTTAACAAGCGATCCCCAAAGTGCATATTTTTGGCATAGGCACTGAGTCTGCACCTGAATCCTGAAAAGACATTAGACAAAACATTGCCATGTCAAGGCAGCTTGGGATGTTATTTTTCATAAGGACATTTCTCCTATTTAAAAAAAACTAGAAAAGATGTGCTACAAGACATGTAAAAATTACATGCGACTATTTAATATAGAAAAAGCACAGTATTTTTCCTTATTTGCTACTTCAGAAATTTGTCCGCAGCGTGTACAGGAGACTGATCTGACACATCAAAGCACAGATCAGATTGTGGCAACCGTGCCGGTTTTTATAAATAACTTTCCAAAATCCAACCCCCCCTCCCCTCCCAACTCTTGGATTTCAACACAACCGACGAAATCTTATTCTTATACGGTGACTATAGACAGGATATGCTTCAGAATTTATTGCTTAGGCGAGAATATGCTGAATATCACACTCTCCACTAAGTGACATAATGTAGGCATCGTGTATGTTGGAAGTACAAAGGTGTTTCTCTAAAGCCAAAAATCACAAAACATCATGGTTATAAGCAGGCTATAATACTATAGTGTTCATAAACAAAGTTACATTAAGGTATAACAGCGCTGGGAGAGAGACAATGCTATCAAAACAAAGGCAACTGCAGGCACTCTTATGGGAAA